>NC_134044.1:26757367-27105841 GCF_965140245.1 Athene noctua
CCAGCAGAAATAAAGCTACAGATAAGGAGTATTTAAAGAAATAGAATGATGCAAACATCATGTTCATTTTCATTTGAATGGGAATAATTCCTACTTGTTTAAAGAAAACCATATAAATGTCACTCCACTGAGAAATTATTTCTGATCTCTAGTATAATCTAACTGTAAGTCTTAATCAAGGAGGATTATAACTGCAAATGGAATGGGCCGGGGTTTGTGATATATCCAACCTTCAATGTTTAATGCCATGTCTAAAAATATGATTAGATTTGAAAGCATAAAAACTCATAAGCCACCTCTTTCAGCGTCTCCATTTTTCACAATATGCACAAACTTGAACAGAGACAATTTTGTAATCAAGACTGATATTCTCTTGCAAATGCCATATTGATCAGCCCAGTGAAGGGATGCTAAACGGCACATTTCCAAGCACATGTAATACATTATATTTTAACAAACAGCGCTGGAAAAAGCTAAATATGGTGTCATTCCAAACTAGATCCTATGATAACTCACCATAATGGATAGCTTAACATGATAATAACAGGATGACATAACTTTAAGAGCATGTTGCAGATAAATATCTCCCTGGACAAGGGCTCAAAGTGCTGATTAATCGTTAATATTTCAAGACTTACAAAATCCCAGAAGCATATTCTTGCTATCACAGCAGGATATCTGCAACTTGGAAAAAGTTTAGATGTTGAAAAGTCGCTTTCAAGAGGCAGCTTCTCCCCACGGGCAGAGCGAGGGGCAGTTGGACACGGGAGGGCTGCAGGGAGGCTGAGGATCACCCGCCCCTCACAGCTGGGGGTCCACGTGGGCCATGTAACATGAGGGTGGGCATCAATAAGTTTTGGAATTAAAAGTATTGAAAAGGATGAGTTCTCACCAAAAATCATTCAACACCCTTTAAAGATTTCTCTTGCCTACTTACAGTTTGCCTTACCTTTGTCTTTTTTTTTTTTTTTTCCTTAATTTTCTGTGTAAATTTTAATTCTCTGCTTGTTCTAGAAACATGGTACGGAAAAGATAATTGGCAGTTTATCAAGGTTTATACAAACTGGCTACATAATATTTTTCTATGAAAAGAATTGCTCGAACCAGAACTTTGTCGTGACTCTAAAATCTACACAACCGATCTACAAGTATGGCCTTTTCAAACGTTCTTATGAGCTCATCAAAAAAAGATGTATCTGCCTTATATTAAATTGTAATAAAGCTGCATGTGGTACTTAATCATTCAGATTAAAATATAAAAATGAGGTGTTCATACTTTATTCTTTATGAACAATAACATTTGTTTTCAGATTTCTGTTTTTAACTCAGGAACCTTAGAAAATCTGAGGCTATACGGATTTATTCTTTTAATGTTCCATAATTAGACATGAAATTCTAATTAAGCAGGAATGCTAAAGCCCAACTGATGAATTATTATGGGAGAACCATGCAACTATCACTAATTAAACACTGAGAAACAGACACAAGATTAAACAATGTACCTAGAGTCTAAGGAAAACATGGAAATCTCAGGTAATGAAAAGCAGTCACATATAACTCAAGGAATTTAATTCTTGTTATTTCTTTTGCTATAAAGAAGGACGTGTTTATGAATACTTGTTAGATTTCAAGAATTTTGTTTTTTTTTTTTTTTTTCACATTTTACTTTGCTTGTTTCTCCTTTAAGATAGATTTTTCAGTATACATACAAAAAAACCCAATCAAATGACCGTATTTAATAGAGATTATAATATGTATGATAAAAGTGATTTAGAAATCCCTTATTAGTAGCTGCAAAATCTAGCATGAAGAAACACTTGGGCTTTTAGAGATTTAAGCTGCAGGCTTATAAGTGATATTGGTCCTCAATATCAGATCAGCCCACACGACTCAGACACAATCTGCTGTTGCATGCTCATGGGGAGAGAGTCTGAGCGTGATGGATAGTAGGCAGAGAAGGAGAAGACCCAGCAACAGCATTAGAACGACAAATGGTTGCCCTGGTCATGAGTTCCTTCTTGCCTTACCTCTCAGAACAACTGGAACCATCCTGAAGCTCTGTGTCAAAGTATTTTGCAGTTACTCACCCTCTCTCCTCTAGATAACCCTTTGTCTCAGGACAAACCAAGTGCAGAACCAACGTGACTGCCTGCAAAGGCTGGATGAAGCTCCCAACAGCAACTGAGAGGTAGAGGTGAGGCAGTAACAACTGACCGCTAATTCAGTAACTACACCATTTTATGTAAACTGATCTCAACTTGGATGAAAAAACAGAGCACGAAGCGCAGACCTTCTCATAAATCCCTCTGTACCTGCACCTCCTTCCAGTCGAAACAACAGAATGAACAGCAGTAAAAGCTAAACTTCCTGCTACGGTTGGGCAGGGAGCTTCGGCACAGCACCCATGTGGCTGGCACGCTCTGGAGGAGATGGCGGCCATGCCCAAGGCCTTGGATCTAGAGTCATTCCTAGATTTCACCACTGGGATACAAATCAAGGTGACCATATGAAATCTCTCAGGGCAATGATGCTCAGCTCAGTCAGTGATCATCATGGGTTGCAGCACCACTGAACCTCCTGAGTGGAGACGCTGTAGCTTAAGGACCTGTGCATATTGGGTAAGGATATTAAATTTCTTCCCCCTTTCCCCTCCTGAACTACATCCTTCCAAGCAGATGGGATCTCGCGGGGAGGAGGAGGAGGAGGAGAAGGGTAAGTTGGGATCTGTCCCTGAGCTAACGCAGCACAGACACCACAATAATTAACCATCAGGCAATTTTGGTCGCATTAGCTTCAAAACAAATTTACCACTGGGACATGAAGGCAATATTAGTAATACAACTAGCAGTCAACCTATTTCAAGCTGTTACTTAATGTTCAGCTTACTTTATTCCTTTTATTTTTTCCCCACCTCACCTGCAGCTACTTGAATACAATACATAAAATTTACAAAACACTGGGAGCTATAAGCAGACACAACTAAAACATGAGTTACACATTCTGCAGGAATTGAGATCATTCAAAGCAATAAGAGACAACTCAGTTTTGAGCATTTTCACCTTCGGGATCAGTTTGGGAAGGGAGGCTCTTCCAGCTGATAGTTTACTTCTGATTTTAAAACATTGAACCATGAAACTTAAATTTAACTCCAACAACAAAATAACGAGTGGGGGTGTGGGACAGAAGGCTCTGAGATGTTAACTCCAAAGCAGCAGTAGCTTTGTAGATGGGATAAAATGAAGCTGAGTCCACGGCTGAGCGCATAACATTGTGCCATGCTTCACAAAACAAAATCATGGCGCTGCTCTTGTTGGAATGAAAAAAGAGAAGGAAGAGCCTTTTTTTTCCTCCCAGTTAAATTATTTCCAGAAAATATTTTTTTGCTGACAAAGTACATGTCCTTCTAAAGAGAAAAAAAAAAAATACTGTGCCAGTAACAAATGAGAATCTATGCAGAATTTCTGATACATAACAAATTCTTTTAACCTAGAGCAGGATGGATTTATGACGGACAATCAGACAATTCCTAAAGAAGGATCTGTTGTACTTTTAAGTACTCTTAAATGTCAACAAATTACATAATAGAAATTCTGTGTGTTAAAACAAAAAGTCTTAGTGAAAGTCTCTTTTGGGGAGCCGATATTAATTGGAGTACTTTTATCTTCCTCTTAATTATGACATGGACTTTGGAAATGCAGCTGTTGAACATTTGCCTAATCCTTAAAACTCCACGGTAATTCTTGATGAACTTTCTATTACCCTTGTTCTAGAGGGCTTTAAACTAATGCCTCATTACAGGACTATACGGTTAATAGGATGGACCCAGAGTACATCAATACCAACAAAATCAGCATCGAGTGGGAACAGATCCATTAATATGAAAAAAAAAAAAAAGAATCAATCCGTGTGACACATTAGTCTCGTGCCCGCTGAAAATGAAAATATGTGACTAAATTAAAGATTAGGTCAGGAGAGTCAGAGAGTCCTGACAAATCCTCAAACATTAACTTGCTATATATGCAGCTGTCACGCCTGACAGCCATTTAACCAGGCAGAAATTCCCAAATAAATTGGTACCCACACTGTCTGCTGCTCAACCTCTCCGACAGCTAATGGCTGACCTTCGAAGCACGCTGCAAATTACCAGGAATATTCAACAGGCGTTTTTATGATGCTGTTACCGACAGACCTTTCCCAATAAAGATTTATGTCCTACACATAAGAAACTGTATAAAGTTTACCTGCAAAAAGTTGAAGTGCCTCGAGTACAGCTCTTTAGCAATCAATAACATCCCACCTTCTATTGATGTTGTTTCACACGGGACGCTCATCAAAAGTACAGCATGGTTGAATAATTATAAAAGAGGAATTTCTCTTGTACTAACACACTCATCATAATTAAAGGTCATAATCCACTTTTTGACATATTCATGCATTTTTTTTTTGTCACCGATATTAATTATTTCTTTATAAAAACAGCAACACGAGGCTTTGAAGGCAATGAGGTACAGATTCAAAGCTGGACTGTGGGGCAAGACCCACAAATCATCAAAACCTGAATAAACTAAACTAAAAATTGTGGCACCCAGTATACAACACTTGTTAGACCTTAAAGCATAATTTTAAATCGTTTCATGATTAAAAAAAATGCTGCCTAACCGGAAACACATCAAGCTAAGACTATTAGTGAAGACAGAGATAGTAATTGCTGCTATTATCACAAAAACAGCGTATTATTTTCTAGGAGTTTACTCAGTCATTAGGTGCTCAGCCAAAGACACATCCCTTTCTCACAATATCCAAAAACGGTGACATACCACAGAGAAGAAATTAAGAAAATGCAATAGAGAGCCATGATGGGCATGTTTTTTATCTTTGACTGTTAATTGAAATTGGAATGAGCCCTTAGTCAGGAAAAATGGAGAGGACAGAAATGATCAGCTCTGCAGACTCTAAGCAGTGGCAGATAAATGAACCAACAGTACTGATCCTAAATCATAGTTTTCATAGAGACATTTCCCTTCAGGTTCACAGAGGACCCGATAAGGAGTTTTTTCACACAGCACTGCTGTCTGTGCAGTGAAACATTTGGACCAGTACTCTACTTTGTCATTTAATGGTTAACATGGTTAATGTTTCTGTAGTGTGTTATCCTGCGTTCTCCTTAAATAGGAAACTGGAAGGAAAATTTCTAGGCAGGATTGGGCTTTTTTTCCAGTATTTACATGTTCAAATAAACAAGCAACAAACAGAGGTCCCTTAGGATACCTTCAGCACTATTCAATGGAGAATTATGTCTAAACAACACATATATTCTTTAGCTACACTTTCACCGCATGAATTCTACAGCTTGTCATTGATTATCTGAACTGCACACGCACCAAACATGAAATGTCACATCATTTGTATACAGAGAGTTCATTGAAAAATCATTTTTCCATCCTTATCTGTTACTCGTAAGAAACTTCCAGTGTTGGGAACCACCGAGCTGCCCTGCGCCGCAGCGTGGCCAATGCCACGTTTTACAGATCAGCCACCCAGTTGATTTGATGCACTCAAGTGCAAACAAACAAGCAGAATTTTGGTTTTGCAGATTTAAAGTCTCTGAGTAATGCCTGTGGCTTGCTGAAAATCCTCTTTTTTTTATTGAAAATTGAATATGTCAGCTCAGTCATCACTTTAATTTGTTTTAAAGGATTTATTAGAGCTTGATAGTTTTTCTTTTGCTTGATTTTCATGTATTTTCCTGATAAAATTAAAATCACTGGAGCTTCCACTAGAGAAGAACTTCATCAATGTGTCAGCAGGAAAATTATTTTAATAAAACGCTTTGGGAAACTTTCTTACCGAAACATTTTTTTTAAGCTTTGTAGGAGACACAAAGAATTCATGTGTACAGAGGGATGGAAAGTACAACGCTAGCAGTGCACTGGAGGTGATCTTTAGTATTTTCTGTTTGCTAGAGTACTTTTCTGAATTTTTCCGCTTTACCTTAATACTACAGAAACAGCTCTCCTCTTGTTGCTTATGCACATACAGGCACTCATATAAAACCTTTTAACAACTTCTCCTAACAGCATTTCAGATCATATTTTAACGCTCACTATAAGCCTGAATCATTGAGACACCTAGAATAAAATTTCTCATTCACAGTCCCATTAAAAGGCAGAAGGTGAATTGAAACCAGCTCTCACCTGCACCATACCCTGGAGATGAGGAAGCCCTTTCCAGCCACCCAGCTGCTGCTGCAGCTGCGCCACGATGCCGAACACAAACTGTGATAGTCACACAGGTCCATCCCCGGGGCCTGGAGGACATGGCCCTGGGTGCCACCAGGCTGGAGACACCTGCACCAGTGGAGTCGATCGTATGCCAGAGCACGATGACATTTGGCTCCCTGTAGCACTGCTGCTTTTTGTGTGGCAGGGTGTAAGACCCTCCATTCCAGCTTGTTCATGAGTGATTGCAATGTTTCCTTTATCTTTCCAAGGCACCCGCCATCATCGTGGCACACTGTAGCCATAACATCGCTCTTCTCTACAATGCATCACCCAGCACAACAAAGAATTAGCAAAGTCCCCTGAAATGGCACAGGGAACAACAATAACATCAATCGAGCCTAAAGGACAATAAAGAAATACTCCTTTTTGCTGCCAGACCCTGAGGATTTGCATGTGGGACAATAATTTGACAAACAGGGTTCAGTTAATTATCCCTCTGAATTTCGGGAATCTCATAGACTGCAAATCCCCCTTCCATAGGCTGGCAAGCTATATAACATGAATCTAATGTACCTTTATCACGGCCCTCAGTCCCCTCCATCATGTCCATTTTCAGCAGGTGACTGGCCTCCGGCAACTGTGTGTTATCAGCAGGGGCCAGCTCCAGAGGGGAGTGGAAGCCCCGTGCCTCTGAGAGTCAGGAAACTTCATACCGGAATGCTGATGTTGCAGTTCTTCATCTGTTCATTCGTTTCCTTGATACTCTTCATCATCCTGAAACTCCAAAGGTCTTTTTGCCACCCTTGCAGTTATCTGCCATCTCTTCAGAAGAGTGAATCTCCTTCCTGAATTCTGGAGCAGCACCGTACCAAATGAGGCCGATCCAAGAGAAGCTCTTCCAAAATTAAGTAGTTGATATGATCATCTTTTGCTTTCACGCTTCCCTTCCAATGCAACCACAGACAGACTAGCTACTTGTGGGGCTGCTGTAACTGCTTTAACCATTTTTGCTGATAACAAAAAAAGGCACAGCATGGGAGAGGAAGGTTCATGCTACGGATGTGACAAACTAGTGACAAACGCGGGAAAACGTGCGGAAGAACCTGGGGCTCAGGAAATCCAGAGCAATAGGTATGACAGAAGTTGCACAGCATAAGCATAAATACAATGCAGAGGACTTAAAGGGGAGAGGTCTCTGCAAAGCAGGAGCAATAATTCGTGATGTACACATTGGCTTCATGGCCAAAACTGCACTGTGTCAGCAAAAGTGTATTCCAGCTCCAGACAAACTCACCTCCCCTGCCTTCCCACAGGCCAGACCTCATCCTGACAATAAATAGTCCTTGAATATATTTTTCATTGGGATCCAAAACTCATTATGTTTAGTCCTTATATTTATAGCTACCAAGAGTGCTTTGAAATATAGTTTTCAAAAATCTATATGGATATCAGCTAAAAATACCTATAAATTAAAAGTATTGTTATAATAATAAAAATCAAAGGTTAAAATCTTATTTCATGCAGTCTGAAATAAAATACACCTTATTTATATATATTTCAACGTGTTATACTTTCCTTCAGTACTCAACTGTAATAAGATAGAACTTTATGCACTCTCTAGGTATTAAGCGAACTATAATATGTACCTGCACAGGAATTCCACTTTGATTTAGAAAACTGCCTCCCACAAATTATGCTATGTCAACAGAAACGTTTAAAAATAAATTTAAAATATCCTACTAGCCAGTTAAAATTACTTAAAATGAACGTTTGGGGGAAGCTGTATGATAAACATATGAAAACACTAAGAGTGAGCCACATCCAACGTGGAAACGAAACACTATTACCAAAATGCAGATGCTGTCAGGTCTGCACTTCTGAGATTCCCCATGAAGATCCAGCCTAAATTAATTATCAACAAAATAGCAAAAGAAACTGAATGCTAAGAAATACAAAGTAATACATACAGGAGAGAAAAGCCTGAACTACCCAGATCCCCTATGAGTTTCAACATCAATTGTAGTAACTCAGGAAAACGATGAGCATCATTTCAGGTAGGAGCAGACCCTCTCTTCAACATGTTGTGTCAACTGAAAAGGCAAACCAAAGATTAGGATGCAGAAGTGGGATTAAGAATAATACAGAAAAGATTATAATGTCATTATGTAAATTCCAGATTCACTCTTGCCATCTGAAACACTACACTCCGTTCCTACCATCATCTCAGAAAGCATCCTGCTGGACTAAATGGCTTTCAGAAAGGGGCAGTAAGAATTGTTAGTGACACGGAAAACTCTTTTAGTGAAGTAAAACTGTTTACCTTAGAGAGGAGGTAACTGCAAGAAGACATAATTAATATATGCAGATTTACTAACGACAGAGACAGCGGAATCCTGTTCTGTAAGTCTCATGATGTAAGAATTTGGGGGCAGTGTGGGAAACTGAAAGGTTACAAACCAGGAAAAGCATTTTTCCCGATACAAGACTTAATTAGACAGTTGAAATTCTCACCACAGGAGTATCACTGAGGCCAAGAACTTAGTCAGATGCTAAGAAGAACTGAGTATTTTTTAACAGATAATAAGGGCAAAGTTACAATGGTAATTTAGAAAAAGGAATTCAGGTATTAGAATTAACTAATTTCTAACCAGTTACGAATAGGTATTTTCTAGAGTACAAGTTATTTTGTCTTGCTGAATACTTGAAATTGCTCGAAAGGAATTTATCTGCTTTCTTCACGTCAAGTCAGAAGACACAGTCTGAAACCAAACACTGGATGAAGCTCAAATCAACCCTCCCTGCCAACACCTACATTTAAACACGTCTTCACTTCTACTTAGTGATTTGGAAGCTTCTGGTTATATATCAGATTGAATGTTTCGTGCTGTCACTTTCTGAAGAAGTCTGCGTGCTTCAGAAATACTCATCTACTCACCTGTGGCTACCTCAAGATAAGTCTTGGTGAGAATTAACGCCAGTGAGGACAGACAACATTCGGTCCAAACTATCCACGGAGAACACTGGGAACCCAGCTCTCAAAATTTAAACCTGGGGTCCTGGGAAAGGAAGAAAGTGAGAGCAGGGTCGAAAAGTCTAAGGAGCAAAATGACCTAGACAGGCACAGAGAGCAGCCACCAGCACGAGGGCTGAGGTGGGCTGGGGAATTGGAGCAGTCACTGGGATGACAGAATTTTAGAAGATCTTTACACCCCTTTGGCTATATTATGGACTCTGAAGGTTTTGGCTTATTTCTCTTTCCAAAGAGAATTTAACTGATCTTAAAACTATACTGAACATTCATGAAAAAATAAAACCAACTTACTAGGCTGGGTCTAGGCTGTATCAAGGCTCTCAGCAGCACCCATATTTCTCTATCTCAGGACCTATCCGTGAGATCCTGTAACACACATTTTTACTCTTCTCTTTCTCCCTTTCCAGTTCATTCATTCTTTTATGCATCCCTGCAGTCTTCATGTGCTATGTGCTTCTGTGCTATAGCTAGCCTCTGCCTCTACACTGGGATTTCAGGTGTTAACAGTCTCATTCAAGAGAGCTGAAAGTTGTTAATTTCTGTAGCTACAATTCTGTCAATTTTTAAAAAAAGTTTGCAACTACTTAATATTTTAAAATACATCCCTAACTACAATTAACACAAGCAACCATATGAATAACACAGCTGATAAAAATGCCGATCAATTAGTGGTAAGGACAAAAAATATGAAAATATTTTCTCTATTCTTAGTTGGATCAATGTAAAGGATTGATTAATTTTGGAAGGACTGAGATTTCTCTCACTGGTTATTGATGTGCTTGCTGCAATGATTCAAGTGAACAGTCTAGACTTCCAATTTATGTGAAAAAAAAAAAAAAATATATATTTTTTTTTTTTAACTATCTCATGATAGTGCATAATTTTAATTCCATTTCTGCTGCATAGGAAAATTGGCAAGTTGTCTTCTTTTGAGCTTGCTTGGTGGATGAAGGGATGTTGCATTCTTCTCCCAGCACAGCCAAATTCAAATGTGCAGACTGGGGTTTCGCCAGATGACAATGAACTTCACGTTGTGTTTAACAGAGCTCTCAAATTGATTACCAGGCAATCTACAAAAGGTAAAGTGATGTAGGTGGGACTGACCTAAATAGTGAAGACAATACTGTCAGTGTTGATAAATTCTTCAGACAACAGTATAATATGTAAAGCCTCGCATTTCAGTAAGGATGTGCATTTCCAATCCAGTGTGCAATGTGACAGAGCCACGAGAAATAATTTGTAGTTGCTTTTCCTGTTTGTGTCCTAGACAGAGTAATTGCTGGAACAACAGTTAAAGTGTGAACATATTTTGTTTTAATTTAGCTTACTGTACAAGGCTGTCAAAACTGTAGTTTTTCTATTCCCTTTGTTTTCAGTCCTAAAGAGTAAGATGCAATAGCAGCTCTGAAGAGGTGGTGGGTTGACCCTGGCCAGACACCAGGTGCCCAACAAAGCGGCTCTATCACTCCTTAGCTGGGCAGGGGAGAGAAAATACAATAAAAACTCGTGGGTCAAGATAAGGGACAAGGAGAGATCACTCAACAATTACTGTCACAGGGAAAATAGACTCGACTTGGGGAAATTAGTTTGTTACCGGTCAAATCGGACTAGGATAATGAGAAAATAAAAATCTTAACACACCTTCCCCCCACCCCTCCCTTCTCCCCGGGCTCAGCTTCACCCCCCATTTCTCTCCCTCCTCCCCGCCAGCGGCGCAGGGGGACGGGGAATGGGGGCTGTGGTCAGTTCATCACCCCTCGTCTCTGCTGCTCCTTCCCCTCAGGGGAGGACTCCTCACCCTCTGCCCCTGCCCCAGCGGGGGCTTCCCACGGGGTCACGGCCTCCTTGGGGCACATCCCCCTGCTCCGGCGTGGGGTCCCCCCGGGCTGCAGGTGGGTCTCTGCTCCCCCGTGGCCTCCCTGGGTGCAGGCACAGCTGCCTCCCCATGGGCTGCCCTGGGCTGCAGGGGAACCTCTGCCCCGGGCCTGGAGCACCTCCTGCCCTCCTCCTCCTCTGCCCTCGGTGCCTGCGGAGTTGGTGCTCTCACACGGGCTCACTCCTCTCTCTTCAGGTACAGTAGTGCAGGTTTCCCCCTTCTCAAACCCCTCATCCCAGAGGCGCTACCACCGTGGCTGATGGGCTCGGCCTTGGCCAGGGCTGGGTCCATCTTGGAGCCGCCTGGCCTTGGCCCCATCGGACATGGGGAAGCTTCTGGCACCTTCTCACAGAAACCACCCCTGTAGCCCCTCTGCTACCAAACCCTTCCCACGCAAACCCAATACAGGAGATGACAAACACATAAATCAAAGTTTCTAGACTCTCATCCAAGACAGCCAGAATCTGATAATCAATGCACAGATAGGATTTGGGAGATGGAGAAATTCTTGAATTTCAGAGGTGAAATAACTTCTAGAAACCTTGTCTCTATTTTACACACTCAGGATTTCTTTAGGTTCTTTGTTCTGTCACCTAGATCAGGATTGTATAGTAGTAATTAATCAGAAGGCTGTCTAAAGTGGTATCATTTAAAAAAAAAATGGAGAAAGACAACAATTGATTTTTTTTTTCTATTAAGGAATACTCTTATGAAGCACTTATCTCTTTTTCTAGACACAAATGTGTCTCTTCATCCCAGCCTGTAAAACATGCTTTCACATGTGGGACACATATCACAGCAACAGGTTATTCCTAATGCTCTCAACCTTCCTAATTCTCTCTCATTCAACAACATATTCCCAATGCTTTTTAAGAAAGAATGAAGGTATCTCACACACCAGTTTTCAACTAAAAAAAAAAAAAAAAGGGGGAGGGGGGATTTAATATTAATCGTTATTAATATGATCTTTCCATTATCCTAAACTAAAACGTATTCCAGCTAATCTAAAAGAGGGTTAAATTAAAGCTGCTTGAGTTGTCTGGGGAGCTGCTGCAGTCTCACCTCGGCAGATCTCTAACCCACCTTTTGCATTTCTCCAGGGGAATGTTTCCATTAACACAGCGATTAATGTCACCTGGGCAGCATCCTCTCACCTTGATCATGCTGGTTCTGTGACAGCAATAAGACTAAAGAAGATTTCACAATAATACAGCCTTGTTATTCTAGCTGTCAAGAAAGCCACTCTGAGAGCATACTGACCATTTAAAAGTTATTAATAGAATAAGCAACTTCCATCACAACTAATTAGCATTCTTTGCAGAACTGTTCGTATTTTAAGTTGCCAAATGCTGATTTCCATTTTGTGCAATTACATACTTACTTATGTGTTACATAAAATTAAATCATTGGCTTTATGGTTTAAACACTGTTGATGTTGCTACTGCATCATGAATACGAAAGCTGGGATTTCTAAAGTGCAGCGTGGTTTGGAGCTGGGAGCCCAAAGCAATGGTGCAAAATAACTTCGGAGTTAAACCTCACCACTAATAAGCAGACAGATATATTTGTTCTAAGATTTTTTAATAAGTCATCTATCTTTCTCTGTAGCTTTTACATAGTATTTCTTCCTGAATGTATGCCTTTTTCCTGCCAATCTCTCGGGTATGTTAATACATACCTATTATTTTTATGATTTTTATCAGGTAGCTCTTACGTGAACCTTAATTTTATTGTATCATTCGAATAAACAGCATTATTAATTGCATAGTTCCATGTGTTATTCTGATAAATTAAGCTGTATCTCATAAGTATGGTAATTTTTAGAAATCAATATTCTGATTGTTTACAGACAAGAACCTCAAGAATCGGCTTGGTTCTTTCAATAAATACTGTGTTTCCAAATATTTCTAATAAACTGTGCTCCCAGCTTTCCTTAAACACATTACCCATGCTACCATCTACAGATATGTAAAATATTAATCCCAATATCCAAATGCATGCCTCTCAGCCTCCTCAGAAATGAGCTGAACACTTCTGCAGGCACCTGTAAAACTTGGCAGCAGAGCTCACAAAATGTCTATGTGAGTGTTAGCACTAGACTTCAAAATGTGTGTGACTTATTTGACTTTCACTGGGAAGGCTGAATTAAAAAAAGTCCCGGGTAACAAAGAATGGCTTCTGGGTCAGCTTTGTACTTGATGTAATCCAGATTTGTGTGAAATCCCACTCCACACAGCTCTAGGAAAATTGTGGCTCTGAGTACACGGTCTTCGCTTCTGAGCTCTTTCTGTACAAATTAGTATGGATCTGCATCGAAATCCTACAGACAGGCTACCTTTTGTGCAACCTTCCACATGTGAAGTTAAGCACAGATTTCCTGGAACATAATTTATGGGATATAGCCTTCTATGAGATATGCAAATCTGAAGATGAAAGAGCAAATGCAATTTCATTTTCCATTCCTTTTTAAACATTACCAAAACCTCAAGCAAAAATCCTGCAAGAACACCTACAATAGAAAATACCATGAGTCTGGATGTTATGACCTTTCTGAGAAAACTGAAGCAGGGGAGGAATGGTGTAACAGAAAGAGCCACAGACTTCAGAGGATGAAAAATGGAAAGTCACTGTAATTTTCAGACCTGAGCAAATGCTGTGTATTCTTTAGTTTGGTGCCTAAACTGTAAATTCCTCAGATTGAGAAAAAGAGAAATGTTTAGAATCAAACAAAAATAGAACTGAAAAGGACCCCAACCATTGCATTTTGAAAATATTTCCTTAGAATCACTAATAATTGTTTGGTCCCTGTTGCAGTTCCCATTTCTTGTCATGGCACTTTTGCCCCTGACCAGCACTAGCAACAGGAGCAAGCTCTGCTACAAGTAAATGGTTGGAAATTTTAACCGAAGATTAACTAAATTGCACATAGATACGTAAAAAGGATTTAGAAACAAACAAAAAAAAAAACAAAACCAAACCAATCCCGTTGGTATGACAAACTGCAGTACAGAGCTGCAGGAGAGCTGCTGGGGCATGGTGGTGGGGACTCAAGGGAGGTTTCCCCATCCCTGCCCTCAGGACTGAATAACCATCTCCATCCCAGCTGTTACTTTGAATACACTCTGGGCATCAGGATTAAAGGAGCATGGCAGTGCTCCAGATAAACTTTCTGGGAAAATTAAGGGCCCCTTTCATCAATATTTGATTTATATTTTTTTTTTCTCTCATATTTTAGCTTGGACTCCGTTCTACTAATTTTGCTACATACACTCGCAGGCCTTGATTTAAGCAGCACATGCTGCATGTACAGATGCCAAAAAAAAAGAAAATCCTTTTCAATCCTCAATCCTCAAATGACAAAAATCAGTGGTGCAGGACAGCACTAAACGCTAGCAGTTTTTTTTTTGGCTCTAGCACCTCAAAGGGGATCCAAAATGCAAACATGAATTTGGAACAAAATGATGAAACTCAGGCACCACCCTCATAAACACCAAGAGACACAAAGACTTCAGCTACAACCAAGGAATTTTTGGGGGGTTTTTTGCTATGATGCTCCCCAAAATTAAAGCTATTCTTTCAACAGAATGTCAGTTGTAAACACTAAATCTATTGCATGAGTGATGGTTTGTTCATCGTAGAGATTGCTCAAAATCAGCAGAAAATGACCCTTGCGATGCTGGCAAAGTCAGTGTCAGCTTGAATTACAAGTTACATAAATCTAAGTTACACAAGTTATATCCCCTAAAAGCTGATCCAACTTGTGCACTAAATTATTTGGCAAGGTTTCTGTTTGCAAATCAGACTGGTTAATTTGCTGCCTTTTTTGCCCACTCTGCCATTTTCTCCCATGGTTCAACCTTCTCTCTCAGTCTGTGTTCCCAGGAAGCAGCAGAGGGAACCTCATCCCGCTTTTCCTCCCGGATCAACATCTCGTGACAGTTCTCCACGTGTTTTCCTAGGCTGGAGGAAGCAGGATGAAGGGTCCATAAAGGCTGAAAGAGAACATCTAGAATAATACTAGGTGGGTTAAATGGTAACCAATTTAACACTCCATACGTAATAATTTCTTCTGAAACCCAATCCCATTTTCTGGAAAAAAAAACCACCAAAAAACCAACAAACAAAAAAACCAACAATAAACAAAAAAACCCACAAAACAGCAAAAAAACCCCGAACAACTACAACAAAAAAAACCCCACACACATAAAACTACCATTTAAATCGGTTCCGATATTTAACTACAAGAGGGCAGGAGTTTTAGCATAGCATCTCAACATTAACTTGGCCTAATCATTTAGCTGCTGGATGAGCTTAACTGCCCTGCTGTGAGGTCAAATCTTAGAGACTGATAATGTACTGATGTCTTTAGAGTTTCTTTCTTTAAGCACTATTCTTCCCAGGCCCTTATTTTACCATAAAAAGAGCATTTAATTGGACTACTCATTATCACTGCCTCTAAGTATGTAAGTTTTCTTTTACAGAAATATGTACAATTTATATAAATTTATAAAGAACAAAAGAGGAAAATATGGCAAGTGAATATATTCTTAAAAAACATACACAGAAAAAGAGGGAAAAAAGGTTTGATCTATTGGAAATTTCACCTCATGGGTCTGTAAAGCTCAATCCCACAGTTCAGGCTTCTCCTCTCCAAACTGAGGCATCACAGCCTCTTCAGTTTCCTCTCCTAAACCTGCTACTCCACTCCTTGATCATTTTACTTCCCTTCCCCTTGGTAACTTCTCTAACTTCACTGTGTCCTTCCCAAGATGCAGGAATCAAAACAGCAGAGCCTGCTCAAGCTGTGGGCACAGCAAGGGTTTATATAGTGACAAATGACATTCTCTGCCTTGTTCTCACTGACTTTTTCTGTTTCAGTTTCATGTAAAGGTCAGGTTTTATGTAATATACCTAAGATGTACTAGAGTTTTGTAGCAGAATCCTGTTTCCTATATGACTTTGGTTCTTATACCCCTCCGAAATGAATCTACAGATATATTACAAAATAATGTGCCATTTAGCCTGGAAAGACGGTGACAGCACCTGTAGATTTCCCTGTTCAATTATAACCCTCTAGTGCAGCAGCATTAACAAGGAGAAGATCCTGCATACGCAGAGAAATGACTGGAGGTGTACAAGAGGTGCCCATCTCCATCTGGTGACAGATCACTAATCACTCCTTGATTAGCAGTTGCAAAAATACAAGATTAGGTTGTTTCCTTCCTGAGCGGATTCCCCAGAGCTTCCGAGTTTCCACAAAGGCCTCAGCAGGGACTAAAGGCAACCGGCCAACACTCGCTCCAGAGACATGAAAGGGCTCAAACCAATGAATTTCTGATTAAACTGTGATGCATGAAAGTTTTGCTTGTGTTTGTTTCCCAAGGACTCCTCAACTGTTTTCCCTAGGCCTCTTTGTCTAGAAAAAAAAATAAAACGCTCCCTACATAACTCACTGACAGCAGCCTCAAAGCCTTCAGTGGGCACTTGGGCAAACTGAGATAAGGGGAACTCGAACAAAAGGACACAGAGATACAATCGAGGGAGGATGATGTTGCCGCTTTAGGAAGAAGACACCTCTGGAAAGAGCAGACACCGTGAAGAAGACTGCTCACTTCTTCCCTCGACCACCAAAGACCCTCACCCTATTTTCACTACACGCTAGGACTACGTGAGTGAGTTCTGGGAACTCATGACCATAAGACACCCCTTTTCAGGAAATGTAATGAATACGTATGATTTGTGTGTATGCAAACTGATGTCCCTTGCTAGTTCGGGGGAGCCCTCCTGCTAGAGAACCCCCAGGGTGACCCCAGTGTTGCTTGCTAATAAAAAAATACCTGCTGAACAGTTCTATTGGATTCTGACTGTTGAGTGAATTTTTTTGTTTCAGGCAGCTGGGCCCCGTGGAGAGCCAGTGGTAGGACCTGGACATGACCAAAGCTACTTGTTGCAATCACTGCTTTCCAACTAGGAATGGCCAGAGGTAGTTGAAGTTACTACCCCTACTACTCTCTTAGTTACTCCCTAGTTAGCACAACAGACATACTCCCCTTGCAATGTGTTTCTCCTCCTTCCAGATCCTCTCTACTCCTCCTTGACCCTGGGAGGCGGAGGTTGCACACCAGAGCCCAGAGGCCAGTCCATATTCAGAAATGAGCCCTGATAGCCTGCGGATGTGCCTATCCAGAATTACTCTTTCCATTGTAATCAGCCTTTTACTTGGAATTTTAGTATTTCAGAATTTAATTGGAATTATTTTAAAATGCATTTGCTTATACAGAAATAAAAATTACATCCATTCTCTCAGCCCTCCGACTCTGCTTGTATTTTTTAAAAAAAAAAAAAATACAAACCCCAGCCTCGCTCTGGTGTCTTGAAGGGGAAGACAGAAGTGTTTTTAATATTAGCTGATTATAAACAATGAAATGCAAATCATAATTATGCAGCCAGTAAAGAACATTAGTTCATGTTCTTCAATACAGGTCAGTAAATTCACTATTTCTTAACCTGAAGTTTCAGTTCTTACCTGAACAATATTTGGAACAGGTTTAAGCATGAACACTAACCTGAATTCCTGACGTGTAAGTGGGTTATAAGATATATACAAGATCCTACCACAATGTTGTTTCTTAATCCTCAAGCTACTGGGAAGCGTTCCACTTTTTTTTCCATATTAATGCCGTTTGGGGTAAACATTAAGTGTATTAGGGGTTAACATTCAGACTACAGGGACGATGCTCATGGGCATTAAAGCAGCACAGAACACATTCCCACTGCCCTGTCACGTTCCCAAAGTGTTTTGCACAACTTTTTCTTATGGCACTGCCCAGTCCAGAGCATCCGAGCTAAAATCACTGGTCACCCCAGCATCCTCCAGAAAGTCTTGTTACATCTATCACCTATTCTCTTCAGGGGCAGGGGAAGAGTAATTTAAACTGTGACAGAGTATCTCCGACAAATAATGGAAAGACATTCTTCCCAAGGTTCATATGACTTAGATTTAAACCAACCAAGAATCCAACGTAGCATTTGTTTTACTTTTGGCTTCAAAGCAGACATAAAACTGTTGGCATTTCATATTATCTCAGGGACCAGGTTACTCCTGGCTTGCTCTTACCTACATCCAAGCCTTTTGCACCCCCTCTACCAAGTGGGCCAGTACCTTTTGCTCACCTCAGCTTTGGCAAAAAACCTTGGCATTAAAAAAAAGAGACCTTTTTGTGACTATAAGCAGGCCCACCTTTTGAAGACGTGTTCCTTACTCGGGCTGTTTGTTTCCCCTTTCCCACATTTCTCTCTGATATAACGATCTTTAGGAGCCAACTTTACAGCAAATAATCCATCAAAAGCAACACACAGGGCATGCATATTTTTCGGTCTAAAATAATATACATTCTCATGTTCTGCAGTCCTGTCTGCATTGCAGGTGGCAAAGTTAGAAAGAGAGCTGCTGAAACACGAATCATCTTGGGTGCAGACAGAAAGACTCTGGATGGTGGGCAAAGAAGGGGGAATAGGAGGGAGAGGAAGGAAGTAAAACAGGCACATGCTTTTACCTCAAAACATCAGAGCAGGTATAGCATGAGAATAATCTGCACATCCCTGCAGGGTTAATTAAGCTTCTTTCTCGGACTCTGTATCGACAGCCTGTTCTCAAAGCAGGCCAGTTCCCAATCAGTAAATAAAACAAGATGCACAAATTTTAGCTACACAGTATACAGCTGGTTTTAAAGAGAGGTTCCAAATTAATTAATACATCATGTCTTGGTCTAGTGCATGGTTGCGTTTGGTTCGAGGGAAAAAAAAAAAATTATATTTTCCACCCTATGATCACTTTGTAATCTTTAATAAGCCACTACAATTTAAAAGCACCTAGTTCAACAAGTCTACGATGATTGGCTGTATCTGCATCACAGAGATAGCACACCTTCACTAAGGCAGAATAAGGGTGATTGCCCATCACTCCACGGCACATTTGTAAGAAGGAAATAGAGCATGCAACTAATCCTCCGGAGTGCTGGTATTTTATTTGAGGAGATTTACTCCATGCTCTGTTTCGCCCATCCAAAGAGGCAGTTATTTTAATTCAAGAGATTTATGTCCAACATTTTTTCTTCTCCCTATTAAGATTTAGTCCTTTTAATTTGGAAAAAAAAAATAAAAAATTTCTGTTTGTCTTACCTGAAATTGAGACAGCTGAAATGCAAGTTTATTCTACAAGGTGGCACCTACCGGTAAATTTTTGGGGTTAAATTTAAATCAATGCACATAGTACCCTCAGATTCCTCTAAAGGCAGAGTCAGAGGATTCACGCCAGCCCAGAACAGATCTATCTTCTTCTTGCTAACAAACTGTATTTTATTGTATAAAAGTAACAAAATGAGAGCTCAGCATTGTGAGTCAACACTATATGTAATATCAACGTCAGGTCCATTACGGGACTGAGGCAAGACCCATTTCCACCGACTTTAACAGGCTTTACATTAAGCTCTACCTCAGCAATTTACAGGGTGAAATCTGGGCCCCCTGCAAGGATAATGTTAAAGCTCTCATTGACTTCAAGGAATTTAGGATTGGTTTCTTCTGCAGTTAATGGGCAATCAAAATACTCTAGTTGCCTGCTTACTTGTGTACTGAAGAGTGGTTCGGGTGAGTGACACCTCCGATCCATTATTTACCTCCTGTGATGTTTTATATTAAGGCATACAGATCAATAGAAAACCAAGAAAACTAGGAGAATTTCTGAGTACAACTTAAAACCATCAGTTTTATTTTGAAAATAATAAATCATATTCCCTAACCTTCCTCCTCGGTGTTTTTGAAGGTATAAAAAACTGTGTTTCTTTAAGTCAGCCTGGATTTGGGATGGGTCTTTTTTCTTGTTTTTATTTTAGCTGTTCCATTAAATGGTGGACTGTACCCAGGAGATCACAGCTAATTATGTACAACCACTGCTACAAAGGCTTTATTTGCTCTTCTGCTTAATTCATTGAACAAAAGCAGAGTTCTTCCTTTGCTGGGATTTTTTAGAGGCATGTGAGCCAGATCTAGGCAACTTCAGCCTGAGAATTAACTCCCAGTCACTGTCAGAGATAAACTATTTTATTATGCCAGTATTGCATGTGAGTATCTATGACTGATTTAAATGCCTTGCACAGACTACTTAAAATATATTCCAATCTCTATTTATAGAGCATAATCAGATGTCTAGCACAATTGTTCCTATATAGACATTCACATCTTTTCTGGTGCCTCTACGGTTATTCACGGAATATAAACACCATTCAAAATGCTCAGTATCAGTAAAGCTACAGCTGAAGGATATCTATTTTCTATTCATACACAGTGCATAAGTATATATGCAAAGCTCTCTTCTTTAGAGACCATTTCCCACTCTATCACGTAGTCTAAAGTGTAGCAGAAATCATCTGACACTTGAAGAAACAAACAGGCTAAAGGAAAAACTTCCCAACACGTGAGTCCTTGTAGCCAACAGCACCCAGCTCTCTCAAGAGATGAACTGCTCTATTCGTTCTGTCTGGTCTAATGAGATTGTTACTTATATCTAGAAAATTAAAGTTCCAGGCCCTGACACCAGCCCCAGAGCCACCCATCTGATCTGTCTTCCCTCATCCAGACCAGCATAAAAACATTTTTATCTACTGAGCAGTTGTCTGTCCTCCCAACCTGACGTAGCTCAGGTACCAGTCAGATGGCACACTGACACGCTAACAGTGATTTCTGTTCATCGCATATATGCAAAAAGCCCTTAACTGTTCTTAATCAATTCTTTTCCCTTCTCAGCACAGATCCTTGCTTGTGGACCCCCCTTTGTCAGAGGCTGGTTTAGCTCAGGTGGGCAGCAGGACTAGGAGCCGGTGGGACAGGACAGACACGGACCAACACACAGCTCGGGGCGGGCTGGACTATCAGCCGCAGTGACGAGCTGGCCCGTTGTCCACCTCCTAAGGAATCAGGCAACTTATAAGCTTTGATTTATTATGGAGAGTCCTGGCATTAACATTTTCTATTTAAATCAGTCAGGTAGAATTTTCCAGCGTACTTGTTTGGTGATGGTTAAACAGCGATACACATCTTCCTGGGGAGGACTGCTGGTCCCAAAGCTTAATTTCAGCATCCTGTATATTTTATTAAAGTATTAAATAATAAAAAAGTACCTGCTACACATGACTATACATGACTTTACATTAGCCTGCACTGATATTTCTTGATATGTTCCTACTCACGTGCTACCTTTATTCCACTCAAAAAAATGGCTGCAATAGTCACAGAAAAACCTAGAAAGGTCCTAAACCGTTCAGAACAGGAAAAACACAAACCTCCTGCTTATGCCTTGCTCTTGTTTCGAGCAGCAGAAGCTCCCTGGCCTTTCTGCCCTAGGAATTTGCCAGGTTTATGGGTACAGCTTGTCAAAGTCAAACAGCAGAAAAGGCAGCAGCCTTTATAAAAGGACAGCAACATGACATTTCAAATAATGAGAGCAGCCTGACCACCGCTGACTTTCTGCCTCAGCTTTTACTATTCAATTGCTAGAAAGAAAGATAGGGAACATCCTTGGAGACACCTAACTAAACCAAAATACCAAACTAAAAAGCCAAACTAAACAGCAGGATCTCCTACTGAAGGTTCACACTTATCTTCATCAAGGATATTTTTTCTACCTCACCCTGGATACAAACATATGTTCTGCACTTCTGTTGCGATTCACAATATTTTAAATGGTAAACTACATTATTAAAAAATTTAAAAAGCAAAGCCTAACTTCCTTTATAATTTGAGATTCTGTTTTCATATAGTAGGAGCAGATGTGCAAATGTTTGTTTACTCAGTTCTTGATAGTAGGCATTTGCTAGCAGATGCATGAAATTAATTTCTGCCCTAGTATTAAAAATCATTTCCTTGATTTAAATGTCTCTTTGATAAAGAAACAGTATCATAAAGTGGTTTAGCTGATGAAGCAGCACAAATAGAAACAATACTTGCTATTTTAGGATTGCTATTTCTATTTGCTCAGATTGCATAGTGTGTCTTTCAGGAAAACAAATAATTATTTGTGAAGTCTTCCATCCAAACATTTTCCTTTTGAATGTGTTTCCAGATTTCTAGAGCAGCATAGGAGAATATTCATTTTTAACTGTAAGAAAAATAATTTTAGCATCAGGCTGTGATTTCTGTAGGTTTCACACAGTCAGAAGAAAAAGTAGGATTTCATACTTCCCCCCCGTTTATCGATTTATGGGGAGTACCGTACAGTTGCAGAAAACCATTATGGCATTACTAGTGTACTTTTATTTTGGCCTCAAGTGTGTGTCCACAAGAAGCCTTTACAGCAGACAGAGAGCAAGTAAGGTGACTTGTTATAAAAGCAGCGCTCCTCTTGGGCTCCTTGTTGGTTTGTGGAGTTTTCATGTTTACAACAGGCTTTCGGAGAATTTCTGATGTACCCAGCTATGCAGGCACATGTGGAAGAGAAGACATGACAATTCAGACCCTACGTATACCTCAGGGATTCCCAAATACTTGAACCTACAGCCTCTGTGTTTCTTAATAGAGCTTTTACCTGATATCAACCTATTACTTTTTAAGATGAACTGCCCTAATAAGAAAAACTGGGGGGGGGGGAAAAAAAAAAGTGGATTTTTCTTTTCCCACATAATCCACTCATCCAGTCTACAGAGTGTCCTCGGACACAGGCAGGTAGAGCCTGAGCCTTTGTGCAGCCACAAGACTGGGAAGCTCCCAGGGTAGCTATTCATGGAGCAAGAAGGGAACACCAGGGTGGGAAATTATTTCATGGCTTAAGCATGGACTAGAATTGGTATAAAAAAAAAAATCTTCTGGAATATCTCAGACAAGGCAAAGTAAATGTGGTCCATTTTATTATTACAATTCTGCAATGATATTGCTATTATAAATGAATAAATAATGGTAAGTTTTCTGCAACAATCCTTTAACCCTCAGCAAGGCACTATTTCATATGTGCCTTAAACAATTGCAGAATTGAAGCAAACACAGCGTAACTGGTAAAAATTTGTTACTTCATATTTATTTTTGCAAGGCCTCTACACCAATATTTGGGCACTTGCCTCCTATTCCTATTACAGCTGCATTTTACTTCCACATAAAATTTATAGCTAATTTATTTGCTTAATTTCGTATGACAAAGTAACATTAAACTGTCAATCACAAGAATGTTCCATCAGAGTCACCATCTGTGAAACTGTCACCTATAAATCCATAGATTATAACTAATCTGCCACAGAAGTTAATGAAGTTGATGTATGACTTTGTGTCACTCGGGAATTGTCTCTACTGAACAGGAACATCAGAAAATGCAACTGTTTTAATACAGACTGATGTTTCTTCTCACAGTCTGTGTGCTCCGCCATGTCTAGGACTGCCTACAGTGGCAGTAAGTATTTCTACTAAAAAAATCCAAAGAAAAAAAGAAAATGGAAGTATAAGTCTTTTCTGCCCACTACTATGCATCCCTTCCAAGCCATAATGCTTTATTAGATTCCTGCCTAGTACTAGCATCACTGCAGGGTTATATAAATACAATAATAAAAGCCCAGGCACACACAGCTCCTTTTATGAAAAAATCCCACAGTGCTTTACAAACATTAATTAATTAAACTTCACAACACACCACTCCACACTTGAAGACTATTTATCCCTGTACTACTTCTCTGTGTTCAGGTGCTAACGGGTCTCTCTCTGGGTCACGGTGGATACTGTTCCGTGGCAACACAGCGGATAAATAAATAAATATTCATCTAAAAATATCTGCACAGATTCATGCTGACGGTATCACTCGTCCAGACAAACCACCTGGGAGGGCAGCAGCAGATCTGAATCCAGGCTACTATTGAGCATTTACCATCATGTCTTAGCAGCAGGAGTCATTTGGGTTCCCCAACCCCAACCCCAACCCCAACCCCAACCCCAACCCCAACCCCAACCCCAACCCCAACCCCAACCCCAAGGCCACATTTTAAAGGTGCCTTCAATTAGCAATCTGCCTCAATTACATCTCCCATGAGTCACAGGGAAGGGCATGGAACAACGACCAATGGCCTGGAGGAGAAGCACAGCCACCCTGCTCAGATCCACCCCACAACCTCAGGCTGGTTCTTAGGGCACTTTGCAGAGAAACGATGAATTTGTGAGCGTGGCCCTTGCCAAAGTTATGTCCCTGCAGCTCCTGGGGGTGCTGGGGAGCTGGTCACACTCAGCACTCCTCTGACAAACCATCCCGGTGGGGACAGCAAGACGGCCAGGGTAAGCAAATCTCATGGGGGTGCTTTGGGGTATTTAATGGGGAATGCCAACTTGATGTCAGGAGGTGTCTCAGCGAAGAGCAATGGAGGCACCCTGCTGCCCTGCCTCAGACTCACAGCATGTTTTTTGGCATGTCCTGCCCCACTGTGTCCCTACCATTCCCCTTGCAGAAGCTGGCTGCATCGGGAGCCAAATCTGATCCTTGTAATAACAATGGCCGTAGGAAAGGCTGACGTGAGGTCCGTTGTAAATACATCAGAAATTACTCCACTTGCCTAAATTTTATCTCAGGTGAATCTCTCCGGTGCTTAGCAACACCTTATATTAAAATTCTGTTTTAAAATACAGTGTTAATTAAGCAATTAAGGGTGGCAAGGCTCATTTTATGGTATCATTTACTCATAGTTAGATTGTGGTGTAAGGTTAACAGCATAAGGCATATTTTACAGCCTTATGAAACGCTGTCTTCCTTTTCTTATTGCTTTTATAACAGATTATAATGAATTCTTTATGTATTTTAAATTATTTTTTGATAACAAAGTGGTCTTATTATTTGCCACATTACCATAAGATGCTGTCAGCTAGAGTTTAGCTACAGTTAGAGGACACATTTTGCACTGTCCATTAACTGAAAGCACACTAGACAAAAAAAGAACAACCTAGAAAACACAGCAGCAACATTCATTACAAATTTAGAAGTATAAAGGATTTGGCATGTAGAAAATACTGCACTACAACCTGGAAAAGGAGCATACGTGTTGGTAGCTGACATAGGCATGGCTTATAAAATCAGTATGATACAGAGCCATTGGGTAAGGTATGTGGATCAAAATGACAGACTTTAGCCAGAAAATACCAATTTCAGGAACAGCGGGACCAAATCAACAGTAGTATTTCTTATTATGAGCTGTTTTCTACTAAAGAGCCAAACAGAAAAACTCTTCGATAGAATAAAATGCGTTTAGTGCAAAAGCATGTGAAGACTCAGCTCCCAGTCAATCCCCAGTCCGAACTAAACCGGGCAAGGAACATTCCTCACAATTTGTGATAAGGACAAAATAGGAAGAAAATAAAGTATTATTCCTTTTAATAAAAAGATTATTCACTTTATTGATGTGCCTGCACATGGGTATGATTAATACATTAAATATGAATAATTTATCAGAATGTATTTGGAATACCGTGCATGCCTAGAAATATTGTTAATGTGTTTTAATTCTCCTGTGATGCTTTTTAAGCGAAAGAGAATAAACGCAGTCGTTATCCATCGCGCACGCTACCAAAACACCTAAACTCCCCTTCCTCTTAGAAAAATGCATAAAGAAAACACAGACTGCAGGAGTGCCAACAGGCTATTTCTGAAAATAAGTGACTGGTGGCGGTGGTGCACAGAGGGCAGGACATGTGGGGCTCTCCCGGAGGAGATACAGGCTCCCCTGGGATGTGGGCATGGACTGAACTGAAGGGTGAGAAGAACAAAGAAGTCGTATACAGCTATACCTGCACAAATCAATTCAGGATTATCGCAGGGACTGTTTGCTTTTCCTTTTGTAACTCCTTTCCTTAACTGGAACGTGTGCAGGGTGCCCCAATGGTCCCTATGACCAACAGGGAATCCTACTCATGTACCAAGTCTTGCAAACTGTGTTAGCTTGACACAGTGCCCATGTCTAACTTCAGGGAGGATTATCTCAGCCTGTGACTTCTAGATGCCATCTCAACAGAAGAAATATTAATAGCAGTATCACTCATAATGACTTAAACCAACCTCCAAGTCTAGCGTACCATGGGCAGAGCAACCACGAGAGACTAGCAAAGGGATTTGCTGCATATAAACAGAGACGTGAGGCAGAGGAGTAAACGGCTGCGAAGGGTTGTAATGCTCGAGAGCTAGTAAGAGACAATCGACAAGTGTTAATTAGTAACAAGCTATAGATGAGCATTCCCATCAATCTCAGGAGGCCCAGGGAGCCCTTTCCTCCAATTACCATTCCTGCCCTCCTGACAGGGGAGCAGCTTGGACACTGCTGTCTCGATCCAACGTCAGGGGAGGTTTCGATACGATCCCAAGAGCGAGATTAAGAGGCAAACGAGATCAAACGCCCGTACACCCAAAATAGATTTTTATTGTTAAAAAAGTGAAGAGGGATGGCGATAGGACAGAATGGAAAGAAAAGGCAGAAATAAAGCAAGTATGCGGGATAGGGCTGCAAGAACAGTCACCACCACGGATCCAGCGACGTCCCGTTGGTCCTCAGTCTTCAGTTCTTCGGTGGTGGGGGCACGCAGACCAGGCCTCAATGGTAGATGCACAAAGAGAAAGATTTTCTGCTGCCTTTTTAAGTTCATCGTACCGGCTCATCAGCAGATCTGCTCACCTTTAGTTTTTTTCCTTTGGTCCAACAGGTTTTGTTGCATCTGGCGTCAAGGGCAGGACCGTTTGACTCTTAGCAGTTCATCAGCAACGCGGGCATGGGGTCTGGCCTACACAATGGAGCCACAAACGGCTCCAGGATGGGGCCAGCCCAGTCCATGTCTGCCCCTTCGAGGCTTATCCAAAGAGTCCGGACAATGCAACTGCAAGGAAGTGGAGAGTGCATCCTTCAATCCCCGCCCGCTTCTCCGGGCAGCATCGCCCAGACCAACCCACAGGCCGCAGCAGCTTCTCTTGGGGGTTTGCACAGACACAAGCAAGCTTTGGGACAGCCATAGGACATTTCAGTCTCTCACATCTGCCGGGCAGCATCAGCACACACGTGTGGAGGCAGATGTGCTGGGAAGGCGCCTGGGATCAGGCAGCCTGGGGAGGAGGAGCCCTTTGCAAGACCCCAGAAAACACGCTTGCAGCTCCAAGAGCCCAGCTCCTCAAACCGAAAATACAAAAAGAAAGCAGGACAGGGTGGCAACGTGGGTGATGAAAGTACCCAGCCCTGCCTGCTGCAGCTTAAACCTGCTCTTGATAGAAATAATTTTCCACATTTTCCACAGGCAATAGTACTGTAGAATCCCTTACAGCCTAATGTAGCTGTATTTTTTACTGCTCATCATTTTGCTTTATTAGGGTACACCCATACCCATGAATTTAGCCATCCAAGAGGTGACAGTCTTTTATATTCCATCCTGCCCACTGCAACAATTAGCACTTCAGGACAGGAGTTGTTTCTTCCACCACACTCATGTGTTGCTCAGCCTTCATTTAGACAGTGAGTTTAGAAGACATAACTATTAGTAATAGCCTGCTGAGATTACATGTGTACCCGTAGCATTCCAGCTCCCTTCTCCATTCATTATTTTCTTATGAAATACTGCTACAGGTCTAGTAAAACCTTGACTTTGTCGTCTCTGTTTCAGAAAGTGACATTCGCAGTGTCACGTTGAAGTAATCGATAACAAGTAATCAATAATCGATATTTAATTGAGCATTCCTCCAGAATTGCTGACATACTGTACCCTATCAGATATGAGGTACCTATAAGTATGCTGTTTAGTAAGTATCTTCGCATTAAAACTCACCAAAAGCAAAACTTATAAATTTAACACACATCTACAAAAAAAGACCCACAAATTTTAAGATACTTGCAGTAAAATAGACATACAAAGACCCAGTTTGACTTAAGTGGACTTTCGTTACCTATAAGCAAAATTTTCAGCATATTCGTGTCATCCATCGAAACAGACTCAAGTCCTTCCTAAATAATTTTTTTATTTTGATTTAACCTTAATTCAGGAAAATTCTCTGAGACTGTTCAGGAAAATTCTCAGACAAGTTTTCTTCTGAGGCTGGAGTTATCAGTGATCTTGTAACAAGTCTTAAAGCATAATATGCATCCATTTGAATTTCACCATAGCAGGATGAGTCTTTGAAGCAGACATCTTACTTCATAATGACTCACCAGTGATTTCTTGAGACAAATAAAATGTCAACACAGATTTCAGATCAAGCTCTTTACCAATCACAGATCCATCTGCTTCTGCTGCATTTGCCTTCTGTCTGCAAAATATTCATCTGTACCATGGGGAAATCCCCTCCTGAAAACCTTAGATCTCTTTCCCTTTTTAGTTCACTAACAGACATCCTGCATTTCCCTTTAAATTGTTAAATCTGTGGTAAATGCAATTTCTCAGCTGAGGACACCTCCGTGGCTTCAGAGCGACCGTAAAAGGTTTGATCCCCTTAGAATGTTGCACCAAATGTAAAACCAGTTTAAAGTTGTGTTGATACTTGGGTAAACCATAGCACTCCAAGATTTTGCAAGCAGCACTGACGTAAGGCAGAAACAGTGAGGCAGAATCCTGGATGTATGAGACAGATGGGTGAAAATTTATCAATTTAGCCTGCAGGAACTCCAAAAATTTGGCGTAAACAAAATGCAGCCATAACATCTAGCCATCTACACGAAATACTATACACGTGAAGAACTGAGTAGCCAAATGCACTTCTCAAGAAAGTTGCAATTTCCTCCGTGCTTGTGCTAACCATTCACCTCTCACCCACACCAAGGCTCAACGTGATTCCCACTCTGCTCCACGTGTATGAGGCAGAGAACACGTTACCCTTCTGGGAACAGCAGTCTCCATTCCCTTTTTCATGCTAATTTTTTCTAACTGACTTGGAGTTGTGTGCAAACGGTGCACACACTGCCATAGCTTACATGCAAAGCCCACAGGTACTTCCCTCAGGAGTAATTTCCAGCAAAACCTACCATGGCTCAATCTACTAGTGCATTGAGCTCGTTGATCTCTTTTTTCTTAGCTACATTATACTTTCTGACACAAGGATGTTGACAGACAGCAAATAAAGAATCACAAGGTACCAATGCATCTCTTTCGAAGCGCACAAAAACCTTCAACAGATGTCACTGATGCTTGTACAGTACCAAATTTTTTCAGCTGCTTCTCTTCTGGCTTCTACAAATACAACCAAAAAAATTAGTGATTATTCATCTGATTTGTATGCTCTTTAGCTATAGCTGACCAAAAGGAAGGTCCTGAAATTAAAGAGGATAGTCCTTGAAAAGTACTAAGGAGAGTGGTAAGAGCCCTAACTCCCTCCATGAGTCAAGCCCTGCCCACCCTCCTCATGCAGGAGTTTATGGTCCTTGGCCATCAACGCTAAAGAGCCCAAGCAAATTAAATCCTGATGACAGACTACAGGCGTCCTTAGAGAAATGAGGACAAAACACTGCCACTATCTTCTCTCCTTTTCTCCTCCCTTCATGTAGACAACACAGAGCTGAGGGGAAAGCAAAGGCCTTAATTTTAAGAACCTTCAGTACCCTGGTCCCATAGCCCACCATCAACAGGTTGGCAATTAGGTAGTTTCTCAACAGCTCTGCTGCTGAACTGTAGTTTCCATTTAAACAGAAATAAGACCTGCAGTGACTTCTGGAGCACTTTTTCTTCCATTTTACTGAATTCACAGAGCAGTAGTTTTCTTTTTTAACCTCCTTGTACGAACCTCCTCCAGTAAATGAGTGTTTAAGCTATTAGACATGGAGCAAAAATATGTGCAGACCATTGGCTTGCACTGACTCTTAATAAAAAGCCTTGTTTCCCATTTTTCCTTATGAACTACACTGAGATTTTTATCATAGTAGCGTGCACCTTGAGGGAAAAGAGTTAACGGTTAATCCCAAACCTTCCAGCACTGCAGCACTAACTTTTAACTTTAAACATGACAGCTTTGTCTAAGATTTTACAGTGATTTCAGCAATTATCCTTGTTACTATGGTGGGTCACAGAATCCCAGTCATTGTTATAAAGGGCACTGCTCAGACACGTAAGAAAAGTAAAGATTTTCCCCAAATGTACACACTCAGTCTTTAAAATTATCCATTGATTTCGTTAGCAGTTTGGTATCTGAATATTTTTAGGAGCCTTCACATTAGCATGGTGAGAAAACACAGGTGGACAAAAAAACTGGCATACAGAGTCCGTGTTAATTTTTCAGGGTGATTTTAAAGTGTATTTAAGCCCACCAACAACGTTTCTTCTGCCCTCCACTCTCCTCCCATAAACACCTGCAGACATTGTGTCCACACACAGTACCCTGCTCCCACGATCGGATCTAGAGTGGTCCAGGCGGTCACAAAAGTTTAAAAGATGAGACTTCTGCTGTAACCTCATCCTCACATAGAATCTCTAGGCATCAATCGATAGAAAAATATCCCACATTTGTTCCAGAAAAGGTCAAAAGGCACCTTCTAATTTTTTGTAACTGCAACAAGGACGATGAGGGTCCCAAGAAAAGCATTTTATTTAGTGAGTGCCTCTGAGCAGTAGATAAGGCTGTGAGCTGAATCACTTGCCTAGGAGGCCGGAACAATTGTTGACGTTCCAGACTTTTATTGCAACCAAGCTGGCTGTGGAGTTCACACTGCTACGTCTGATGGTGCTGAAAAGATACTGTTTGCTGTCACCAACCTTTAGAAATACCCACCCAGCTGGGCTGTTGTGCCAGTTCCCTTGATCATATCAACAGGCAACTCCACTTTAACAAAATGGTTTTCTAAACAAAATGCAAATGTGTCCTGTAAATAGCTCTTCTGTTCTTATTTGAAGCATGTAATTCCATTAGAGTATAAATATCAGAATTCAAAGGTCATAAAGAAAAATGCAATGCCATTTATAAAGGGTGCTATAAAGAGCATATCACTAAACAGAAATAAAGTAGCAATCCGGACAAATTTCAGACTGAAGTTCACAAAGGAAAAGTATTCTCCCATTTACAAGACCAAGTAGAATGAGGTCTTCACTCTTTAAAAGAGCAAGATCCATACATTCGTTATTAGCTCAAATCAATGCTTCATGACTAGATAATGGTCCAATAACTTTTTCTCCTGAAGGACTGTTGAGGATCATATGGATACAATTAAGTGAAAAATATAAGTATTTACAGGAAGAGTTTAAAATGGATTAAACCCTAAACTACAGATAATGGCTTATGAAATACTCTATGCAAACCATCTGAGGTCACATTAGTTTTCTTCTTGGAAATCTACTGTAGGTAGTCAGTGAAAGCAGTAAATTAAATTTATGGGCAGATAAAACACCACACAGTCACTCCGACATTTCAAAAGGAAAAAAAAAAAAAAAAAATCGAACAAAACTACTGCATTTCAGAGCAGTAACTCTCGACACTAACTAGAAAATACGCCACAGCAAATTCAAGGCTGAGAGTTGTTTTCCACAGAGCAATGTACAGAAAGGACCTTTCTGCACGGGCTTCGGCACCAAAACCACCTTTCACCAGCCTTGGCTCTCACCTCTTGGCCTTGTAAAAACCAGCTTTACGGTAAAGACATTGGCCATAATTATAGAAGAGGCAAGTCAGACTATAGATATTCTCAATGCAGCTGTAACAGAGACGCCCTTTGCCCCAGATCACCGTTTGCAGAGATGTCACACGTGAAGCTTGGGAGAACGGCCCGATGATGCTGCAGGGAGAGGTGGCCCTTTCACTAGAGGCTCGGTAGCCACCCGTATGGCAACGGGCATAAAACGGGGTCTACCGCTGAGCTGTAGCCTGCGGCAAGAGCAGGAGCACACTTCCCCGCTTCCCCCTCCCAGCTGCTCCCTCAGAGTATTTGTCACTGCCACCCAGAAACCGCTCTGCCAATATTTAAAGCAATAAATTAAAGCCCATTAAAACCAATAGTTGACTCTTCAGTAATACAAGATTTAATGTCCTCTGCCCTCATCTGCTAGAGAGTTGGTTTTGCTTGACTTAAATAACTATATTTATAAAATTTGAGCGTAGAGTTTCTTCAGCTACTAAACAGCTATTACGGAACACCTTAGACTTCCAACTCCCTCGCTCTATGTGTCTTGATTATCTTGTACCACCAAGGCTGCCTCATTTCAAGGAGGACAAGAGTGAACGATGGAAAGGCCTTGTTCTTAAAATAATAATAATAATAATAATAATAATAATAAAGCTAAAAGCTATTTAAAGGGTGAGGAATTTTGTAGAAATAAATGAGTCATGAGTACTCTTCATTAGATAAACTATTATTGGACTATCTCAAAAGCAACTGCTTTCTTCCTCTAGTATTAATGAGAGGAAAAAAGTGATGAATTTCAGCAATTCTGAAGTCTGATTTATAAAGTAAAATTGCTCATGTGCCATGGATTGATTAGACTTCTGTGATCGAATCAGTCTTCATTGTAACTCAAAAAAGCAGCAAATAAAATTATTACTGAAGGAGTACCTTCAGCTCACACAACATAAATCCTTCTTTAATGTTTTAAGATCAGAGTTTGCTCAATTAGCAAAACGTTTGGAGGAGACAAGGAAGATTCATCTACTGCCACAGTGCTGTCAAGCACATGCAGAAGAAATCAGAGGCTGCAATTACAATAACTATACATAAACATTGTACGGTGCTTGTGTGTGGTTATTTCAAAATGAAATTTTGGATGTTCAGCCTCCACTTCAACGTGCCAGCCTTGCCCAGACTGGGGCAGTTTCCAGATGCTACTCCGAGTCCCACACTCGCGGTGACACAGCAGCCTGGCAAGTGGCCAACGGCAGGCGCCAAGACCCTCTCTTCCACACCACCTCCTAAAGAAATTCGTTATCTTCACTTTCTTGGGATTTTAATCACGTTCACTATCGCTGAGATCCACCGTGAAGCAGACAGAGCAGATAAGATTTCCTGTCACATCACACGACATACCAGAAAAATGTTATAAGAGAATTAAGTATTGTTGGTCACCCTTTTTATTTTTATTTTTTTCTTTAGCTTCACATTGACAAAACCTTTCTCCAGGCTTTTTCTACAGGTCTTGGAAAGATGGGAGCTATTTTCTGGCTACAAGGAAATTTCTAGCTGTTATTTTTATTAGTCATTAGTTTTAAAAATTATCTTTGTACATGATACTATATTCTTTAAGGTATTGTCTTGAATCTCAAATATTAAATCAAATGTTATCCATTCAGTTACCACACAGCTGACTAGAAAATCTCTGATGTAAAGCGAATGAGGTCAGAAGAGAGAAATACAGTGCCCCCCCCCACCCAAAAAAAAAAGGACAACCGACTGCCATCTGCTTGTGATTGGATTAATAAACTATTAAAGAACCCTCACAAATTAAAAAAAAAAAAGTCTCAATTATTAGGATGAGGGCATGTTTTTCAAATTAACCTTTCAAATGAAGCAGCAATAAAATATTGACATGCATGTAAAGCCTCTCTAGATGTTTAATGTGTCAACAGGCACATTTAAAATTGATTTTAGAATATATATATCACCTCTAGTGAGCATAAGCTGAATGATTCTTTCTTCTCCAGTAATGGGTGGGAAATGTCCTTTCAGAAAACTTTGTAAAATGGCATCGAATTTCATTCCTAACTGTGTCTCTGACAGCAAAATAACCTCTCTCGAGAAGAGCTCTCCAGTACCATCTTAACTTCCACTGGATTCCAGCCAAATGCACACTCAAAAATCAACATACTTTCAGGCTCTATATATCTGGGGTGTTTAATGAAATGATAAATAAAGAGAACTGAATCACCGGGAAGTGAAAGGAGAAGCCACTCGGTATATGCCAGAGGTTTTTTTGCCCAACAGACTGAATGAAAGGACTAAATAAAAACTGGGAAATTGAACCACAACAAATCTGACAACACACCCACACAAATTACTTCATTCTAATATGAAAGTAATAGGAGCCTGGAGTTGCTAAAGCTTATGATCGGTTTCTTACATTCCCTGGTTTCCTTTTGCAGCTATACTGCAGCAATCATGCAACCATTTGCTCTTACCATAAAGCAGTTGCCTACCTGTGACCACACGCTGGTTCAATTTTCCAGCTCAAAATCAGCTATAATGTTTCTACTACAGCCATTTGGAATGGTTGCCTTACCTACAAGGACAGCCTGAAAGGTTTCAGAACAGATGCAAAAACGAAATTAAAAAAAAAAAAAAAACAAAAACAAAAACCAAAAACAACTGTGCTGAACAAATACCTGGTGATTTGTTCTTCTTTTTACTGTCTGCAGGTATTCCAGCAAGGCTTATAACTTTGCAGTTCTAGACGATGAACTTCTAGACTGAACTTCTTACTTAGCAGTGAAATCCTTTTATGTCGGTGCTTTTGGTGAATCTGATCATTAGTTCATAAGGAAATTACTGACTCTGGCTTCAAATTTCCTGATTTTCTCTGGTCTATCTACTTAAAAATATAAAACACCATATATTTCAACAAGATTTTGGCTGACACGCACACATTCATCTATTCTTTTCTCTTTTGAGGAATAAACTAGTTTTCTTTGGAACAATTACCGGAAGGAAAATCAATGGCTTACATTCGACTCTTGGGTTTCTATTGCCCAAAATGTCAGAACAGTCTGCCAGTCATTTCTATTTCCTAATCCAGCAAGTAGAATATGATAGCTAAGATATTAAAAATAAGATATTAAAAAAACCAAACCAAAACAAAACATATATCATATAAATTATAAAAGAAATCAAAGTAATTTGTTCCCCTGTGAATTTGAGACGCTTCAGCTCAGTAGGAGATTTGATGGGTTTGGGTGCCTTGAAGCCTACACATTTTCATAGCTCATTATATCCAAAAAACATAATTACTGTCTTCTGCAGAATTTCACAGAAAAATAGCTAAAATTATAATTTTCTAATTAATTCAGTATGACTTTTCCATACAGAAACTGGCCCAGGTCTTATAATTTAAGAGAGTAATTTCTAAAGCTGAAAAGATAAGAGGACTTTTTTTGACATGGTTATGCAGGTTTGGCACCTTGAGAGTTCAATCATTCTGACAAAGGTGGCCAGGCCTCAAGAGTAAAAAGAATAAAAGAATAAAAAGATGATGAACAGGGAGAGATAATCTGCCTTTTTCCCCCATGGTCATTAGATTGTCCAACAAAATTAAACATGTAGCATATATAAAAGTGCCAAAATGGATTGGTAAAGGCTATAGAAATCTGAGAGCAGAAAATAAGGATGATCAGTGTTAGAATGAGAGAAACCAGCTATCAGAAATAAGTTGATTAATCTAGGATTTTATTGCCTTGCATTCATAAGCATATAATTTAAGATTTCTTGAATACGGTGTTAGCATTAACTATTCTAACCCTGGTTATTCTTTGAGGAAAGTTCATTTAAGTCTCTCACACTCAACATACACAGAAAAAAAAAAGTCTTTCATGAAAAAGAAAGATTCTCTCTTTTCCTGTACAAAAGACAGCTCTTCCCACGTTCGTATTTACTTTGCTTATTTCAAATACCTCGAGACCCTTTCCTGCCTGCAATGTTTTGCAAATTCTAATTTGATTTTCTTGCTGCCTTTCCAAGCTACTACTAATCCATCTCTCCTGCAGGTTTTATTCCTTGTCTTTTTCCACAGGGATGCCACCAGCCTGATGGCTACAGCACTTCCTCCAGCCACGGACACACACAACTTGGAAGGATCCTGTTGTCTCTGGTCATTTGAAAGTGGCCTCACTGCTGGCCAAAAGCTCCCCTGCCTGGGAATAAAATCTATGCTTTGTTTTAATTATTTGCTTTCTGGGGAAAACATTACACTTGCTGACAAGAAACAGTCACATAATGTCAGCCAGCTTAATGACTATGGTTGTAGCACACTGGGATGTAAATTGGAGAAACCGAGCTCAGCAACATGCTACGTTAGTGAGCAGTGAGTTATTTCACTTGTTTTTAAGCTCACTTTAGGGGATGATCTGATTTCTTTGCAAGCCAGTTTATCACAAGGTTATCTTGAGGAATTAATTTTTCAGTCATAATAGGTGTATTTTAATTGCAGGTTTTGGCAAATTGTTCCAAACGGTAGCAGCAGTACCTAGAGCCTCCTTTCAAAGTGAACTGGATCTCACATAAAGTAAGTTTACGTTAGCAAAGAATAATGTTTTACCTCCTGTGGCTTATTCCCCCATCCCCCCTTTCTGATTAACCGGCACCAGAGCAACAGAAAGGAAAGAAAGAAACATTACTTGAGCTTTGATAGATAGAAGTGAAAACAACGTTAAGTCAAGAATTTCCAGTATCTAAAGTAAACATTTGGACAACTGTCCATTGAAAATTCTCTACAAAAATAAACAAACCTTCTCCATAACTGTGTCTCAGTTAACTATTTGTTGCACGACTGTTATCAAGGGTTTGCTTAATGCAAGACCTGCCATGATCATGGTCCAGGGGGCCTCAGGCTGACAGAGGAGAAATCATCCAGCTCTCTGGCCTTACATTTTCATCGTGTTCATAGATAATTTCATTTCAGGACAGAATAGAACAGTGATTCATGGTGCAGAAAACATACTTCGAAAGAAGGTCAAAACAGCTCTGTTATTCACTATATGGGATAGAAAGGATAAAGGCCATATGATTGTTAGAGCTGATGGATGACAGAAGGTCCAAACTTTAAGAGTTATAGTTTCAACATTTTTTTACTGGGAAAAAAATTATTCAGGATAAAATGCTTTAGCTCATTGACCATGGAGAAATTGGTTTCAGTTCATCCTTAGTTTTATGTATACAGTATAACACTTGCTTTTTGTCCAAACTATCTTATCTAAAATCCCCACAAAAGATATTCGCAACAGCATTCTCTAAGAATGATTTTTAAAAAAAAATCTAAGATATTTTTAAAAGTCACAACTGATCAATATTTAGATCTGGAACAGATTTCTGAAAGTTTTTTAATGTACCCAGAAAAAGCTTTTGACAGTCGATTTATCTAAATCAGATCTAAAATCTCTTTGATGCCAACCCTACAGTTAGTTCCGCTATAGGTTATCTCCAGATAGCGGGCCAGCTCCTCAATTCTAACTTAATTCACAACAGAATTCAAGCAGGACTGAATAATTTTTACAAAATACATGGCAAGGGACAGTGCGCAGCTTTAACCCCTCATGTCCAGCTGGCTTCCAGCTGTGGGAATAGGTGCAAGTCACTTGGCCCAAGAAGAACTAAAGTTTTTGGGAAGATGGAGATGAGGTTTCCAGCCCGTGTGAGTGAAGCTCCGAGTTATTAGACAAGGAATCATATTGACAAAAACGTACCCTTCAAGTATTTAGCAGGAAGTTAATAACATGGTAGAACTAAACATGATAATAATAGGATTAGGCAAAAGATTTTAATGCCCCTCCCAAGAGGAATCAGGGAGAGGGAGGGATTACAGGACTCTATTTTCTGGGAAGAGTCCGATTTCCACAAGAGAGTAACACTGCATTGAAAAAGGAGACATCAGGGTTCAATTTTTATCAAAATATACTTGTTTCCATGGAGAGTAAAATCCAGAGCATTGTCAACAACTCTACAGAAGCACACGCAGATGATATTTGGTATTATGCTTGTGCTCAATACACTCTTTTCATGAAGTTTTTTCTTTCACATCTCTTACGATGACCTTAGTTCTTGTGTTTGACACTAGTGGCAAGTAATTTCTTCTTCTCATGTGAGTAAAAACACGTTTGTTTTATATTGACTTTTAACGAGATAAAGACAAGATTTCTTTCAGTTTGTTGTATTTTCATTACATTTGTTGTCTGCTTAGTATTAGACATAATACATCATTGTAAGGAAACATTCCTTGCAAGTTCCTTTGAAACTGCTTTTTCTTTTAAGTCACGGTTTTACTTTTTCTTTCAAACCTGATCTGTGTCTTTAACTGGTTGAAACTAATTCCATTCTCAATAATGATAATATCAAGTTCTGTCCAGATATTGGTCAACTGCTGATGAGTTACACAAGGAGCTAATAAAGCTTAGTGACACTTACAGAAATCCAGGTTAAGCTATTTAAACTGAAAACCAACTCTTTCAGTCGGCAGGGAGTTCATCACTATGTAGGACACAATTACAAAATTGCCAAGTTCTGCCTGAGTCACAGCCGTGGCATATCAGGGGTTAAACAGACTTCATTAAAATCAGCGGCCACAATTTTGTGACCGAACTAGTAAGCTGAGATTTTTAGCCACGGTCTCGTCCGTGACTGTAGCACCACGTCTGAAACCCAATGAATGCTAACGGGAAGGAAGAGTAGTGATAGGAAATGTAATCTTGGTTTTACCAAGACTCCACAATTGCAAATAAAATTGTAAAGTAAAGCATGTTCTTCATCTGTAGGGTAAGACAGCACAGCCAACTAGATAAATTAGAGGACCTTACTAGGGCAAAATGAAAATAAGACCACAGAAATGTATAAATAGGAAAAGCAGGCGCAATGTAGGACACCATGCTACCAACAGAGACTGTAATGTGCTAGAAAATATCACGCTATTAGTATTTTCTTGGCTCCAGCCTCATGAAAACATATCAGGCACAAGAACTGACGCCATCCTCATAAAAACAACAGTATACAAATTTGTAATTCCCCTTACACTCATCATGGAAGACATGAGCAAATGTCACTCAAAGCTATCCTTACGTTCATCTAGATGTCTTGATTCCTAGCAGGAAATTGTGCTAATAAGTCATAAAGGTTCTGTAATTCATTATGTTGTCATTATCGTTTGTAATCTTCCTGTAATTAGCTATCAGTAGGTTTCCTTGGAGAACATATGATTGAGCCTTAAATTGCAGAATATTCTCAGCAGCATATGACTGCAACAGGAGCGCTTGCTACGTGGTGTTTCTCAAGTGTATATTTAATGTACGAAGGCTTTTTTTCTATGTGCAAGCCAGTCTGCCAGGGACTGTATGCTCATTACTGCATGTGCACTTAACAACTGACAGGTCCATGGTTATTAATAATGAGTTGGATCCCCTGTTGCATAAACTAGCATAAGAAACTTATTCCAGCTTACGATCAGACATGGGAGGGAGTTCAGAGCAATAATGATGCAGGAACACAATTATTTTATTCTCATACTTCAAGCTGGATCAGCAGTCAGTTTTCTTAATACATGAACAAATCAGGTCAGTTGTTTCACTGGGTAAAATAATTAAGCACAGGAACAGGCAGCCATTTCCATCATGACACGGCCCAAGCGGGTTATATACGACATTCTACATACGTATTTTTATATGCTGGAAATCTGTCCATCCACTGTAACGTACAAACATTAGCACCCGAGCCTCCTCTCAACAAAACCAGGAACCACCGCTCCCCCGGCGCTTTCTGTGGAAAGATCATCCCACCAATGGCTCCAACACCTCCGCCAAGGCTCCCGAGGAGCAAACAAGAGTTTTTCTAGCAGAAATTTAAGTGTGCTTAAGAAAACTCACTCTGGTTTGCACAGTAATGGCAACGGTATATCCGTCATTATTAAAACACTGACAAAAATACAGTTAGAATGGGTCAACGAGTTTTTATTTACAGGGAAAACTGTTACACCTTTCCAGGAACCCCAGTAATATGCCAGTAGGAACCTATTGCAGTAAGTACCCACCTTGAATGAAGAGCAAACAATTACTATCCCCTTATCTCTTTTTGTGCAAGCGAAGCCATTAGCTGGCAGAACAGAAATTAAGTGTGAAAGCAATGCATATTTTTCCCATACTGCCGCAAGAAATGCTGAAATATTTAATATCACCAATAAATCTAATTACCTACGTATTTATATTTACTAATTCAGTTACTGGCATGACGCTGACATCATTCTTCCACTTACAGTCAGACCCTTTATCTAATCTATCTCAAAAGCAGTTTCCAACAACGTCGTACACTTACTGTCTTATCTTTCGATTCAGGCATTTGGGATAAAGTGTTAAAAATAACTTTAAACATCTTTTAAAATTCAAATGAAACTAAGAGATACATCTCATTACCGATGATTGCTATTGACAAAAATAACAGAGTATCACAGGGCTTCTATCTCCAATCTCTATAGCCTCATCCTGAACCACTGAAGTAAAAAAAAAAAAAAAGAAATTGTACAAAAAGGAAATACCAGACTCCTACTCATGAAATTAAAGCTCCCAACAGCTATGATAACGATCCCCTAAGATATCCACTCTAGACATAAAATTCAGAAGACTTCAAATATCTGAATTTTAAATAATTTTAACCATTTTCATTACTTACTGATTTCTTACGGCCATGAAAGTTGCTAAATTACAAATGCTGCACTAGAATCTTAAAAGTCACCTGTATCTAGATGCTGAAAATCAGCAGCTTTCCCCATGATTTTGAAAATTGATGTTTGTTGTTGGTTTTGTTGTGGTTTTTGATTTTTTTTTTTTTTTTAATTTATTAGACCACAAAGCAGAATCCTAAAGGGATCTGTGTACAAAAATACTCCTCCAATCCACCTCTCCAAACCTGTGTTTATAAAATCTGGATCTTGATATGTTGGTACTTCAAATCCTTAAAGATATAGAAAAAAAAAAAAAAAGAGCAAAACTGGCAGCAAAAAGCTATTTCAGGGAATTTTAAGCCTGTTTTTCATATGTTCACAGAGGTCAGGAGTAGATATTGGTAGCAAAAAAGCATATTTGAAGAAATATGGATTAAACATGATCCTCAGCTCACATGTGAAACTCTCAGCTTTACTTAACAAGGCTCAGACGTATTTATTAACGTAAGTCTGAGCTCCTTTGAGTCTCCTGTCATTAGAGAAAATGCTTACTTCTTCCCCCCATCCCTAAATGCTGTAATGCCTGTCTAGCTGTTATCTTTCTATCTCCAAGGAAGCTGCACTTTGATGATGGGAGCTATAATTTTATTAGGCATACAGCTTTTCAAATACCTCTGGTATCCTTGAATTCATACAAGAGACTTCAGACAAGTTGTGCAGTCCCCATTCTCAGTCTCTTGGAAGGAAAATGTCATAAAAATAGAAAATACTGTTGCAAGGTAAATTATACTTGGAAGTTTCTTGGAAGGTAAAGCATGTTCACCTGGTCAGCAGTAAGCAGTTCTTCCAGATCTACCAGTTTGCAGAGAGGATGAGGGAGAAGTGAAACGGGAATGGATTCCACGCTGCTGCACAACAAAATGCTTGTAGCAGCAAGAGGGTAAAACCCCAAAACCTCAAATTTTCAACTTTCCTTCATTTTGCTTGGAAACCAAGACCCACAGCAGATAGCAGTGGTCTGCAGTAGCAAAATTCACTCTATGTCGTAAAAGACAAATAGAGAGGAGCTCAGAATATCCATTTGCCTGCTTGCACTGGACTGGGAGAAGCAGGTAGAGTTAAGTTTGCAGGTGTTTTCCCCATGCACACACCCAGCTGTCAGCACACCAAGTTGCCTCCAGAACAAGTGACGGTCACTGCAATGAGGATTCAGCCCTCAAAGCGCACAAGCCCTGGGACAGAGACCCTGCCTCAGCGGGGCACGTGCTCAAAGCTTCCCGAGACATGTGGGGCTCCTTTGCTCTGTAAAAGGGAAATCTCAGGAACATTATATCAAGAAATCGATGGAGGTGATAAAGCAAACTAAAAGGGTAAACGTCTTTTTTTTTCTTTGTATTCACTCTTGGTGTTGACATATCGGAGCAGTTTTTCAGCAATGAAACGCCAGCGGAAAGGGACAGGGGCTTGTGTGGAGTTTACAGTTTACTGCATGTTTATGCCACAGTGCTCTCAGCTGTAAAAAGATAGAAATTCCCTCTGTGTTAAGAAAAAAAAAACAAAAAAACCCCAAACAAAACAAAAAACCCAAACCAAACCTATTCTACCAGATACATTAAGCAATACCCATCAGCAGCCATACCAGATGAAGCTCTTGCTCCCTTCCAAGCTACATTTAGAATTTACCTCTTTGAAAGAAATATGTTTTTGTGAGTTATCCAAATTTTTTAGAATATTCTGCTTCACCTCTGCACCCCAACACAGGACGCAATTACAGCAGCTACTTTTCAGAGGGCACCTCTTAACACAAAGAAGAGGAAAGTTAGCTACAGAATATATCAGCAATACTGGAAACGAGATTGTTGGCAGCTGAGTGACAAGTATTAGCAGCAGGAAGTGATTTTCCTTTTTACCACTAATATGGGATGAATCAGAAAGGTGCTTAGGGCAGTGATATACTGAACTGTAGCTGGTGCTGCTGCCCAACAAGCAACCTGAGACCCTTCACTGTTTCTCAGGAGATGCCAGGAGTAGGCGCTTCATAATCTATAGTGTGGAAGGAGGAAAAAGAAAAAAAAAAAAGAGACTTTTTGAAGTTCATGTAGAGGGTGAACGTTCGTGTTTTAGTCTCTCTTTTTGGTGGCCCGTTGATATCTGCCATGGGATTAACTGGAATTGACCCCAAGAAACCATCATCCCTGAATAGGAATCTAACACTAATATCATAAAAGAGCTTCATACCATGCATAATATTCAAATTAATTTTGTAATATTAAAGGGACTGGTGGTAGCACCCTCTTTTTCCCTTGAGTATTTCTTAGACTTGTTCATTTCACAAAAAAACCCATGCAATTTAATATCAGATATCCAGGTACCAAGCATGTCACCAAGTAAACATTTTCCAGTTAAAAATCCCTCCAGTTCCCTCCTTTACCCAAAACAAGCTACGGCATCTATTTTGAAATTGTATTTCTCATTGACTCCTGTATTGATTTTCCTTAAAAAATAAAGATGATAACACGGTAACTGTCACTAGATGGTTTTCATTACAGTATTGTCAGACCCCACATCCCTCTTAAAAAGTGTGGGGAAAACCAAACCTCTTTCTCTTCCTCCTGTTTTCATGGTGATTCCACACTTTTGGGACTACACAACATTGAGATAATTACACGGGCATATACAAAAGTCATTATTTGACATACGACAATCCTGTCACAACATAACACCATTATTTATCTTTTTAACCCACTACTGATCAGAAGAAAACGAAGACACGTGGATTAAGACTGACAATCTCACCAGTTTACACCAGTTTACGTACATCTGATGCTTATTCAAGAGTAGCATCTCCTCACAGTGAGAGATAAATCAATCAAACCACCCGCGAAACAGTAAAAACTTGGGAACTGGGAGAAAGCACCCATCGGTCCTGTAACAGGGACGGGCAGGAGAAGCAGCGTTACCCCTGGGAACATCCCCTGGCCGTGAGACAAAGGTTTTCCAAGCGCTGTCGTCCCCCCAGTGCCCTGCCAGCTGCGTTGTCTGTACCGACCCCAACTGCGGGAAGAGCAGGAGAGAAACGGGTCACATACCAGGGGACAAAGACACCCTTCGGGTACGTTCAGAGCAACGGCCAGGCCTTCAACTCTTTCCATCAGATAAGATTTTTTGTCAGAATAATTATATTCAAGTCTTTTTTTTTTTTTTTTCCTGGGACCTTTACCCACTTTTTTTAACTCCCCAAGTAGGGATTCTGCCACCATCCCTTCTCAGCACTGGAACCAACTCATTTCATCCCCATCCATTCAACAGAAGCTTTGACAAACTTCCTGGAATTACTCCCCTGCTTCTTGTTTGCTTTCAAAGTTCTGTTTACTCAGTTTCTTTGTGATTTTTTTTTTTTTGTGGTTTTTAATTCACAAGAAACACTTTAGAAAGTTGCTCAGCATCCTGTTCATGTTGCAGTGAGCACTCACTATTTATATACTTATATATATACCTACTATAGTACAATAATATATTTTTTGTCAACAGCACACTTTAAAGAAGAAAACTCCTGAATTCTTTATTAATGTAAAGGTATAAATAGCCCTAAATTGTATGTTGGGTGCAACATTTACCCCCAGTTCTACAGGAGCTTTATTTTCTGAACTGAAAGTAATTTTTACCTAACCCAGGAAAAATAACAAACACCAAGAAAATTATTTTTTTTTTTTTTTCCAGCATTTGCTGTAGACAGGCCCCTTGATTCAGAGAACACATTGGTTTAATCCAAATTACTCCTGATGTAAGCCCAAGTTGTCTAATGAGATAATGAGATATACCACTATGCATTGCTGTGCCCCTGAGGAATCTCATTCATATTTGGAAATAGCGCTATTATTAACCACTTTTTTTTTCCCCCTGTGAATACATTTTAAAATTATTTAACAAGATCTACAGCAAACAGAGTAGTATCCATTATTATCTGATGAAACATTTTACCCAGTTTTCTAACTGCCCTAGTTTTGCAGTCGGGACAGGAGCAATGAACTCACGGGGGCTCTGTGAAAACGCAGAAATTCCTGTGACACAGATTTTCAGGCTTGCAACGCATGGAGAACAAACCTTTTTCCTTACTACTCTTACACTGTCAGTTGTTTATTCCTTTCATGTTTTGCATGAGATTTTTGGATAGTGAAAACAATTTTTATTAGATTAATCCGTTGATATGCTTACACTGTTCCCCCAGCTCTTGACAGATGGAGATGACTCAAGACAATATAGAACTGATGCATGGACATACAAAATTGGTTTAATATTTTAAAAAGGAATGCCAGACAGCAAAGATGACAAGTGAGGAAGCCAACAGCGTTCTCCAGGTATCACTGTGTGTACGTATTTACACACACACACGTACAAGCACCATTGAACTTCAGGCCAGTCAGTTGTTCTGGCAGCTTGAGAAATAACCACCAATCCCAACAGAAAACAAAGACTGCAACACGCTAATGATGAAGAGCAAATTAAGGGTAGGTGCATCAGTGAGTAACGTCATACTCATGTATATTACTCTGGCTGCAGCCCTTTCTCCATTTGTTACAGTGTTCTTTGTCCCAAAGTTTACCAATTTTCACATGTCTTGAAATAAATTTTTTTTAAAAGGCTATAGCTGTAGAATAGCAACATTCTACTCCAGTTATAAATAAACTTAGTGGGCAATAAAAAATAAGCCATGATGGAGATTCCAGCACTCCTTCCAGCTTGAACGGGTCAATACAATTTCCCCTTACCTAAGAACCAAGTTTAAAAGTGTTACTTATAAAGTCTCCAGGAAAAAGCTTGTGCTCCCTTTCATTTCCTTTTGGTGAAAAATGTTATGATTGTTTTGGAAGACTGATTCTTCTTACTGTAAAATTCACTCTTACTGTTTGTGTCTTGAAATAAGTGATTTAAATGTCTTTTTTTTCCCTGAAATATAACCACGAGGAACAAATTCTGTCTAATTGGAAAAGAACTGCATTTCATTTGTGACTTTTGTGACATTTCTGAAAAGTTAATTTGAACCCAGAAAGCCAATTTATGCGGATAAATCCCAGGCAATGTCCTGCTCTGCTGGTTGAGGGGTTTTTTTTGTAATTTTTTTAAACAAATCATTTTAAAAGCTGTCAAAAACCCCATTACTAAACATGTGCGTAAAGCCTTAACTCACTCTAGCTTTTACAAATGTGTCAGACTAAAAAAAAAAAGAAAAATAGAGAAGAAAAATAAAGATTCTGGGCTAGATCCAGGCCCTTACTTCACACCTGTGTCAAAATTTTAACCAAGCTGAAGATATTTAAACAGGGGAGGAGGTGTATGTGCCTGAGTGACTACATCAAAATGAGTGCAGTATACACAGAAATGGGCAATGAGTGATCTCTGTGAATTATGGCAGTGGAGACTTTGGGTCAGGGCAGCTGTAGAGGGGTACAGAGGGGTACACAGGGGCTGGGGCAGGTTTAGAGGACCAGTACTGAAGCTAAACCAGCATCGTGTCATTCCTACGTAAGACACAAAACCTGGTTTTAGATGTCCAATACCCTTAAGTGCAGTATAAACACAGCCAGAGAAAAGATGTAGTGCAGGGCTGTACATAATATCCCACATACATACGTGTAGATGACAATCTGATATGGACAAAAACCTTCTGCAATCAAAACTGCTGAGTAAATGTAAAAAAAAAAAATCCTTCTGATGTACAATCAGTACTTGCTCCTTCTTTTAACACCCCCCATTTCTGAACATCTAGGCGTTAACACTTTTCCCTGAAATATAAAAACCTAACATTTCTCTGTGCACAATATTAGTGAGATGCATCAAAAAAGAAAGCATTAACATAATTAAAAATAAGCATCCTTCCCATTTCTGTTTATTAAGCCAAAATGTAATTATCAGAGACATGCTGTACTGGATGTTGCCTTTGCAAACAGACGGGCCCAGCATTGTAAGCAACCTGCTCCCTAACTGCGTATGCATATTTATGTGCTCATTTGTAAACATTTTATTTAGTTGATTTTCAGTCATCAGTTTCTAAGACTTTTAAACACAGTTTAATTAAATTTCCATGGACTTACAAACAATTACCATGCACTCATTTTAGAATATTCTCAGCAGCCAAATGTTTGCTGTGTTATTATAAATTTTGGTAATCATAAAGTGTAAATTAATGAGAAGTTAAGATAGAGGGGCTGTAAGTTATCTCAAAGTGTTAAGTACACTAGTAATTTATACCACCTAGAAGAAAACCGCATATTTTATTACCATTTGGGGAGATTTCCACCCCTACAGCTACTCAAAACAACCAGAACTGGCTTTTTTACTGTCGTTTTGCAGGGGTGGTCAATGTTCAGTCCTAAATGATGGAAGCTGAACTCTTGTGTGGTTGAAGATATTTCCTTAAACAACTAACTCTGGAAGAATACAAGCAAACACACAAGAAATGAAGGTTAAGACGGTAAAAGGCATCCACTGTTCTTTGCTCAACATCCTCCTTGTAAACAACATGCAGCTACAGATAGTCTCTAAAAAAAAAAAATCTAATTAGGGAACACCCGATGAAAATTCAAAACTAAACAAACAGACCAGAGGACAAAAAGTAAATGGAAACATATGCAAAGTTTAAAATCAAAGGAGGTGAGAAGGATGCGACTGTCATTAACAAGGCTGAATGTTCAGTAATTCTTCCTCACTGCAAATCCTTTTGGGTGACAACAGCAGAGACAACGCCTCCACGATCCACGTCCCCTTCCAAAGGTGCCTCTGCCCATGTAGGGATATCTCCCAAGAAATTATATTTACTGGCACCAAGGAAAGAAAAGCTTTTCAGTAGGCTTTTTCCAGGTATTAAGTAGTTTCCGTCTGCCTTCCAGCAATCTGCTTACACATGTCAGCACTTCAGGTTTGGTGAGGGTAACAAGGCCAGTCTTGCAAGCCACGGCATCTGCCCTCCGTATCGCCTCAGAATAACACGGAAAAATCACCTTGAACTTCTCGCCTCTCGAGTCTAACTCCCTTTGCCATTCAACTTCTTTCCACCGACAGAGATGTTCTTAATTTTAAGCGTAATTCTTCGGATAAGAAAAATTTCTGGATTGGGCCTACATTGGTGTTGCAAGAGTGGATTGATTTGAAGCGGCTCTGAAAATTGCGTTCAAATATTTTAAAGCCTGAATGAATCCTAAACGTGGGTGTTCAGAAGTACAAAGTACAAGTCTAAAGAAAAGACAAGTGAAGTATATGAATGTAACAGCTCCTTTTCAAAAGGAGCTAGATGTAAAAGCCAGACTTGGGAAACCAAAGAGAAACCCCAGACGGAGCAAATTACTATTCAAGCAAAGGGTATATGCTTTAGATCAATCTTTTCTTCTCAGTGAAGTCAGCAGAGAGATCACTCAATAGAAGTGTGATGAGATAAGGAATTATGTTTCTCCACGAACAATACAGGCTTGAGAGATACAGGTGAGAGATCAGTAGAAGAGAAGATAAGGGTGAAGACTGAAGCAAATTTGAAAAATTTAAGGAAAACGAGTGTCTACCCGGGATTTAACCACACAGGAAATCATAAAGTAGAACTTAGTTTTAATCATCTCAGCGTTACAAACTAAAACTGTGGAGGCTTTTAAAGCAACATAGTTTAAAAAGTAACAGCCCTGAAGTTCTCTCAGACTTTCTAAATGACTGTGCATGAAGTCACACAGAACCAGTCACCTCGTCTCTCCCTAAAGCATCAAATCCCAGTGACTCCTGTGCTCTAGGCAATCCTTCATGACACTGCAGTTTCTGCTAGATGTTATGCGTTTTTAAGCTTGTTAATCAGCGCTTTATATTTCCATAGATAACACTTCCATATGAACCAGCCTGTCTGTGATTTCCTCGGGTGGCAGGTCAGATGTTTCCTCTCAGAGCTCCTGGTTTTACAGGTATTTCTGCAAGACTCTGCAGATGCCACCTCCCTTTTGGTTCACAGCCGCTAAGGGGGATGGGGGGCATTCACAGAAACTGCTGGGCATGTAGCTTTGGGTGCTTAATTTACGTGCCTATAAAGGTTTCCTGAATATTATTATTTAAAGTTTTATATTGAGCCAGTCTTCACCGCAGGCAGGCGTTATTAATAGGATAGGGGCCTGGTCAGCATCTTTATCCACTGAATATACTCCAGTTGCCTAACTTCACTAATTTGATTATAAAAATTATTCAGTAAGGGCCTGTTATGTATGATTATGCACCATCTACTGTAACACTTAATTGCTATTAAGACCTCCATGATGAAACAGTAATAATAATATATTCACATTAGTTACAGATCTTACAGTAAAGCATGTAAGGCTTGGCGTGCATCCATCAAAGTCAATGGCAAATGAGAAATATAGGTAGAAAGTAATACTGAGACGGCTCTTTGAGCTACAATTCTTACCTGTCTGCATTCAACTTGAGAAAGTTTGATGACATCCATTCTGAACCGGAATGTCATAAAGACAATCATGCAGCAAAGGGAGAGCCAGCACTGGGTCAGTAGGTACTGAAGAATAGATTTGGGAGTTGTCAGCAAAAATGTAGCACTAAAACCCGTGAGCATGAATAACAGTGTCCTAAAGAAGGATATAAATACGAAATAGAATAGAAAGCAAAATTACATTGGTATGACTCTATGAGCAATTTGGGACGCTCTAGAAACATAAGGACAAATATCATTATTGTCAGAATAAGAACCTGAAGACGGCCAACATATTACAGATTAAATAATAAAAAAAAATAATCAGGAAATGCACCAATCTTATTGCTCATGGCAGTAAATGAACTAGAAAGAAATATAAGGTCCAACTGACAGACATGGCAATATTGAACTGGGGACAGCATGTAACCTAAAGACAATATTTGGAAAGGGTTGTCATATTTGAACAAAGAAAAATTCATCTGCAAATATGGCATATAGTTCCAGATTTATTTTTTTTCTTTTTCAAGGCTACATGGCTGTTAACAAGTTTCCCCTACAGCTTTGTAAGGGGAGATTTTCTGCTACTAAATGTATGAAGGAAAGAAAAATGATGCTACATTATTTACCAAGAGAGAGACAGTGAAGACCCACAGGACTTTCAAGCTTGCTGCTCTGCACATCGCAGACACCGTCAGGCTCCACTACTATACACAATGGCTGTAAAGAGAATCCAGACAAAACCTCATTCCCCCACTTGGTTTTACAAGGAAACCCGTTTCCTTTTCCTGCAGGATTGCTGGAGCAGGGCTGAGGACCCTGGGCTGGGTGGGTTGGAGTCTGCTGCCTCCCAAAGCCTGCAGGGAATTCAGGTTGGCAATAAAGTAACTAGGCTTGCCAGTGAAGAAGGGATAAGGTTGCATACCCAGCCTCAGGATTTCTTCTTTCTCAACCGTGTTACCTTTTTAAAAAGAAGTTTATAGCAAGATGGAGATGTTTCAAAGCTACAGAAACTGAAGAAAAAGGTAATGGAGGAGGATGGCTTGAGTGAAAAATTGGTGACTGTGAAGTTGTCTACAAAATCAATAATTACCAAAAGAGTGAGGTTGTGATGGACTCAGGACATCTCTCATTTATTGGGGTGCTGAAGTAACGCGGGAAGAGAAGTCACAGCCTTTGGAGCAGCAACCTGCTGATTTCATACTCCTGAAAATAAACGTGCCAGACTATGGGAGAAAGAACGCAAGCTGGAGGTTTATGCTGTTAAACTGAAGCAGTGGAACCAGTAGTACTGGCAGGGATGGCAAAGAACAGAAATATTAAGATCGTATTATAATTGTAACCAAGCATCGGTTGTAAGTCCTTCCTATTGGACATTTTGGAGATACATCCAAATACTGTGAACAAACAAACTTTAAATTCTTCTTACTGTACACTACCAAGGATAAGAGTAAAAAAACCAATAGCATACCTGAACTCAGCTTACACTTTCACAAGCAACTCTTTCACCATGTCCTACTATTTCATCTTCCTCTTCAACTCTTTCAATTTTAAACTCAAGAGATGACTTAAGCTGTCGGTTTACTTGAGCTTGAGCTTTCCTGTCCTCTCCCTACGATGACGAAGCTGCGTCTTCTTCCTCTCTACCAAGTTAAGTCTCATCACGCTACATGACTCACGAAGAACAATATTAGTGCAACTGAAGTATTTTGAAAAGATTTTACTCAGAGAGGGTAGTTAACGAACAAGAGAGAAACAGATAACAAACAACTGTCATAGTAGGAGACTCCAGTAAAAGAGTATACATGAAGATAACAGGATCAGAAAAAATGGATTGTAATAGGAATCTTAAGTTTATCATGCTGATGTTGCTAAACATAATCTAAATGCCCCTGAATGTAACGAGATACTGGATGATCAAAGAGTCAATGTTTGTCAGACCAAAGAACTGACATTGGTCAAATCACCAAATGAAGAGCAACTTATTGGCAGGTAAATATAAAAAAAAATCCAAAGAATTCCCCAGTAGATTTGTCATGGTTTAACCCCAGGTGTAACTTAAGCCCCACCCAGCCACTCAGTGACTCCCACCCCCAGTGGGATGGCAGAGAAAACTGTAAAAGTGAGAAAACTCGTGGGTTGAGATAAAGGTGTTTAATAAGTGAAGCAAAAGCCACGCACAGGCAAAGCCAACCCAGGGTCATCCCCCGTTCCCCTGGGCAGGCAGGGGCTCAGCCACCCCCGGGACAGCCGGGCTCCGTCACACGTAACGGTGACTCGGGCAGACAAACGCCACAACTCCCAACGTCCCCCCTTCCTCCTCCTCCTCCCCAGCTCTGTGTGCTGAGCATGAGGCCGTGTGGTGTGGGCTGGCCCTGGGGTCAGCCGGGGTCACCTGTCCCGGCTGTGCCCCCTCCCAGCCCCTCGCTGGTGGGGTGGGGTGAGGAGCAGAAGAGCCTTTGGCTCTGGGTAAGCCGGGCTCAGCAGTGACAAAAACATCCCCGTGTTATCAACACTGTTCATGGCACCAATCCAGAACACGGCCCCATACCAGCTCCCACGAAGAAAATTCACTCTACCCCAGGCCAAACCAGCACAAGATTTCAGTACAAGACATGGTGTCAATGGGTAATTAATAAGCGACAACGGGAAAGCAAAAGAGAAGACAATGAAGGTATGAAAAAGGCAAGAAATCCTGTTAACAGAGAAAAGAATGATGAGCAAGTAATAACCCTATCAAAAAGCACCTGAATAGGAAACCTAATTATCAGGAATCTGTTACAAGACACAAGCAGAGACAAACATCTAAAAGCCTTTTGTGTTCTCCTGCATGCTTCACACTGCTGTAGTACCTGAGCATCTCTCTCCACACATCTATTCTCACAACACTCTTTGAAATGGGGTAATATTGCTATTTCTTTTTAAAGAACAGAGAACTGAGCAATGTCATGCTAAGGCCAAGCTCCCCAGAGGAATGTGTGTCTTACTTTCATTGATGCAGCCCAGATGTTCAGCTGAAAATCAAACACAAAATCTGTGAGAAAACAGGGAACTGGATCTAAGTCCAAGGTTTACCTTCTCTTTAATGGAGCAAACCATCACAAAATAAGACCAAATTCTGCCCCTAGAGGGCAACAGTGATAGAGATGGGGAAAGCAAGACGGTAAGGCAGCATCGTCCCTCAATCAAATTCCTCTTATTGCTAATATTTTTCCAACATTATTTCATTTTTTTTTAAAACGTAAATAAATAAAAATCAACTTTCCAATCCACAACAGAGGCAGGACTGGAAGCAACAAAATACAAAAAAGACTCTGGGGGGCACGCAGTAATCAAGATAAAAACCAAAATGCAATCACAAAACAGCACAGCGAATACATCTAAAGCCCACTGCCGAATCAAACTTGCTGTTAAGAATTAAACAAAAGGGAAAAAAAAAAGCGCCTCTCTTCAGCAATAACACTAAAGCAGATAAAAGCTGCTGGGTTGTCCTTAATCCCATTGGGTAATTTTTCACACTCCTGGATGGCAGTGTCTTCTAGAAGCAGTAACTCTCCCACCCGTGGAGCTGCCGCTCTCCTGCGCTGGGGGACAATAGCTCTCGTGCGCAGCACCCATAAATACATGGTGTATACACACCAGTGGCAACCACCAATAAATTAGTGTCATGGGCTGGCCGACCCTGCTGGCGTCTCTATCTCTTATGATTTAGATCCGTTTACCAGCTGTATGTCCTCATCCCTCATTTGTTTTTATTTCGTTAAACTACCACCATATTATTTCCCATCAGCACCCTCCCTCATCCCCACAATGCTCAGGGGATGCTTTGCTGTAACTGTCAATGATAATGTCATAGCCTTTTCACTCTGCTGGCAATGTCTCTGCTTCTACATGGTTAGCACCCAGCCCCCTACCTCCTCGTCAAGGGAAACTTGCTGCTTAACCAGTTGTTACACAGAAAAAAAAAAAAAAAAGAAAAATAGATTAAAAAGCATAAATGTATCTGGAGAAACAGGAGGGACGGTGCTGAACACAATCAGCTGACAGAGTCACTGCCAACAGACCGAAACAAAGAAAATGGAGCTGCATTAAATGGGAGCATTCGGGAAGGGGCATTGCTGGCACTCTCGGACACATTACAACGATAATCTTTCCGATCCAGTTTCCAGTGAAAGCCAGAGTATGAAGCACGAGTAAAGTGCCAATGTGTTTTGGAGCATGTGTGGTGGAAACTTTCATAATGCTATGATAGCAAGTCATATAATTTTTCATATAACTACAGCCAGAAATATATGTCATTACCAGAATAAAGCCCTCACAGGAAATACACTTTTTTTAAAAAAAAAAAACACATCATTAAGGTACCTCAGTCTTCCCACAGAGCTCTGCTTGTCTCCTGTTTGAGTTCTCTGGCAACACTTTAGCACCCTACAACCTCCTGGCTATTTCCCCTCCTGAAGCAGAATCTCACAACTTCTCTGCTAAAAAGCAAAGAATTAAATGTGTTATCGCTCATGTACCCAAAGGCTATTTTTTTAACACCCAACGGAGACATCCAGTGCTTCAGATTACCACTAGAACTTGAAAACCCAAACACGGGCTCAAAACTGGTGAAAGTTCTCACTCAGTGAAGCGTTTTGAGTAAGTTGAATAAAATGAAACATTTCTACTATAAGAATGTCCAAATATTTTGTTTCAATCGAACATTTTGACATGACTGGATAAACTTGGAAAGTAATCATTGTCTTTAAAATTTCTTGATTCTTCGACTTCTTGCCCTGAGTTGGGAATAAAATACTGAAACTACTTGAGTTTCTCATGGACTACAAATGCTGTGGTCTCAGCTCTACCGGCTGTTAAAAGGCTTTTCTTCGGGAAGTCTGTATCAGAAGAAAAAGGATCTGATCCCATCACTCTGATCCATGACCCTAACTGACTGGATCATCTGGGAGAGCCCAAGCAGGACAGGCTGCAGCAACGTGCCTCTTGCCGACACTATTAGTGCTTGGCCTAATTTCAGCAGAGCGCAGCAAACACTAACAGATGGGAGCCTACTTCACAGCTCCATGTATACAACTTCAGAGATGAATCTGGAAAATCCTATTAACTCTGTGGCTGCTTCAGCCAAAGTCACATCTTACCTTCATTCACATTAAAATCCCATTTAAAAAAAAAAAAACAAACACACACAGAGAGAAAAAGCTATTATGTCCTGCATGGGACACCCTGCAGTTGATTGAGTACTTGAGATAAAACAGATTCAGAGTTTCACCCTGTAAGCCTCTGACATGGTAGTAAGAAAATGCAGATTTAAAATCAGCCATTCCTACACTGAAAAAACAGCAAATTCTGCACAAATTCCCAAAGTGAACCCAGCCTGAACACAGCAACACAGCTGCGGCAACACAGTACTGGACCTGTTTGTTCTGCTGCATGGAAACCACAGGAACTGAAGATGCCCTGTAATTTCATGTTACGTACATTTACGTACTCCTGGTACATTTTTTGCAATTTTGCAACTTTATTCTGGTTTCCCAGTGCTGGGGAGTACAGACCAGCAAACCTCTCCCTTGTTAAATGAGCTTGAGGGAGCTTGTGAAGACAAGGGAAACCTGACCCTTCTCCCCACGGTCCATTTTCTGATAAGAGGGTGACAAATACAAACCTTGACATTGTAAAACAATATCAGTTTAAACCAGTTTTCACATTATCTTTCTATTTTTTCCTACCTAGCACGCCAAGGGTATTAAGTACAATATTAGGACAGACTCAAAACCTGTGTAAATGATTGGGATAGGGATTCCCAAAGTGACACTTCCCTAAAATTTCTAATCACATCAGAAATTAAACCAGAAAGAAGAAATCCATCTTTCCCTTGAGAAAAATTCCTGGGTAATCAATGGAAAATTACAGCAATTCTGCAGATTTTCTTGAATGGCCTGACACAACTAAAGGATGGTTTGCTCCTACCTTATAAAATATATACAGCAGCATTCCTGATTGAATTATGCAAGTTTCGCAACTCATCTTGGGGAAAAAAAAAAAAAAAAAAAAAGGATTAAATTTCTGGTAATTCATAAAGAGGTAACGCAAAAACTGTATCTCCTTAAAAATCTTTCAGGGATGCATACTAACGTATAAAATAAATGTTTAAGAGCTAGCAAAGAGTTGCACGCTTACAAATTAGACGTTTGTTGACACACATGCCTGGTACTACAGCAACACGTGTAGCTTTGTGTGTAGTAGCATATAGACAGTTGCATTTAATACGTACGTAGCAGCAAGTTAATGGGAAATATGTAGATCAGGACAGTCTATTCTGAATCAGAAGGTGATTTTATCTGTTCACATATCAGATCAGGAGAAAAAAATAATTAGAAGAAAAAATAATTACTTTTTAGGAGTTAAATACACATCTGCATCTACCTGTGTACAACGAATGTGAAAGTGTCTCCTCTGACAACAGGTGAGAAACAGGGACATCTGTGCAATGCAGCTTTTCTGGAGAATGTTTTATTTCTCACTGCAAACAAGAACAAAAAAAAATCCTACTCTTCGCTCTTTCACATAAATCAGGAAAGAAAAACACAGATTACATTAGCAATGTTCTTCAATAAGTTCTCTGAGGCACAGTGGAGTTAACCTGTCTTAATCACACAAGGATGAGACAGTGTAATGTATAACCCAATTTTCTCCCCCCTCATATTTTTATTTATAATTAATTCCCACCTAAAAAGGTTGCACAAGATCTGAAGCTATTGAGCAACAGCCAGGTGTTGGCCAGAAGACAGATGCCTCAACCCCGTGAGGACTTAGAGCAGCGAGGGCTAGTGACACTTTGCTCTGGTCACTGCTTTGTTGTAAGACACGAGCCTTGATTTCTTGAGCTAAATGGCATGTTCCGTAAATAGGGAGGAAGCTGCTGACTCATAATAATCCTTTTGCACAGACCATAATCCCTTAGCAGAGGGAAAACAAGATGCTGCCAGAACAGGTTACAAATTGACCCTGTCAGTATTAAGTTACCCTGGTTCTTCCCGTACCGAACAAAATACTGCTCACTCTTCCACAGCACACGCAGCCTCAATGAGCTGCAAGGAGCCACGGGAGCTCCAGCCCTCCAGACTCCCAGGGAAAGCATACGAGCAGCTTAACGTTTGTGTTTGTTGTTTGTGGTTTGTTTTTTGGGTTTTTTTTAATTAGAATGAATTTAAGAATGTTTTTATTCACATCTATAGTCTAGAGTCCTAAACGGACACAGACGAATCAGTTCAAGGATGAACAATGTCTCAAAGGCAACTGAGTGCTCATGAGCACTCCATCACGTGTTCAAAACTGAGGGATCTTGACTATCTCAAAAAAAAAAAGTGAAATAAATACAACTTTTCTCAACTTCACTCACTGGGACTTCCAGAAATTCTCTGAGCACGTGTTGTTCTTCTACTAGACTCCTCCCTAGCGTGTCATTTGCAGTGAGTCAAGGGGTTTTTGGCTGCGCCCTGGTTAAAGCAGAAGCTCAGCGTGGGCTGACAGCAGTGAAATTACAGACATTTCCTCCGATGCACCAACGAGGTGACAGCACAGAACCAGTCATGCAACTCATGCACGACAAGCTTCACATACCATAGCCCCTGCCCCAGTACTTTAGAGATGATCTGTACATACCCCTGAGCTTATCGCACAGCCTGTGCTCATGTATTTTAGCTGCTCTTCCTACCTCTTGCACTGCGCACACCTTTACTGGCACAGGCAACAACCTAGAAACAAGGAACAGCCTGCAGTGAGCAAACTGGACAGGAACTTCCCTGCACAGACCGTCTTTGTAACCCAGCGGGCTTTTATTTGTACGCTATCCTCTAGAGTACTGAAGGTTTATATAGTGATTTGCCATCCTGTAAAAGGGTACTCCAGAATAGCTTAGGTCCAACCCTGTAAGATGATTCCCCAAGGGGACAGGTTGGGATGTGACAAGTGCTTTGAGCTCCCGATGCATCAAACAATCTCAGAATGAATTTTCAGTGGTCAGCAAACTATTACCCGAGGGACCCCTATTCCGCAGCGCCACCGAGTTCCTACCGGAGAGATCCTGGGTGTCCCCAGCCATGAGGCTGGGGGGGGATTCACAGGGTCCCTTCACAAGGAGCCTTATTGTGTCAGGTCTCAGAAGTGCTCCACCAGGCATGGTGCAAGCACGGCCAGAGGAACACTGAGTAAATCTTGCAAATCTAACCAGTCTCAAAGAATTTTTATTTTTTTTATTTTTTTTTTTAACAAAAGGCCAGGGAACGAACTCTGCTTCTGACTCTTAACCTCTAAAAGAGGAACTCTGGAGTCCTGGTTCAGATCCCTCTTGGTTCTGAGAGGGTATTTCAATGGGAAAGAGAGAATTTGTTGAACCTAGGTTTAGGGGGGGAAAAAAATAGCCCATCATTAGGAAAGTAATGCAGAGAGAAAAATAGTAGCTCGGAGAAATCCCATTTGAAAACCTATTTGACTAAGAAAAAAGCTGTGAGCTTCACATAAATAAATAAAACACAGGAAGAAAAACACCATTAAATCCAGAGCAAGAAAAAGGAACATTTATGAGAAGAGAAATTGTAGTCACAAAAGGTTTCCTTTCCTCCAGAAACACGTATCTGCAAGTAGGCTTTGCATGAAAACAAAAATAAGTGCAGAATCACATCCTGAATATACAGTGGATTTAATGTCAGTGGTAAAAAGAATAAAATCCATTCTATATGAAATATATTTCTTCCTGGGGGGGGGAAAAAAAGTTTGAGATGCTTTCCCCATCCTTGCTGAAGGGTACTGCTTTCTAGAAACAGCCATAAATCCTGTACGAATCATGTTCTTCCATCTCATCACAAAACATTCGTGTACACGGAACGAAGCCCAACATCTTTATCTCAAGGACATTTTTACTCCTAACAAAAATATAACTATCGTTATTACACGCTTCCCAGGGGTCTGCTACTCTAACCCCAAACCTCAAACACTTTATTCCTACATGAGATTTCCTTCCACTCATTTTCTTCTAATGACTCTGACACTAGCAGCAATTGAGTGTCAGACTTTTCCACACAACTATAAACCTGAATTAATTTAACTGAATAAAAATAAATTATTTATTCTGGATTTATACTTTCTCAAAGTACAAGTTCTTACATGAGATCCAGGAAGGGACATGAAACATAGTACATTTTTAAGATAATCATTTAAATAAATTAAAGCAAGGGGGAACCGGCAATCATTTCTCTGATTAGCTGTATTCTGGAAACTAACACCCCCCTAAAAAAAAAAGAAAGAGAAATACACTGCTTTAAAAACTAAAAAGAATTAAAAGGCAGCTACAGAAAGCAGGCTGTGATTCAAGAAGAACCTCTGCTCGAAATTTAATGACCAGAATGCTAGTTCAGATTGTTTTAATCTGCCCGTACCACTTTACTTATCTATTTTCATGGATTTTATCGTAACAAGGAACCAGAGGCACACTAATCACTCTAACAGTTTAACCTTCTGATCAATGGCAAATTCAGCCTAAACTTACCAAACTAAACGTTCCCTCCATTTGTCTTATATATACACACAATCTTGAACTATTTTTTAACAGTTCACTTCTCAGATACTCATAAACACTTACTATTAGAAATCACAGCCCAGAAGAGGATGTTACCAAAGATTTTTAAATCAACTGCAGAGCAGAGAGAACCTCTACCACGCCGCACTGACTGCACAGAGCCATTCTAGTTCTCCACATCCCTCCTGCAAAGACCTATACACGCAGCTCCGATCATGGGTCTGCCATGAAGACAAAAGTTAGGATATCTTCAAACTCATAAGTAATACAAAATACAATCCTACGGAAAGGGATCTGCAGTTTCCACGTCAGACGGAATAAGCCTTGCACACGGTGCATGCAGTTGATTAAGCTCACGTTCACCATTTACGATGTAATTAACCACCCTGATCCAGTACTGTTGTTTCCAGAGGAGAATGCGATAGCAACAAGGACGCTGTGCCAGAAAGGGTTCACCTGGGATGAAGCAGGGAGGTCATCCTCAGCTTCCCAGAGCTAGGAAAATGGCAAAGAGGAGAAGACCTCACACACCACTGTAGGAGACACGTCTACCACCTGCCATCCACTGGGATTTACTGGTTTACTGCCCCATTCCTTCCACATGCTACTGGTGCTGGTTGCTCTGAAGAGCTGGAAGCAGATCTGGGGCATCCCAGCAAGACTAGGTGTGTGGCGCCTGCACACAGGACTTGTGAACTCTTCAGGACAGGGGCTCAAACATCAATGGTACACTATTTTTTTTAAATTATTTCTTTTTCTTAATGCAAATAAGGTCACAGTAAGTAATGCTCGCTGTGTAAGTGAAGTGAGGCAAATGCTTGCAGAATTTTAAAGCGGGGTTTAATAAATGCTGTCCCCAAGTGCCAATTTGGGGATATTTTACCTGTTAATCACAGAGGGTCATCTCCCAGGGAAAGGCAAAACAAAAACACTCTTCCTGAATGCAACCAAATCACTCCATCACAGACACTCCAAGCGAAATTATTTACAAAAACACGTTTCCATTTCTTCAGAAGCAGAAGATAGCTAATTCCTCAAATCCTGTCTTCCACTGACCCACAGTCCCCTGCAGTAATACTTATCTCTTCTACTCAAACACTTCTCCACAAAATATAATTATTTTTCCTGCTCCCTGTGGTGGTGTAACCCCAGCTGGCAACTAAGCACCACGCAACAAGTCGCTCAACTTCCCCCCCCAGTAGGATGGAGGATTGATTCAAAAGAGTCAAAGAAAGAAAACTTTGTTGGTTGAGACAAAGACAGTTTAATAAGTGAAGCAAAAGCCGTGCCCAAGCAAAGCCAAACAAGGGATTCATTCCCCACTTCCCCTGGCAGACCAGGGTTCAGTCATCCCCAGGACAGCCTGGCTTCATTTTTTTCACCCTCATAAACAAAATCAGTGCTTTTAAAGTTGTAGGGTTTTTTTTCCTCTCTCTTTCTTAAACTTGAACAAGCTAACTTGTAAGAACAAGGTCTAGATCACCAGGCAGCTTAGCTCTGCAAAGCTCTGAAGTCTTCTGTACCTAAAATCAGCATATATATATATATTTTTAGATTCCCCATGTAACTGCAGTAGCTGGTTCTCCCTGACAATTCTTGATTTAAACATTCTGATCTGGTATTTTCTCTAGGTTTTAGAAAAGGGAAAAAAAAAAGCATCAAAAAAAGATAAGCCTGTTGACATCACTGTGTATTTTAAGTGTCTTCCTGTCCTCGAGCTGTTCTTTCAAGGTAATCATTAACCAGCCCAATAAAATCAACATATTCTTTATTCTTATAGGAAGACGGTTAATAGGTTGCATAAAGTTAACAGTGTTTCCTCAATTTTCCAGCTGAATTCAAATCCGTTCTAGAGTGATTTGTAGCACAGCATATGATTTCTAGCAGATGCCTGTTTTAGGAGGTATTATTAGCTTTGAAACCATGCATAAACTCTCAGAAGGTCAGAGAAGGATAAAAACTGACAGTAAGAGGCTCAAGTAAATGAAGGTAAATACATCAAACAATCTGTTTAGCACAGGCACCCCATGAGTCAGTAGTGTCACCTCTTCTCTGCAGAGAAAGTTTAATCTAGACAGGAAAATACTGATTCTTGAAAAACTCAAGGGCAGCAGATTTTGTTTAGATGAAAAAAAAAACAGGGAAATGGAGGAAAACAAGTCAGTAAAGCAACCGGTAGGCATTACAGCAAATTCTGCAACATGGCAGCAGCACGCGGAGCACTCCCATGTCCAACACCCCCACGTCAGGAATCCCAGTGCTTCTGCCCAAGAAATAAACACATCTGTAGTGATAACTCCAAAATTTCTTCACTGAAATTAGCTGCTGTGACATACTATAGACAGGACATAAATATCCTCCACTTCCCATGTCACAGGTCCCTGTTGAGGCTTTGCAAACACAAGGACTAAGACTCAAATATCTCCTGCTCACAAGTCTGCAAGGAGAAGAAAACAACCCAAATTTATCTCTTAATTTGTTCAAAACCTGAGTTATTCCATAAAGGCTAGAATTGCCTATGGAAATCTCTAAATCTACAGCCGAAGGTTGAGGTGCTCCTTGCCAAGCAAGATCTGGTGCTCTGTAGCACATTCTCCTGTAAACCCAATCAATTTTTGTTGAAAAAAAGTCACAGATGTGGTGCTACTACAGAGAGATTTAGCCCATATCTCGGCTACACATTTTGTATAACTTCTATAACATCTGAGGTCTTTAGAGAAGAAACTGCCCTATAATTGTACTTGTGCTTGCCCTAGAAGGATTGAACTTCAAATTGGAATGCCGATCCCTAGGTATTACCTCAGATCTACTAGCCATAGTAAGTAATTATAATATTCACTGTAAATACTTTCCTGAAAATCTGAAACGGTTTCGTGTATTTTCTTGCAAGTAACCTTCAGTTTACAGTAACACAATATTTGTGATGAACTCGGACACCAACTGGGGACTAGAAAAAGGGAGCCTTGATTACTCATACACAGTTAATCAGCACAGAAAGGTCAGCTTCACATCTACACATATAGACCAAGTTGTAAATGAGTTTCTATGCCAAGAACACTGAAGTCTTTTCCAATTAGCGATCTCACTTCTTATTCAGACAACAAAGAAATAACTATCTTTAGTCAAATAGCTTCTGTCAAATGTTTTTCGTGTTACTTGGAAGAGTATTGTTGAGTCCACTATAAAGCATATTCCACAAAGCTTGTATATTATTCTCTTCCATCAACAAGTCTTTTATACCAACACATATGGTGAAGAAACAGGACAAAAAAAAACCCCATACTGCTCTTTCAGTGACACAATATCTTTCTAAGCTCAGACTAAAGATAGAACGCACTGAAAATGAAAAGACCCATTTCTAGAAAAATCTAGATGAAGCATAATATCTGTTGGCAAAATACTTGTATTTATTGCATTATTAATACATAAGAAGAGATTTGTTATATTTGAATTTGATTTCAGAACGTTAAAAGCAATGTACGCTGAAAATGTTAAGCTTTAATGTATTTCCCTGAATGAATCCTGCTCTCATGAAAGGCGAGTACAAGAATCAGCTTACATTGTGCAAACGGACGGTAGTAAAGATTTCCCTAAACACAACAGGCTAATACAATTCACAATCTCCGGCTTTATGGAGATTACTATAAATCTGTTTTTTGTATTTTGGCTAATGTAAAAACTCTTGTAGCTGAACCCTAACAATACTCAGTTCTTATGCCTGAATAATTTGAATCATTAGAAGGGAACACGATGCATTTAACATATGGGTGGAGAGAGGGAAGAAGATTTCAAATAATTAAAATAGGAAAGAATGATAAACTAGCTCTCTGATACTTTGAAAGAAATTCTAAATGTAGTACAAAGCAGTTGCAGGCTCTTCAAATGTAATCAGTAACATCAGCATGAATACTAAAATATTGCAATTGTATTTCAGAGATGAGGGCAACATTCAACAAGCCATAATATTCTCCTTGGGTTCTCACCGTATACAAACTGAAGCCACAATTAACATATACAAAGGCCTATTAATCTGAAATTGCACAAATTCTGGCCTCTGTAGTCTTTAGGCAATACTAGAGGTACATCAGTTCAAGAGATAAATTTTACTTGTAAGCACTGGAGAGGCAGTAAAGAAGATTCAGTCAAAGAAAAGAAAATCCTTTGCCCTGATTAGCAAGTCAGATCTTTGGTAAAGCTGTCCTGATGGGAGAGGGAGAGTTAAAAGCACCAATGACTCTCTGTTGGAAGTTTGCAGGTTCTCAGGTTTAATTTACCAAACGCCAGAACTCAGGAGCGGGGCAGCTCTAACCTTTTTTATGTGGAAGCCAGTGTATCTCATACTTTGATCGACGTGGTTTGATTTAGCAATTAAAGCATTCAGATGCGTCATTATGACAAATGATATCATTTATTTAAAACGCTAACGTTAATTCATTTTTACGGGTTGCGCTGAAGCACAAGTGCAAGTCAACTGTTTGGACAACGAGTCAAGGGACAGCAGCAACGCAGCTGTGAGGAAAAAAACCTTTCCTTGGTCCAAAACGCTACTGGAGTCCAACCAAATTAGAAGCAAGTGGTCAAAGAAGAAGCAGAAGACAGCACAAATTGACAAACCCTAGATCAAACGTCCTGAAGCTCCCTGCAGGGCATCTGCTTAGAAAGGGCTGGTGGAAATGTCGTTTCCCTTATTATCATAAAATGTTTCTTTTTTTAGAAGTATTGGAAAAGGGCAGAAAGGTAGGGGGCTTCTCCATGCACACTGATAGCCATATGCAGCCTGGATACTTGCCACCAAAAGTAAATGAGGGAGGTGAGAAATGGCCTTTGTATCTAGAAAATATCACACATGCACTGGTCTGCCCCCGAATGAGCCAACCGGTGCCGTTCAACGCAGAGCCAACAAGACAGTACCAAATTCCATCATGTAGAAGGCTAAACAGCAAATTTAAAATTTCAAATCAAGAAAATCCTTGCAGAAGTAAATACCTTGGAATAAGCAAATATCAGCTGCATGTGTGTTTAGGGATGGCTGAAGGAAATGTTATTACTCATCAGCTGTAGCTCTGAGGACATTAAACTACAGCAGTCATGTACCTAATCTGTACAGGTGCTTTACTAAATCCTACAAATGCCTTACTCAGTCATTTATTGTCCAAATATCTTTAAGATATCCAAGCCCCAATCTATTAGAGTATAATTTATTCCCAAGAGTAATAGAATCTTTCATGCATTGATGAAAATCACAAAGGGAGAAGATACAACAAAGACCAGCAATTACTAAAGAAAAAGCAGAAAATTATTAAAAAAAAAAATAAAATCAGTGAGTTCTTATGTTCTATGCCATATATTCACTACTGGAAATTCAGAATATCCCGAAATTAACTCGGGAGTCAAAGTCCTTTTCACTCCTGTCACAAGAACTCAGTTTTGCTTTCAGATAAATCAAAAGGACGTAAATTCACAGAGGAGATTCCCTTCTCTCTTTTATTTATTTTTAATGCTTTTGGTATTGTTTCTTGAAACATCCGTTATCCTTCAAGTCTCTAAAATGATATGAAAATTTTGCAACCGTCTGATATTTCATTAGTGACTGCTGTTCCTCCAATGTAAAAGAGTAGAAAATCAAAGAGGTCTTTTTAATGAATAAAATACAGGTATCTACAGAACAATAACCAAAAAGCGTCAAAGCGTCACCTGGGGAAAAGCTGGTGTTAAGTGTATTTGCTATTTTGTTTTTACAACTCCCATTTTGAGCTTTTTGGGATGCAAACACTCTTAGGGATCGCTCATCATTCCTGTGGGAAGAAATGATGGAATTTTCACTTTGCTGCTTTCAAAATGGATTAAAAGCATGTTGTTCTTTCTGTCCATGTCTGACTCTCTACCTATAGCACCTATTTTGACCAAAGTTGTTCAACTTCAGTGACAAATTCAGATATGGCTAGCCTGAATAAAGTGCATTGATTATAATCAAAACTTCATTAATTTGGCCAAGTTGGAGTTAGTGGTGGCTGCACGCACACATTTTCTAACTATTTTGGTATTTAGATAGTAAAATTTCTGACAGTTTGATTAACTGGAAGCAGGCCTTAGAAAATGAATAATCTTTGCATAATTTGAATGCAGATATACAGCCATTCAGTACAAAATGGTGGCGTTACATTAAACAGGAAGGGGTTTTTTTTCTTATGTCAGAGTCAAAACAGCATAATATAAAAAGATACCTCAATGCATTTTTGACATGTAGCCTATCTTGTGAACGGAACATCTACATTTCATAACTTTGTACATTCAAGTGGTATAAATGCAAATCTCTGCTACATGCAACGATCGATCTGCACCCAACCTAACTCATTTCTTCTAAAGTCTGTCGTCTAGAGAAGAAACAGAATCTTCTTTTCAACTCAAAAGCACACTCAAAACTCATAACAGTCAAAACTCTCACACACGATTTATATTGTCAGAATTTTTCCTGTAATACGTAATTAAGAAAAGCCCTGCTTAATCTTGCGCTTTCCATTAAATTATTAGTCTTATTTAGACTACCCAATTATGCACCAGGAGGTAATTTTCACATTTTTTGGAAATGTACATATTCATTACTCTATTTTAAAACGCAAATACAATTTCATTTTAAACCATCCCGAGATAGGAGTTCCTCGGATAGGCTGCTCTGCACCTACAGCCACCGAGATCTGCCAGCAGTTCACATCCTGGTTAGGAACCAATCTTTAGTTTTATTGTGGTTTGTTTCAACTTACCTAATCAGTTTATTTTCTAAACACAGGATGCCATGGTACCTGCTCTGAGCTCTGATTAGCTGATGCCCATTATTTGCCCGTTGCTACACTGAGTGTCAGTGCAGCCCTCTCCTCTCTGCTGGGCTTCTCTGTTTAACAGCATTCAGGCTGTTTGCCAGCAAGAGACTGCTTCATTCCTTCCTCCTACAGCCCACACCAAAGCCAGTCCAACATTCACATGAGAGGAGGAAAAAAGAGAAAAGAAATTTCTCAAACTGCTGAAAAAAATCGTGTATAGGTACAACAAAGCGGAAACCAAATCAACGTTTGTTAACGGTTGTCCATCTCATTCTCACACCATTTTAACTTTTCATTGTGGGTGTTTGCAAATAAGACCTTGTCATACAGTTTTCAGAGGCCTCATCTGTACTTTTTTCAAGCCCATTCAATAGCCAAGAACTCAAAGAATAAATCAGGTTATTTAGGAAAGCGGTAACATATCAACATATGAAACATTAACATTAAAGGACAAAAACTAGTTTTCACTCTGTTTACATTTGGTGACCAGTAGCCAAGCAGTTTTATTTCCATTCATACCCCCCCCTTCAGACAAATAAATATGTAGATGTATTTAATCCTACGTATCTGCATTTTTAACAGTATTATTTTCTGTTTCACAACACAACCACAACGTTAAGACGCATTTTAGATGCTCTTACACGTTTTCCTGGGACCAAACACACCTAAAATGTCCCAGAGAAAAGGTGGTTTTCTCCAACCAGGGCACTGTCTTCTGCTCTGCCCTCTCAGATTTTTCACTTCTCTTGATAACTAATAAAAATCCCAGTTTTATTACAGCTCTCCAATTCCTGATGGCCTATAAACCTGCCTGTCTGTCTTCAAGGCTAAAAGAGGTGTGCATTTTTTATTTTTGTTGTTTGATTTCCCATTTACCTTAAGGTGCTTAAAATATATTGTCCCAAGGTAGATGCAGAGTTTAACGCTGGCCCCTTCGGTTTTACCACGAAGGAGGCTTCAGGTAGCTTTACCCCACAGTGTAAATAAGTGCTGGGCCTTTATTGTGCTTTTAATTTTGAACAGATAATAAAGACAGAACTACCCTAAAGGTACAAAAAACAAATCTGAAACTTTTTAGCTGTTGAAACAATCTCCTTTTGTATTTCCTAACCTTGAAGCTTTCAAATTCAGTGCCAGCCAACACAGCTAAAGCAAACCAAGCATTACCATTGCAGCCTTTATTTACTCATTTATTTTAATAAATAACAACGATGGTGAATAGCCATAACCGCATGAACCACCACATAAAATAAACTTGTCACAAAAGACTGCGTGTGCTGAAGTACCATGAACTGTGCTGCAGTACAGTTTTAACAACGCATTTATAAACAAATCTTTTTGTTACTTGTATTGTTCTAGGAGGGATTATGACAGTGACCGAGGACATTGGCTGACTGAAGTTTAGAAAGCTACAGAGATGAAAATGTAAGAGCTCGGTAAGAGCAGGTTTTGTGTTACTACACAAACTAAATGAGATCAGCAATGATAAATTCTCCCTTGGAGAAGTGGAAATAAGAGCTCAAACAATAGTAACTCTTGAGTTTGCAGAAAAGAGATGCCTGAACATAGTGAAGTGGGGCATAAGGAAAATGTGATTGAGGTCACCCCTACTTAACCTTTCCTGGGGAGGAAAATGCAGGTAAAATAGAAAGCTGTTAAAAAAGCGGGATCAAATGAAAAGTGATTCCACTTCATAAAGTTGCCTAAAGGTCAACACTAAGAGCAAAAATGAATCAAATGGGGGGAAAAAAAAAAAAAAAAAGGGAAGGTTTTCAAATGAGGTCAGCTATATCCAAAACATGAAAAAAGAGATGCAGTTACACCAAAGGTTGCATTTTGTCTTCTAGCCAGAAAAAAGCTCCGACACTATCCTTGTCCTTTGGATTTGTGCAGTGGGGAATGTGGGAATGGCTGGTGGCACTGGGGGGTTCTTACACCTCAGCTTTGGAGCGTTTTGCACCAGCGAGTACCTCCTCGGTGTTCCTCAGCTGTGTCTGCTCCAGACCAACAGTTGTAATAGCTATTAGACAACATCATTGCTTTTAGCCCCAGACCTTAATGATATTTCAAAATGAATAAAAAACCACACACTCCTTAATTTTTATTTTTACATTTTTCAGACCATAAATGAGGTTGTTGCCAGACTGAGAAGCTTTTGGTATCAATCTAGGACAGCCAAATAGTTTTAACTTTAAAGAAAGTTGGATGGCTCGTAGCATTAAAGTCTCAACAGGGCTGTTACTGACATTACCAAATATAAGTGCATGGATAAGGCTTTGCAGGATCAGAGGTGCAGAACTATTATTCTTCATTCCAAGAGAGAAAGGATATTCAAGTCTTGAAGAAAAATAATCACAATCAGTTTAAGTAGGACTATTGGGGTGGTTTAGTTTAAGGAATGGACGTGATAGAATTAAAAAAAAAAAAGTACTTGTGAGCACATACCTTAATTTTGTTTCATTGGCAAAATTATTATGTTCAATACAATACTATTGCGTTCAATAAAAGTCCAAATCAAATCCAAATTTCAGTATGCCAGTTAAAAAACATGCAGTCATCTCCGAGTTCATCAGATGTTGTTCTCTCAAATCCCCACGCAATACTATCAACGAGTGTCATTTCATTACACTGGTATATTTAAGAGTAAATTGTATTCTGATTCTTGTTTTTCACTGTATAATCCCAAATTATCTAAAAAAATTTGATAGCAATTCATTAAATGGCGAGCAGCTTCATTCTGAAAGTGGGTTTTATAGCGTAATATTACATTGGACTGCAAAGATGGATTAGCTTGAAATTTGTTCTGTAATTAATTCCCTGGAGAGAAATCTATTTGCATGCAAAAAGGAGACTTAATTAATGGCCAAATATATTTGAATTGATATATCAGCTACTCACAGACAATCGTAGCTTCATTCCTTATTGAAACCCAACACAGCACTGACTAGTTTTTTTACAATGTAAAACAAAGCTATATAATAGAGCTTTCTTTACTTCTGTAAGTAAAAAAAAAAAATATAATCCTTTTGTTTGTATTTCAGTAACTCACTAAATATGGAATAATTAAGACTGATATTAATTATACTGAAAATATTAGTTTTCTTTAATTATAAGGAAATGTTAGTGGGAAAACACCAGTGGGTTTTGCTGAATGAGCAAGTTAAATGAATCCTTTGGAAGACTTCTGAGGAACCTTCGTATTACTTTTGGTAATGATCTTGTCACAAATAAAGGGGAAAATGTCAACCATAAATGTTAAAGACACAAAATTAATGGAAGGTAAAAATCAAAGTGGACTTGAACTGTCTAGTAATGGGGGTACTAAACAGAAGGAATCAACCATCACCTATTTTGTACAAAGTCTAATTTGGCAGGCAAGTCCTGAGAAAGTCCATCACAGAGATAAGGAACATCCCACATGAGACTGCATAGTCACCAGTAGGATGCCTAAGAATTTTAAAACTTTGTTTGAGGACTTATAAGCGTGGGATTTGAGGATGTCAAAGAAATCTGGAGACCTTGCCAACCTGTATGACACTGCAACTACACAGGACCTTACCTAGAGGCTTAAATTCCTAAAAGAGCCAAGGTGCACAGACCGTACAACACTTCTCACACCTCTGCGAACAAAACCCTCAACCAGAGCTCTCAGCTGAGATAGCAAATGTGTCTTCTCTTCTAAAGGTAAAAATTGGTGTGGAGAAGTTCCTTCTGGCACTGTCTATGCTCACGGCTGAGAAAATACAGTATTTCATTCTCCTGGGGTGTCAGCCTGACTCCTTTGGGAGACCTTATTTTCACTGAAATAAAGAAAAGCGTAACCCTTAAAACACAACAAGATTTCTACGACCGTAATAAATCTTTTACATCTACTAAAATTGCTCTGGTTCAACAGGAACCAGGTTATATTCCACTTCTGCATGGCGCTGCAGCCACCGTAGATCCTGATATTTTAATATCTCTAAATCGTGCACCATCAATTTTTTTCTAGATATCTATAAATCAACATCATAACTATCAGAAAGGTAACACTGTCTCACAGTTCTACAAAAGTGATCGATGTGTTCTGATGGCTCTTGCTTGGGAAATTACAAACACGTTTTGTATGTCTAAGTGCTTGTGTGTAGACACATACATAAACTTATCAGCACTGTATCCCCAGGAGACCAAACACCTCGGTTTGTCCGCTTTATCAAAGAGAGGCAATGACTAAAAAAGCACGTTAATCAAACACATAGCAATTCAAGGACGTAGAAATGCAAAATTATTTTCAAGAAAAAAAGTACAAAGGGACCCTTCTTCAGCTCCTTGGAAAAATCCCAAATATTGTATCAAATGAGATAATCAGATTGCTTTTATGGAGAAGTTACTACACAAATGCTGTCACTTCCATCAGTTGGTGTATGTAACAAATGGGTGGCTGGCTCCTTGGACAACTCATAATATTGATTTGGGTCTAATATTCAGGAAAAAAACCTGACAGCGAAGTCAAACGGGAAAGTCTCCACAGTAAGCAATGAAAACTACTGGTTAAATAGAAAATGCAAAGTACATTTTCAGGTAAATTTTGTATGGTGTCATCTTTCAATCAACTTTCCACACATATCAAATCTGAATTACTGCCACATGCATACCTATCTTGTGAGTGGATTCAACGACAAAACTGATGTTTATCACTAAACACAAAGCAGCAGATAAAAAAATAATCTGTATTTTTAAATTAAAACAGAAAATTACTTGACATTACTTAATATTTATACAATGAGATTGCACATTGTCCAAAATCAAGTTTGCAGCTACGACGAGCACATAACAAATCAGATTAGGGTAATAAACTCACTCAAAGCGCTGAAGTAGAAGAAACTCACATTCCCTAAGGCATCTTCAGGAGGAAAGAGTTCCCAAGATTATTGTATTCCTACAAAAACCTGCAAAAGTTTTCATGTTCCGTGGATATCATCTTCCCTGAAAGACACTACTTTTCCTTTGCCATGTACCAGGATGACATGAAAGATGCTACAGATCACACTGGGTAGCACCTAGCAGTTTGTAAGAGAGGAGACTTTCAAATGAGTTAGAAAAAATTAGCTGCAAATTTGATTTTTTGCCATATAGGATCTCCTTACTCTGACTTGTTATTATTTCTGGGAATACTGCAGCATGAATAAGCCTGATGGATATAAAAGGTATGAAACTTAAACAGTATAGTACTGCATACAATTATTTCTAAGGAATTTTAATACCAGCTGATAAGACCTTTGAAAGAAAATCTCCTTCCTTTATAGTTACAGAAATTGATTAAAATTTGAAAAGAAGAATCTTCAAGAGATCTGTTCAAATTTTCTTTTTCCATGAGGACTCCCCCTTCAGAGGGCACATAGTGCTACACACCAGCAGACCGGCTGAAACAAAAGCCCCCAAACCATCAATATTTATATACAGCACAAAAAAAACACTGACTAATTATAGTGACAGTAGTAAAATATAAATCAAGACCAGCATTTAACCCCTAACTGTGAAAAACAGATTTGCCACCAGCATAGTTCAGCAACTACACAAAGTAAATGCAGTACAACTTGACGCTGTACGTGCAGATCCCCCGGCTGCAACGAGCTGTACTCATGGAGGGGTTGGCCATTACACACAATAATGTCGAGCACTGATGAACTCAGTCAGCTCGGGGCCACGGCTGAGGTAAAAGCTCTAGTCAGGCAGTGTGACCGGTGTCCCCTACTCTACCCCTCACCTCATCGCTGGTAACAAGCCATGTTGTGAGGTAAACAGCCACGAGACACCAACCGAGCTGGTCACGCACCTACTTCCCCCCTTGACCAGCATCACGGACACCAGCCCATGAGGGTGACCTGCGTGGCACAACACACATTTTGTTAGGCCCTGCTTCTACCCAGCACCTCTCAAGAAGGTGCCTTATCCCCTTAGTTCTGGGTGACAGGCAGCTACTTCTCTCCAAAATTCAAAATAAACCTAAAACTCAATCATGGGAGCCTCCATATATTGGTGGTGATTTTCTACTAATTCCATTTCCACGCATCACTATTTTAGCAGAGCCCAGTCAGTCCGTTTCAGCCACGGAAAAGCTTTAGAAAAATAAACGCAAACAAAGTAAGTCTCTGCAGACAGCACGTGCTGCTGTTATAGACAGTCTCTTCTGCAACATGCCATAAAATCTGTTTAAAGAATGACATCTGCTTTCATCAGACAGAGTCCGATATATTTAAAGAGGTAGTACATAGGAACTAAATTATAAGTTATATAGTTAAATATTTCACAGAGCTTCCGTACTTCTCTTTTTTTTTTTTGGTCAAAAGATAGGTGGCTTTCGGGAGAATATTCATTCAGTCTGTCACTTGAGATGTCTCTCTTTTAATAATTAACGCAAATACTTAACTTTCAAAGATGTTAGCATGTCATTACTTGTCACATAAATTGTAGAGTTCGATACTTGCAGAGGTGTATTTGAAGACTGCTGCTGAGCAACTTTCAGCGTTCATGAATAAGATATAGGACCTTTCATATTTCATTAGATATACGCATACTTTCTATAGTTATGAAAGAAAAGTATGAGGTGTCTATTTCTAAAGTAAACGTTCGCTTTGAACAGAACTTCAAGTGAATTGTATTGAGGCAACAAAGCCCACAGTCTCAGTCCCGAGGCCCTCATCCACAGACATCTTTTCATGCTAATCATCCAAATGAATAAGGTTTTTTTTTGGTTTGGTTTTTTTTTTTTTTTTTCTTCTGTTAATATGGGCTGAAGCAAACTAGGCTACCTAGAGGCAGAAGAAAACCGTGTCTTCCTGCCTGCTACTGACTCAGTTGACAATTAGAAAAAGTTATATCTGGGTAGAACACCTAAGCATCTCATTTTTCTCATTTATATTTCCACATAAACTATGGAATCAGTATATGCTGGTAGGTTTATGTTGTACTGGACTGGCTAATTTGTTCACATTAACATCCCTTGCATCCGCACCTCCTTCCCATTCTCCCGGGAGTCATTTCCCACCTTAAATTTCAGTAGATAAACCTGATGGGTAGCGGTTCACTCCAACACTGATGTGGACACAGCGTGAGCTCAGCGTTGTCCATCTTTCCCCCGCAGCCCCAGACCTCCTGGCTTCACACCTGAATCTACCTACCACTGTATTTCTATGTCCTCCACTGCTTCAGGGTGGGTTTTCACTTGTTTGATATCTCTACATTTACGAGCTGGCATATGGCCACTCTCTGCAGTTCCAGCTTTTGCTAAATGAGAAAACTCTTGCAGCAGTCGCACCAGTACTTCCACACAGACTACCCTTGGGTGTGATTTCCTTAGAAAATTGGCATTTCCAGTCTTATAGGGAAAATGCTAACAGAATTCAGACATCTATAAAATATCATCTCAAGAGAAGAGACTCGGAGCTGTCTCCGAGGAGGCTCCGTACGCTGTACCAGGGACATGTCACAGCACAGGAATTCCAGCAGAAGCATTTAGGAAGGACAGAAACGGGATTTTCAGGGATGTTTCCACTGACATATCAGTACCATTTCTCCATCAGCGAACAGCAAGGTACGGTAAATTCAGATACATATAATCAGTTAGCGCTAAGGACCAAATGCTTGCACTAAACATGTTTGATGAGCCTGGGAGAAAGGAGACAGCTACTCCAGGACTGCTGTGGTTTGGAGTGAGCGCCCCCAGCCCTCACCCAACACCCTTCTGGTGGATGGGGGTGGGGGGGAAGCCAGATATTTACGCAGATACCAACAGTCCGCGAATATATTAGTCTGCAAATTCACATCTCCTGATGTTTCCCTCAGCTTCAGCTTCCAGGCCTGACCTCACACTGGTGTCTGCAGCCGGATCACAAAGGCATGTGGCTCCACGTTCCCTGCAGGATCACATCCAGGTTCTCGCTTACCTATTCTTCTTTCTTCCAGGAAAGCTCGTTGCTTTTTGTCCCTTGCTCATGAGCTTCCTAACATTTGTTAACCTCTATTTAGAAAAATCCTAGAGCACAGAGCTAGGCAGCAGCTTGTCCTCAAGGGACATACATCTGTTCCTCTGCAATTGCACAGGAAAACAAGTGCAAAGCTGCAAGAATGCAATTATCCACAAGAAAAGCATTTTAAGCCAAAGCGACATGAATGCATTTTGGTTTGATATCATTGAATGACTAGGCAATTTTGAATTTGAATTGTGAATCATCCCTGCATGGTCTTTCCAACTTAAATTCTCTTTTGTTTAAGCAGTATTCATTAAAAGAAAGTGAGTCATTAGGTATGGTCTGGCTTTCAGGCAGTGGAAATTCCCCGCTGCAGCTCCTATCCTCAGGATCAAAAGGAAGAACCTGATCTCCTGGTTAACTCAATACTGAAGAGAATATTTTTATGCAATTAAGCGGATGATGAATTGCTACTGATCTGTGAAGATGCAGAAGAGAAAGGTCTATTGTAATAATTGACAATAGTTATAAATTAAAACTAGTTTATAGTCAGCTATCCAATCAAAGCTTGAAATTGAGGGGAAATACCATTTGTTAATTTATGGACAGGGAAATGATCATTTATCTGCATGGTTTACCTGCAGCAGTGTGCCTCTCTGGTCCATGCTCCACCTGTTTTATCCTTAAAAAAAAATAATTCCTCAATTCTCTCAATACCCTCCTTTCTAATCTATAACATGTGGCTCTATAGCCACTGTGTAGGCAACATACTCAGCGTGCCATCTGCACAAGTACCTTTGTGTTTTAGGGTCTGAGACTAATCGTCTGCATTTTCCCAACGTAGACACAGCATCCTACCTCCTGAAGGCAGCAGTACAGCGGTGCACACAATCCCAGCCATTTGCTAGCTTTTCGTTAAACACTTTTATTAAAGTTTCCTTACATCTTAAAGACACATGTAAAGATTTTATGGTTGGTTGGGTTTGGGGATTTTGGTTTTTGGTTTTGCAGTTTGCCTTTTTTTTTTTTTTCCTTTTGTAAGGCAAAGGTTGGTTTGTTTAGGCTTGGGCAAGGAACCAAGACAGAGATTTGAGCTTATGCCCAACTGCCACCACACTATTAACAAACAGGTCGCTGCTCTTCACCCAGCTGCAGCAGTGCAGTCCCACTTCTCCCATCAGAACATGGATAGGACAGGAAAAGTCTGGCCACACCATGTTGCCATGGTTATGATGCACTTCATGCTTTTCAGGAAGTACCTATCCATTAAAGTCAAGCTCTCAAACACAAAAGGATTGTCACATCTCATCCAGCTCCTTTTGAAATTCCGGTCCAAGCAAATTAAGTGCTAAGTCCGTACTTGCTGTATGTCATTTATAGGACAGTAAATTTCTTTCCAGAAGGATATAACAAGTAGTGGGGGTGGTGGAAGGCATGCATGAAAAGGATGGAAGAAATGTAAAAAGGAGACATTGGAGAAATGTCTGAAGTATTGAGGAAGAAGAAAACTGTATAAAAAAAACCCCTCACATAGATAGCCAAATGGGGGAAGGTTTGAGCTATTTTAAAGAACCTATAAACTAATTTTTCCTGAAGTCAGTGACAGAAATCTTACTCATATTTGTTCAGTCCAAATTCAACAGTATCAGCACATGTAGACCGTGCTGTCGCACACTAATTTCACTAATAGATCTGTTTCACTAAAACTGCTTACTTCTTTGAAAAGCTGTGTTGATCATCTAAAGGATATTAAAAGCAATGGGAGACAGATGACAAAACATGAAGTGAGACTCTTAAAAGAAGAGTTTGCTCCCAGGCAGTACCACAGCTAGAAATGAGATATAGGAATGGGTTTGTTCCATTGCCTACATGCACGTACCACATACTAACTTCAGCAGGGTACCACTCCAGAAGGCAGCAGGGCTTCTGGAAGCGCTGTTAGACATGCCACCCCAGCATAGGTATTTGGGACACTCAGATGGTTCTAGATGCCTATATGCATCCAGGTTACCTGTCCTCCCTAAAGCAGCATCTGTAACTCTAACATTTCCTCTGATTTAAGAATAGCTACACTTCTCATTTTTGTTGTTGCATGGATAAAAAAAGCCACAAAAACCTTAGTAAAAAAATAAAACCTGTATTCACATATAGGAACAGCCTATCTATTGCTAAGCCATCAGTAGGCTTGGTTTGTGTGGTTTTAAATCAGTCAGTGCGGAGCCCAATAAAATGCCCAGAGTTCTAGACCATATGAATGAATGACAATACTGAAGATGGAATAGATAAAACAGACAAAACACCTCTGGAAGCAGTAGACATTTAAAAAAAAATAAATATATATATCTGAACCATGTGGTAGTCAGCTTACTGATACACAGATCTAAATTGTACACGGAAACAATCTTTAGCTCAGATTAAAATAACACCTCAGTGTACACACACTTCACTTATTTTGTCTTGTGGGTAAAATCCTCTCCACAAACATACAGATTGACTATTCACATCTGACATAGCCTAAGAATTGAGTATCTGGTGAAGGGAAACATAGGATCAAAGTGTTCAGCTTTTACATTACAAAACACAGAGATGTTCTCCTATAGAGAAGAACAATGATATTTCAGTCTGTACAAAGTGGTATTTTTCCATTATGCTTTTTAAAACAGCATAGAAGGTATAATTGTCATACATCAATAAAATAAAATACAACTTCCTTTTTCAGCTAAAACATCAAAATAGTGTAAAGACCATATATTCCGTACCAGCACATAAAAAAAAAATCAAAACAACATCTTACAACTGAAAAAAAAATATCTGGTTAGATTCTTAGCGGCATGCAAAGCAGATCTGAAAAGTCTGTTTTCCACACGCAGTCTCACATCCACTTGTTAGGCCCTCCAGCTGCCAAGGCTCAGGTCTTTGACTTATTTCTTTGCTCTTAAGAGACATCAGCCAGATGGCCAAACCTGAATATCCCTCCCAGCTGGCTGGTGTGAATGCTTGTACCTGCTACCCAGCTGGCCAGCAAGCCCACAGATAGCTTCAGGCTGGCCAGCCTGAAAGCATATGCTGCCTTTTGCTGAGTTAGCAGACCAGCTAGCAGAAATCTGGGTGAAAAGCACGAGAGAACGGTGAAAACACGTCGGTTTCTTCTAGAAAATTAAAAGGTACTTCCAATTGAATGTTTTTAATAAAAGGCACTGCTCATTTGGGCTACACGCTCTTGCTGAAGACTCCCGATACACAAAAAGGTGTATAATCTGTCTGTGCTCCAGTATCCGTTGGGATTATATCATGCACAGGTCAGAAGCTCTTTGACAGAGAAGCCCAAAACCTGCTGAAATGCTCCTCTCAATCTTAAACTGCCATGAAGACAGAGCCATAGGGTCACTTGAGGATCAGAATTACAGCTTTAGACCCAAATCCACAAACAGATTTAGGGCAGGACAGTATTGCAGACTGACACAAGTAATTTGCATATAGCTGCATCCAGACACACTCTGCTCCAAAACCACTCATAGCTTCAGGATGTGCTTTATTTTCCCCTACTATGTGTGTGTGGGGGGCTGTTAGACACACCCTATGAATAAGGTCTGTAATAGCCACATGCCAAATAGGGGATCCCTAAAATGCTAAAAAGAAGTGCATCTCCAGACAGTTTTTGGAGGGATTTCTTATATTTCAAGAAGCCAGCATCAGGTGCATCAAAAGATGCATTTTAGAAATTAGAAATGCATCTTGGTTTTGCCTGACTTCATGACCAAGTGTACAACTCAGGGAGGCTCCATCTTCAGCTCTCAGTGCGGCCATCTTGAAACCATCAGGGGGAAGAAAAATATCTAACAGAAGGAGCTTTACAGGAGCCATGCTCTGGTGCTGAGGATACAGCTGCTTCTGGCATAAGGAAAACATTTTCCCCCACCTCTGTGGCTGGCGTTTGGTCCCTATTACTGTTTTCTTCTCCACACCAGCACGGCGGAGGGTTTGCACAGTTCACATGACAGAAAAATTTTATTCAGAGGCAACAGAAGAGGTTATGAGTCCCTTGGGGAAGAAATCAAGGGGTGTATGCAGCTTCGTGTGGACACGCAGGACTTCACCCTGCATCGAGGGGACAGAGAGGGAGAAGTGACTCTGACCTTGGAGTATCAGCTGTTACCCATAGGTGGCAGCAGGCAGGCTGGGACCACTGTGGTTTCAACAACTGATTTCACCAAATCAGTTAAAGCTGCTGAAACACAAGGCTTGAGAAACCCTGAGCAGTAATATTAATAAGTTCAGTGCAAGAGGAGCAAAAAAGTGGCTTGGACTAATGGACCCCTCCAAGGTGGCACCCCATGGGCTGAGTGTGCTCCAGCCCCACTGATGCCCCACCACTGCTACGGCAACAGCAGGCTGGGCAAGGCACCTTCCCAGGAGTGGAATTGGGTGAGGGAAAAATAAAGAGTGGGGCGTGAAAGGGGAAAGCATCAAAGCCTGTAAATTGTGTTTATCCAACACAATCTGCTTAGTTCAGCTAAAAGGAGATTTACCAACTCCATTTACACCAACAGACATAGTCCCTGCAACATGATGGCCCTGAGAGGGGGGGAAATACCAGAGGTAGTAACTCACTGTGACAAACAGGGAGCTAAAGGCCACCAGCCACTGCCTGGAGAGCTATGGGCAGAGGTGGATACGTTTGAAATTAAATTTTGCATAAAAGCTTTTATAAAGAGAAGAGTTGCATATTCCATATCATCAGAAAATTTGAGGCAAATCCTTAAGAAAATGTCAATAATTCATCATCATAAAACCTAAACTGATAATTCCTTTAGTTTCATCACCCGCGGTTAATTTTTCTCACATTATTAATAACATTCTTAGGAAAGGGCCAAGCAGGTATATATTGCTAAACTACGTAAATGTAGAAAATAACTATTCAGAAATTCATAAAAGAAATATTTCCTTTATAACTTTTTTCTATAGAAAATAATCTTAGAACATATTTGAAAGCAGACATTCTGGGAATAGCACCTGATCCACGTTTACTCAGTTATGAATCAATCAGCAGACTCCCTTTTAAGGTTGTTTTCCAAAATTATCAGTATTTTCCATGTACATACAAGACAAATATAAGAGTAGAAATTTACCTGGGAAGCTATTCAAATAAAAATGGAGTTACCATACAAAAAGCTTATAAAATCCAGCAAATTGTCAAATAACTAGTTACCACTATTATTTTAATATTCCTAACACACATATAATACAGGGGCTGTAGAGTGTAGAAATTTGAATCTCTACTTAATGCTAAAGAAGTATCTCTACAGGTTTTCTTCTTTCCTTGTTCAACATGTAAAGCTCAAGAATTCTGATTAATAAGCAGTATGTACTCATAACCTAGTGAGATGCAATGATGCACAAGCCACAAAACTGAAGATCTGAATTGCAAAAACGTTTTAATAATATAAGATTACCTCTTCCAGCTGGGGGGGGGGAAAAAAAAAAAAATCTGAGCTACATCCATGTATTTAATCTCTAGGTAAAAAATTCACTATAAATTCAACAAGCGTATAGGGATTGTAAGCTTTTAATTAACACATGACACTGGAAAGATGGTGCAGGAGAAGGCAGGCAAAAAAATCTGAGCACTGTTTTCTAAAGCAATTAAGTACTGAGACACTTGGAGCAAGCCTGTGTAAATATTCTACGAGCTATCTGTTAATAAAAAAAAAATAATTATCTTGGTTCGGTTTGGCACGATTTTGTTTTCAAAGTTTTTGGACTCCAAGTCATTTACTACTTAACACCAGAGCACCGTGACAGTCTGTCAGTACATGGATTAAGGTATTTCATCGTCTCTTCCCTCAAGGGCAGCGCTCCCTGCCAGAGCCCATTCCCACCCGCTTCCCTTTCGTGGCAGTGCCCCATGCAAACCAGAGACTGTAGTTAATTCCCATTCTTAGTTAATTCATCTGCAATTCCCACAAAGAAGAGTCCTCAGAGAAACAATTCAGGAGCTGATAATGTAACGGGAGCGTGTTTGTCAACACATTTCTCCAGCCCTACTAAAACCAGCGCATCATCCTGGAGCTAAGGGCATCTTCAATCCTGCTATGGGAACAGCTCCATCCTCCCTATGCCTGCTAAGCTCACAACCCATCCCTGCGATTTCAAATTTTCCTTTCATTACAGGTGATTTGCATGCGGCAAAGGTGCACACCTTGGCAACCGGCGGGTAGGAAGGCAGCGAGCCCCCGGTGCTGGTGGGGGCTGCACGTACGCACCCTCCATAGAAACTAATGTCTGCCGCTCCTAACTGTGCCCAACGGGAAGCAATTCAACGGCACATATGTCACTGCTTTTATACCAAAAGTCCAGATTGCCTTAATTTCGCACTATTGCACAGTTCAGCAGCATCTATTAAACTGCCAGACTCCCAGACAGCCTCCTTCCCACATACCTCAGAGTCAGGTACGTACTTTAAAACACAAACCTAAATATTTCAAAGGCGGTTAAGTTTTAATATCCGAAAGTATTACTCTGCCCCAGATGTTAATGTTTTATTTAGTAGCACCCCTAGAATTTTCCAGACATTTCATGGTAAAAAAGGTCTCCATATATATCTGCATACAAACTCCTGGTAATTAGGTATACATAGCTACCACCCTATTAAAATGAAACATTGTAATTAAACAAATGCATCTCAGCCCTAAGGAAACTAAATTACCATGTAGACAGACAACGGAAAAAACAAAAATTTCAGCAGCCCTTTATGCAGATGCATAATAGTATTTTACCAGCTTCTACAAAAGGCTTTGGAGACTCTCAGCAATATTACTTTCATGCTCCTCTTACTTTTCTTTGTTTCAGTCAGTAACATTATCACGTAGCTTTTCTCATCCCCAAGTCTTCCTTTTCCATTCGTCATTAATCTTTTAACCCTCCCCATAACTTTTGTTCCTGATGCAACCATGTACCTCCGACCTCTCCGGACACCATCTGAACTCCTACAGCCTCTTGCCTGGACCCTAAAGCCCCCAGAGACCCTCTCATATTCTGCTTTTGCTCTTGACACGACGGAAACAAACCACTGTCACCAACACTGACACCTTCCTTGACAAGGCTTAGAGCCACCAACCTCAGCCTTCAGCGATAGTCCTTTGACACTATCCTCTTTTGGGTATTTGGAGTCAGTGACTCCGTCATGCCTTGGTCATCTCAACCTGCATCAAGAAACAGGCTAGAGCCCTAAATTCAGGGTGTACAAGACAATTCCTGCTAGGCAGTGACAATCTAGTCTGGAGGGGCTCCTTGAGGACACGTAGCCCTTCTCTTCAGGTAATTCTGGAAAGGCTAAGATCACACTACATCTTTTTAAAGAGGTATTTGACCACAAACATTTAACACACAACATACAGTTACATAAAGATTTCATACCGGAGTATCTGGTGCAAAATTTCGATCTGACCCAAAGCCCTCTGCAGAGCCACTATTCAGATTCCACAGAATCACAGAATCAACTAGGTTGGAAAGGACCTTGAAGATCCTCCAGTCCAACCGTTAACTTAGCACTGACAGTTCCCAACTCCACCAGATCCCTCACTGCTATGTCGACCCGACTCTTAGACCCCTCCAGGGATGGGGACTCCCCCCCTGCCCTGGGCAGCCCATTCCAACACTTAACAATCCTTTCTGTAAAGAAATGCTTCCTAATATCTAGTCTAAACCTTCCCTGACTTCCAGGCTGTTGTAATGAAATTATTAACTTTACAAGAACCTATTAACGGTCCAGCCTCTTGCTTTTTCACTTCTCAGCTCCGTTGCCTCTCAGCCTTGTAAGTCTATTACTGGATTGCTTGAAAACATATTTACTTCCAAAGCCTAAAATTCCCAACTGTTCAACAGAAGAGACATTTAGTAATTAATTTAATCCTGGACGGGACATCTGTCAAGGTAAAGGGCAGAGTACAGAATATGTTTAATATCCATATTCTAGTATTGCCTGAAACAAAATACGGGTTGGATCATTTTGAAGCTATCAGTCTACACATAGCATTTGATGAAGACTGTCAGTGCAGCTTCTGAAGGTTTTCTACCACTCTATAGAAAACGGTGTTTTTTCACCCAGAGAGAAATAACTTGTCTGATACATTAGTGTGCAGCTGAAGCCCTAACCTAAAATATCATTTTCTTCCGTCATTATTACCAATAAGACTCATATTTGCAGTTACTCTTTGGCAAAGAATCAAAATGCTTTACAGCATTTCTAGTCTCAGAAAGAATTCACTTCCATCAGATCAGTTGCCCGATTTTAAGCAATTCCAAAGAAAACCCTATAATGTTAACAGACATCAGAAGAACATGCAGGGCCGCCTCTCTGGATTTTGTAGCACTGAACTGAATTCCACTCTCCATTCTTTGGAATTTCAAGGCTGGAAAAGCACATATGATTTACTTGCAACTGTCCTGAACAGCACACAGCAGCATCATATATCAGCTCTAAGCTTGGCATTCGTTAATTTATGTCTTCCGGCAATCTGTTACAGCCCAGAAACTGGTGAGCTCACTGCTCTGATCCCTTATATCACGTGATACCACTGTGCAGTTGCTCATTATGAGCTTGTGTTAAATAGTAATACAGTTAGTTTTGACTTGCTTGGCTCCAGACTGGCTCCAGCCTCAGCTGCCAGGTGATCCCTCTGCACTTTCCCAGCCACCATGTGCATTTGATCATGTCCTACATTAAACCCAACTTAGGAAAGTAGTTTGGTCAAAGCCAGACAAAACCAACTTTATTTACCACCCAGGACTGCATGGAATAAACCCATAGTCCTGCTAACAGTAGTAAGTGCAGCTTTGGAAAACAGTTTATCTGAGAAAATACAGTACTACACCATGTTATCCTACAGTGGAAATACATTTGGAAGGGCAAAGCATAAATGAAAACATTGGGGTTCAGCTTAAATTAAGACTCCAGTCCTTATTTGCCTTAAACTGTTTTTTCTCCTGTGCTGCAGGAAAAAAAAAAAAATCCTACTCTTACATAACTACGTATTCTGACCTTACTAAATGACTTTGGGATATTATATTTGCTTATATCAACAGTTTCTTCAGTGAGAGATTGACCTATAAGTCTCCCTGCATCCATCAGGTTGTCCTTCCTCCATGGTGGTCAAGGAGGGAATAGGGCTACATGAGTATCACCGTCAGCACACGCTGAACTAAGCCAGAAGTTACGCTGATTAGTTTAGATTTTAGGAAAGCTACAATAGTGCTTATAACATCCCTGGTATTTGCCCAGAGATCAGTTAAGGAAAAGATCCAACACCAGAAGTTGCCACATTCAGCTTCTTTCTTTATTCAGCTTTTTCCTGTGAAATATCTGTCTTCACATAATTCAGATGACAACCCTGTTATGAAATATCTACAGGTTTGCTCTCAAAATGTGATTCTGAAGACCTGAAGACAATGGCATTAAAAGCCCCAAGCACCTGGCAGGATCTGACCCTACTCACAGGAGGTTGCTCTTTCACCCGAGGGACATCCACAATCCATCACCTTGTTTCTTTCTTCTGCACCTATCAACACGTTCAACCTTCTGCCCATTTGCTTCGGTGACAAACTGAGTTGCTATGGGCATTTTGGAAAGCAGGCAGGGTCTTCAGAATAGGGCAGGACCTTTCAAGCAACTGCATTTTGGGATGCTGAGCTAAATCCAGTTTGAGATTTTCTTGCTATGTAATAGTGTAATAGACTGTTAAGTCTTCTACCAGATGCGTCACTGATTAAGTAACACAAGAACAGCAGCTTCTGGCATGAGCAGGACAGTAAAGTTTGATCTTAAGGGATATTTTCATTTTGTAATTACCTAAGAAACTCTCACTCATTTAGGAGTGATTTTCAAAAACACCGTTTCTATAAGTATTACACCACTGCAACAAATGCTATCCCAGGAAACAGAAGGCATTTTTGTATTCAGATGCCTGAAGAGAGATGAAATCCAGAGTCAAAAGCTTTTCTTTTTCTTTTTACCTTTGCCACAGTCACTGAAACTTTCCTAGTGAAGTCAGCACCGACCCACCTGGTGTCACCTCAGTCTTGCCCAGAGTCACGTAATGGTTTAGGTTGGATAATGCCCTGGGACCCTGTCCAAGCAGGGCTGGTGTTGGTCTCAGGGCTCAGGGCCTTGTCCAAGCAGTTTTGAGTACCTCCCCGCCACCTTCCCAACACATGCCAGGTTGTCTAACACCTCCACGAGAAGGTGCAATCACAGCTCCTCTTCCTGGTCTTCAAAGGAAGTTTCCTTTCTTTTCTCCTCTTGACCTGCAGATACGACTGCAGGAAATTCCCCCCACGCAGTCTCCCTTGGTGGCCACTCTTCTGATTTTGCCCCAGAAGCTCTCAGCAGCACTTTTGGAAAATGACCAGAGGCTTTAAACCAAAAGCATCATTAAAAGCAATTTAAGTAAACACAAGAGCTGAAAGATCCACTCCTAAAAGCGTACACAAACAGCAGTACCGTCACACAGTGCTTTGAGCTGTTCTGCAGGGAACAGCCTCTTGTTACATGAGCCACCATATCAAATCCTTAGACATAAATTAGGCTACTTTGATAGATTTTTTTTTTTTTTTTCAGACTTAAAATGCTTAACTGAAATGAGAGCAGCTTTAAAAACCACAGCATGTGATGATTCTCCTTTGTAGAAGAGGTTGGTCTTCTGAAGGTCTTGCAGCAACAAAAGGTTTGAAGGACAGCAGGGTAAAGCTTTTCAAAACTACAGGAGTGGGCTTGGATGGGAAAACAAACATTGCCATTTCCTTTCATCATCTATAGATTAAAAACATGTATAATCTAACAAGCTGCTATATGTTAATAAGCAGGCACATAGGTGCCCTGTAAGCCTGCTCAGTGATCTTTGTTCAAATAAATTCAGCAATCCCTCTTATTAGTTATATTTATCTCAGTCTGCTAGAAGCCATTACACATACATATGGATGTTTCCATGTAGGCACTCTACCCTTTTCAGTTTTATATATATTTTATGGTACTGTTTACGGCAAAGCTAAAAACTTCCATCCTAGTTCACTTTTTGCATTAGAGGTATGAGTAGGCATTACTGTGGTGTTAATCTGCCTTTTTATTAAAAATAAAAGTGTTCCAATCTCTACACTAGGCAAGAAACACCATCACCTGCAAATCTACCAGAAGTAGGGAAAAAAAAAAAAAGATTGATTCTTGCCTCATGCCTCAATTTTTGATGAAGGATTCATATCTGCACTGCGCTTCATACACAGAAGGTCCTGTGAAACCCTGCCAGCACTCAATATAAGTAATATGAACATCAAATACTCCCATATAGAGAAAGCAATGCTTCAGGGATGACAAAGAAGAATCTTCAAAAACCATCCGATTGCAGGATTCTTTGCTTTTCAAAATTATGCCTATCAGAAAAGTCATACTTTGTTCAAAGTTCATTTTATCCACAGAAGATTGTATCCCTGGCACCAAAAAATGAAAGGGATCAGTTGTCCAACCCCAGCAGAGTTTGAAAACTGGAAGGGCAAACCCCTTTTTGTTTTGTTAAAATGGAAGGGCACAAAAATTTATAAATCATAGCGTTAAGGAGGAGGTTAGAAATTCTGCATTTACAGGCGTGCTTGTTGTCAAGGTAGTTTGGTATCCACAGCACTGAGTCCTTTGAAAACCCAGGCACTGATTTTTCCATATTAGAAGACAGATCACCTCCCCCCCACCCTGAAAATCTGGTTCTGCCACAAAATAATAAAACCCCAGAAATTACTTATGAAATATCCTGGCCTGACTGCGAAAGTGAATACAGTCTTATTGCGAGATAGTTTTATTAAATGCAAAAATATGTAGAAAAACGTGCAACATTTTGGAGTTCACCTACTGTTTTCTCACTCGGACTTTCCCCATGTGCATTTTTCTGTGCTGGAATACCTGGCAGCCTGGCTTTATAGGTTCGTGTTCCTTTATCACCGCAGGAAATGCAACGTGCAAAGGCTTCAGTATTCATGCACTTAAGAACACACAGCAACATCCTCAGAAGTGCCTCCATATGGCAGATCGTTTCTCATTTTGAAACCAGTTCTGAAGTCAGTACCGAAAAAAAAAAAATTATCTTTCAAGAAAAAATTCTGTTGAGGCACTGACTTATTCATGAAATTAAATAATGATACCCTATTAATCTCTTAATGTTTTGATTAATTGTATACCTGGTTAACTGCATATTTAGATAATTGATCTAAGTATGCAATAGCACGTTTGAAAACATAAAATATATTTTCCTGTCTCTAACAAACCTACAGAAAATACATTACAGCCAATGAAGCATTTCCACTCCATCTTCTATCTCCCACATTAGTTATCAGTTTAGTTTTACCTATTTCTGTCCTGAAAGCAATGAACGTATGTTTTACTCACATCTCACTATTTTTGCATCTATAAAGGCACATAGGAAAACATTTTATTTCCATGTGTCCTAATGTGGAATATCAGTACAGCTTTACTGTCTCAAAGAAAACATACAATTCTTCCTGCTCTTTTAAACGTAGCAGTTGAAAGGCAGCATGTCAGGCCCTGTTTTGAAAGGCAACCTCGCTTTTCACCGAGGTGATTTCACCCCCGAAATCAGTTGTAAGTACTCCAGCCAACTACTAGTATCTAGCTACCATTTCGTGCCTGCACTTGGAACCTCACGAGGGGCTACCAGTGGCTTTGAGGTGCCAGCACAGGGCTTGTGCTATCTATGTGTATACACAAGTATCTTTCTAATATACTTATAATCTGAATTATTCCTTCTTGGCTCGAATTTAGACTGGTTTTGGTCGTACTAAGAATCACAGGAATTTAAAAGATAAATTAGTATTCTTTTGATCATTACGTGCAGCAGTTTAATGGACTGTCTTATTTTCACAAAATGAGCCCAATTATTTCCTCAGATATCTTCCATCATAATCTATACAAGGTAATAAGTCCTTGCTTACCAGCTAAACCATTCATCCATCAGCCATTCGTTTGCCACAGCTTCTGAAGGACTGTCTATCTATTTTTATTTGAAACTATGATTTCTATTTTCAATGACCATCATTTGTTTTAGGCATTTTCCTTTAAGGCAATTCCTTCAATTTTATACTGGATGTAAAATGTTAACATTCAATAGACCTTTTCTAAATGGGTAATTTATGCCGCTGTATTCAGTATATAAACCTGTGCAAAACCTGAAGAACAAGTCATTTATATAAATTTGAAAAGTTTAGACTGCTGTTAGGAGGCTACGAAGAAAATAAAACTAAAATATTTCTTTATAAAACCACCCCACCTTATGGAACGCACTGAAATCATCAAGAGGTTGGGTTTAAAAAAAAAATATATATGATCTTAGAGGCTCTCCATATTGTGAACTTGTGAAGTCAAGAAGGCTTGAGTGAACAGGACTATGGGTTTACAGGATAAAGTTTATTAAAGAAGGTGAGAATTACTCTGTCGCAACAACTTTCCGAAAAAAACATCTTAACGAAAGATTTAGCTATCTGCCGACCTGTGGAAGCTTTTGTGGAGTGTTTTCTTCTTCTTTTCAATCCTATGCTAAAATCCGCAGGGAACGGAGACCATGCCACACCACTACATCTACGCTCAGAAAGCATTCGTGTCACGCACTTCTGAGATGATACTTCAACACGGCACATTGGGCTCCGGTTTACCAGTGCAGTCACAAAACCCCTCAAACTCCACCTCCACAGACCGCATGCATACAGACACCTCTGTTATCAGTCCAGGCTTTGGAAACACACCTGGAGCTGGGTGAGTTTAGGGAGAATAAAGTGGCCATAATTAGCATTAGAAATAATATTAGATGATGCTAACATCAGGCAATTATCCTTTTTAACAGCTAAGTAGTGTTAATTGGCTGCTATGGATTACAGTTCCCCAGGTTTTCAGAGCAATGCCTGTGCATACACACAGTGATTAAGCAAAATGTACTAGATGACAGAAGAAATAATGGAAATGTCAAAAAAAAGCCACCCAGATTTGGAACAAGTGCTTGACTTCGGATTTCAGACTACTGTCGTAAAACTAATTTGATTTTGCCAGCTGAACCACGCTGGTGTGAAGCATCTCCCTGTTATGTTACACATCACAATACTTAGGATGGGCAGCAGATCCCCATAATCCCATACATCTATCAATTCTACTGGCACATGGTATCTGCATGAAGATTCACAAATGCAAACAAAAAATCATCCGTTGAAGACGGACAGCTACCACATTTTGTTTCAACTGTTGAAGTTTCTAGAGTAATAGCTAGCAAAACCAGACAAAATGATGGCTGAAGGTTATTCTCTGTAGTAGGTTTTCTATTTGGCCAATTCTCATGGAGTTTATTCCACCTCTGGTAATCTGGTTCCTAAAGGATCCACTGTGTGTCAGCGCATTTGCTGCTGCATCCAGCAACCGACACCAAGAAATCAACGTGTGCCCTTGTGCAGGGCTGTTGGAAGGGCAACCACACTGTTGGCACCGGACTCATCCTACAGCATCTCAGCCACTTCTATGGATTGAAGAATCACGTTGGGGGAAACTTGATGAGCATCACTAAATTACGTGTCAGAAATCCCCGAGATATTTTTGCAAGTTCCAAAAGTATATGTATAGTTCTCTCTAGCCCCAAACATTCATCTAACAGACACCAATTGCAAAACCACAGCATAGGACAAATGTGTAAAACCAAACCAAAATCAAGCTGGATTAAGGCTTTCTGAAACGCCAGAAATCAAGTACAACTTGAATATTTTTAGGACAGAAAACACGTTGCAAAGTAGGGAAACCTTCCACAGATATAAAAAAAACCAAAAACAAAAACAGGAGGAGCTTGACTTTAAAAGTCCATTTTTCTGACTCATTTAAGGTCATTTCAATACAATCAGCGTTTCTGTTGTGATTCAGACACCTAGTGGAAATTAATCCTTCTAAAGCACAAATGAAATAACATACACAGAAATAATAGCACTCCACCTAAATTAACAGCAGGAGGATTTGTTTAATCTTTTATACTGTAGACTTTATGAATCATTCTTGAAGGTAACCGCATTTTTACATGCAGTGCCTCCTATTAGTGCTACTGGAAATCGATGGGCTGCTTACTGATGTCAAGCTGGTCACAAGACGTATATGAAGAGCTACAGGAAAGACTTCTTAATTTTACTTAAATATTTCAGGAATCTAAAATGCAAAAAAAAAATTTCTTCCTTCATAAGTTACTTTTTCTCAGTTTGTTTTTGTTTCAGAACATTTAAAAAATGTCCATACACTTTCACACTTAGCGCTACCTAGTCCAAGCTCTCATCTCAGACAGTGATCATAGACGTAGAAGGTATTCAAAAGCCAAAGGAAGCGTAACAGGACTAGCATTTACATGGCCCCTGATAACCTCCCAAGTTTAAGCTATTTTCAGATTTTTATCTATTTCACAGATACTAACAGCCATACTGACTACTATAAACTCAAATTGAGTCCGTTTTCTGTAGCTGTTCTGGGATATATAATATAAACTTCCTCCTCTTCAGAACTTGGTAATTGGGTAACTTAAACATATCCTCGCTAATTTTATTTTCAGCCAGTAGGAAACATCACTGACAACTTTAGTAATGTTTGATGAAACACAAGGAGGGGTTTTTACATGACATTACAAAGTTAGCTTTCTGATTTATTACCAAAAATTTGCACAGCGGAGCAAATAATCTACGTGTCCAGAGAGGAGCTTTGAGGTTAAGTTTTCTAATTACAAGTTATTCCTCCATGATTTCTGTTGAGCCAGTGCCCACTTAGACATATTTGTAGCAGATAGCCCAAAATACTGCTCATGTAAGCTACTTTTTCAATTACTGATGCTTCTGTGATTCTCTTTCCGAGCAGCTACAGCTGATTTTTAAGCAGCACTAATTGTAAACAAGTAGAATGAGCACAGCCACAAATAAAACAGCGGTAAGAGACTGTGTATCTTAATCTTCAGTTCATGTGTCTCCAATTTATGACTGAGGAACACGATTTAATGTCATATGAATTTTCAAGTGTGGTATCCAGACAAAGCTTTACTCATTTCACTGTATCCTTACGAATAATACAGTAACGATCACTCTAGACTTTAAATCACCCTTTCCCAGAGCAATTTCAATAGAACAAGAAGATTGGTCTATTGACTGATGTCATACACAGCAGGAATTCCTCATGAGGACAGTCTTAATATCCGAGTGCACACATTTTATTGAAAATAAGCCTTCAGAGCCTGGCTAATTTGGTCAGGATGCCATTTGAGTAAAGCACTCCATTTTGTTCCCCTATAGTTGTATTTCTCCTCACATTTCACTTCCTACACTTGTTTCTAAAAAGGCTTTCCATCACTAAGAAATCTGCATGAACATCTTCACCTTTGCTGGTCATTTCTGCAACCCTTCAATAAGGTTTCATAGAGACGAATGATTTGTGCAAGGGAAAATGTTTTATTCATGTTTGAAAATGACCCAGATGAAACCTAAAATAATAATTCACTCCCCTCTGTTTTTAAGAAAAAGACTATGTCTTGGATTTAACTGTAAAGTTTTTTAATAATTGCTAGTGACAAATTGCTTTCTCGCTGGAAGCTATTTATATCTTGTCTATAGAGTTGGACTCAAATGCTATAATTTTAATACCCGTGAAGATGTTAGAAAAGTAATTTTTAAGCTTTATACTGAAGCCTTCATTTTACATGAATCTAGATGTACATAAAGCACGTAAATGGATTAACAGTTTCTCCGGCATAAAAAAAAAAAATAAAAAAATCAGAGATTACTGATCCTGACACACACATGAATGTTTAAGTGGCATCTGTCAGACTGGTTCAAGGAGAGACCTCCAGAATTCAAAACTTAGATGCTTAAAAGCATTCACAAAGTAATTTTATTTTGGTTCAGTCCATTACCTTATCCAGCTCATTACGTGCCTGTACAACTGCCCTGTACGAAGGCCCAAATATCCCCAAGCCCCTTAAAGCAGGGCTATAATACAACTACGCAACGTTAACAAACCTCTTCCTCCTGCTCATGATCTCTATTGAACACACACACCATGCCCAAGAGTGATGCTGAGGAGCAAAACAACACTTCCCATATTATTTGTGGAGTAACTTAACTGGAGTTCTCAAAACTATCTTTTAGTAACAAATATTTATAGCTTTTACGTGCATGATATGCAAGTCCCTTCTTAGTCCTAGAAAATTCAGGTTAGTCTTATCGCTTGTTCTTCCTCAACATGACTTGATCGAAATGGAAAACCGTGCTCTAGATAATAGAGATTTTTTTAAAAATTAAAGTTACAGTGATATTCTCCTTTCCAAGTTTCACTGAAAATTGTCATTTTGATTAATTATAACTAAACCAGATAAAAGGTAACAATTCAGAATTCCATGGGATTTGGATTCAAGCTTTCCAGAGCATTCTCAGATGAAGTGGGGAATTTAAGTTCCAACTAATACCCAAGTTATTGAGCAGATGGATGCAAAATGGATTGAGAGTTATCAGGTTTCTTTTTCCCCAAAAATAGCTGCTCATACTTTAATAATTATTTTGGCATAAAACCCACATAAGACACAAAACTCAAGAGCACATGTAAACAGAGTGCCCTACTAAAACCATTTCCTAAGGCAATATTTACAGGAGAGCAGGGCACATTAAGATGCAACTGCATTGGTAAAATGGGGTGAAGTGAACAGAAAGTGACTCTTCCTCCACTTGTCTCCCAAAGCACACTAAAATGTTAAGACAGTTTTTGACTCAGGGGGGTAAAACTGCTGCTTGTGCTATAACGAAGAACTGCACTTTCTTACATTCCTGGTGGTGGAGGGCCAGGAAGATCCACACGTAAGGAAAAGCTGCTATAGTGTTGGGAACAAACCAAATTTAAGCTTATAACACTGTTCCACTTGTAGGTACGTTTTTATATTTATGGAAGATGCTGAGCAGTTTTGATAATCCCCAATTATTGTACTATCAATAAGGTTAGTCGTTATAGCAAAAAAAACCCACCTTTAAGCTGATGGTCCAACTTCTTTAGAGTAAAATAATTATCACAAGATTGATTTCACTGTAACATCCAAAAAAGCCACAGAAGTCCCACTATTTATAGTAACACATCCGTAGCCGCCAGACAGGATGACTATTTCCAGTCTCATCTTTTATTATGATTTCCCTTGGAGAAAACAAACAAAAAAGCCACACAGATCCAGCATATAACTCAATCGGATCAACCTCACTGTAAATGATCTATTCAGAAACATTTCCTACTCACTCATAAAAATATCTCTGTAATCAACAGCTCGGTATTCTTCAGAAGTCTGTAAACATGCCCATTCCAGCGCTTTTAGAGGCTGTTAGTCGATGTGCTTCAGGTTTGGATTGCAGCTAATGATGAATATGAAAAACTGGGTAAGCTACATAAAACTTGAGCTAAATCATAATCACTAATGAAGTTCATTAGGTGAACAAAATGCCTAGGACTGAGGTGAAGAGCTGGATTGAGAAGAAAGTTCCAGTATTACATCAGGAAAAGTGATAATAAGTAAATGAAGGGGTAACAATTAAAACCCCGTGGGTTCCTTCCCCTACTCCCACCTCAAGCAGTATTTAATAATTTAAAAAATGTAGCCTATAATAAATTAGATATTGAATGACATCCCACAATGGTACACATCAACACTCAATCTGTTACGATTTTGAAGTTCAGGATCAAGTTCAGGGATGACACATTTACTCTGCAGCTACTAGGAGCCAGGCACAGAAACTGGTGTAAATAAAATTCAGAATGGCATCGACTTTTCCATTAAGCTTAATGATCCATTCTAGTTTTAGTCAAAGTTAAAAAATATTAATGTATGATAAATCATCTTACATTTACTAAGATTCATTTAGAGCTTCATTCCCAGGTTTAAGAATTAGATTCTTTACTGCATTGGGTTTGGCCTCTAAGGGCAGAAAAAAAATAGGGGGGATGTTGATGAGGAAGAAAACCTTTAGCTTTTTAAAGTTAATCCCAATGTAGTTTCAAGGTTGAACAGTAACAGGTATCCAGTTCTGCAAACAACTGCTAACAAGAGGCAACTTTGGGTTTTGATATGAAAGCTCCAGTGTGCATGGGAAGCACAGAGCATCCATGTGAAATAATCTAGAGAGAGAAAACCTGAAGACAGAAGTATTTGTCGGCCTGGCTGTATATATAGGGATACTTTAGAAAGGGAGGAATTTCAATCTAAGGTAACTGTACAGGATTTTATAGTTTCAAAGAAATATGACACAGAATGGAGGCAGCCATGGAAATAGGTGCAGCTAAAACCAGTCGGGTCCCCGGGTTAAATGGAGACAAGCTGTCAAGTTACACTTGAAATGCTCAGATACACCGCAAGGCATTTTCCTTAAATGAACACAGAGATTATCCCCAAATAAGTATATACCTTTCTACTGTGACAGATAGATAAGGGAGATGAAACAAAGAGGCTATCTGGCGCACATACTCCTGAGCAGATGGGACCAGCACTGCTCAAAGTGAATATAACATGGGCTCGACTCTACATCACAGGCAGCACAGCAGGGCTGTTCCACACCACCACGTCTCCAGTTACAAATCAATGTAGAAAGATACACAAGTTATTGGGCTTTGGGCTTTGAATTTTCTTCATAAACGCATTATTTTCTCTTACTGTTCCTCAAAATTCTTTCTTCTGTTTTGTTTCTCCGGAGTCTCCCTGGGACAATTGGTTACAGTTCTCTGGAGGTCACCTCTCAGGGTCCCATCCAGGAAAGGCAGAGTTAGAACAAAAAAGAAAAAAAACAAACCAAGAGATACAGAAGATACAGATACCATGGTCCTGTGGCGTTCAGCAATAACTACAGAGAGCGAGGGGCCGAAATATTGGAAGTCACGTTTGCAAGGAAACACTGATTGTCAGAAAGTCTGAGGAAAAAATCTGAATGTCTAGTAAGTTTGAAAACTTTTAAGACAATATTTAGACAATGTCAAACTTGTCTAAAAGTCCAGTTTTCTGAGTCAGAGTACATATGCTATCAGAAATGTTTTGAGAGATCCTGATGTTCTTCCCCTTCCCTCTCAAGTTTAAAATTTCTGATTTCTAAGACTCTGCAAAGCACCTGCAAACACACGAGAGACCATACGACAGCAACACATCCCTGACATCAGCACGACTCTTGCTCAAGCAAAGACATGGTACAAGCACCTTTTTTATTTTTTTCCTTTTTTTTTCCAAGTTTAAGCAGAGATATTCCAGCTGGCAGCACGGTGAGCTAAGAGGACTGGCATAGCCACATCTCAACATGAAGACAGTAACTTTTAAACCCCTGTAACTTGAATGCAGCCAAGCCTTTGGCCACTGTGCTCCCCACAATCCCTTCATTATGCTTGAAGCGCGTGATTGGAAACATGATGAAGCAGAGTGTTATTTTCTGGAGAACTCACTAATTTAGAGTTATTAACTATCAGTATTAATAGTTCATCTGAGTTGATGTACACTGTCAAAGACTAATATAGTAAAGACATACATACAAATGCTTCAGGGAATTCGAAATAGGGACATTAAGAAATGCACATATATAATTATTTCAAAACGGTCGTTACAGATCTTATCACAATAGTATTGCAGACTACGGAGAAATAATTTGACTCTTAATAACTTCAGGAAACACACAAAAATTAAGGAGCACAAAACCCATTAAAATCCAATAAATATCATAATAAATTTTTTTTTGTTACTTGGTTTATTTTAGCTCAGTGTGCCTCACTGCTAATCAGTAAATGTCTTGGAAAATTAAAGTAATTGCAGGAATCAGAATTAGAAGGGAATTTGAATTCAATCTCTTAGAACCAGAATATTAATACCAAGAAATTCTTGAGCCATAGTTAAGTTTATTTCATGCCATTAAACACTGGCACTTATTTTATCTGACATTTAATTCTGTTCAGGCAGTAACAGCTCAGTAACTCAGATAAGTGCAACTGTAAATATCTAAGAAGAGGAATTTACCCTAAGACATTGAAGTCCTGTTAATCTACAAGAAATTTAGGAAAATTGCCCAAAGAGAAAGAAAAAAGGGGATCAATGTTTACTCTAATTCGGTATGCCTGACAACACACGTGCTTGGGGGAAAAAAAAAGGCGCAATGTTCACATCTGCAAAATAAAATAATAATTTTAACAGATAAAACTTTATACTGTTACGTATACATTAGTGAGAACATGGGTCAGCATTTGGACTGCCGATTCTAAGAGGTTGCAATATACTCGTGCTCAGAGAGGAAAACAAGAGACCCTTCTGAAGCTCGGTGCTCCACTGGGGAAATCAAAGCAGCCCCGTGCACCACCCAGCTTTCTCCTCACCGGCAACAATTCCTCTGTGGAGATGGAGGATTATTGCCACCTCAGCCGCCCATGGGCTCTTCCATGGTATGATTCATGTGACATTATCTTTCAACATAAACCAGTGAACTTCCCTACAGAGAGCAGGGCCACACAAACTGTGAACCACACCTTAAGGGAATGCACAAGGCCTTGCTAAAGTCAAAGATGCTCGTGCAGAACTTACTACGAATTTATTGTGGGCTACGAAAATATATGACCGTAAATTGTCTCTTCTCTCCAGGTCACCGCTGAAAACAGAGAGCCTTTAACATGCTCCAAACAGGCCACCTAAAGTCGTCATTGAGGAGAACAAGGTCGATTTTTAGAAGTCATAAGTGAGAGCTGCTCTAACCCCTTGACTTTCCATAGGAGCCATCTTATACCTCAGAACTCCCTTGTGTCCTTTCCATATTAAATACAGGGCAGGGGAAGATTCCCAATTTACCACAATAGCTGAAGTAGGAAGATTGGCAAGATCATCTAGGGCATCCGCCTGATATTACATGGAGGAAACATCAGATGATTGAAGCAGAACGTGTGGTGTTTGCAATGAGAGGAAAAAAGTCTCTCAAATGTGCCTTTATAGGAGTTCAAGTTTAAGTGTCCTTCCCTCTGAATATTAGACTTAATTTGATGGCAAATTGTCTTCAGAAGTCAGTGATTATTTAGTACTTACCTTTTACTTACTTTGATTTCTTAATGAACTGAAAAATCTTTAAACTCAAAGGTCTTTAGATCCCTGATGAGCTGTAACAGATATTTCTGAGCTAATTCCATCACCTTGACCACAGCTACGGAAATATAAATGGATAAGATCATACCTATAGATCATACTTTGTCACGGAGCCCAGCAAGCCCACAATACCCACCTCGCTCAAAATCTGTTCCTGGGAGACCTTTGCACATCAAGATTTTCTAGTTCCCAGAGAGCTCCTCTGCCTTAGGCATATTTGATAAATAAACAGTTTTGACAGCAATGTCAAAACAATGACAAAACCTATTAAACACCACCCAGGATGCTATTGTCCTCTTCCTAAACAGGCACAGAATGAGCACTGACACACACAAGGACATCCCAAACCCTGCGCATTGACACCAGATGATCTTTTCTCGAGATTTTTATGACTTACTACCACATCGCGCTACACAATTTACACTTGAAAGTGTTTGCATCATAACTGCTTCTTGAGGTATATTATTTGTGAAGTTTTGTACATGAAGCAAAATGCTTTTACTACAGAGAACGGGATTAAGAAATAACATGTATACATGGAATACAATGAAATGCACCAAATCGGATGACGAAGAAAAAAGCCAAGTATAACAGCCTCTAACGACTTTTAAAAAAAAAATCTTAATCCTGTATGTAAACTTAAATTGCAATATTATTTCCTAGTTTACAGAATGAAATAGGACAAAGGCATTTCCAGACTGGTCATTTAATGCTCCATTAGCATTGACAAGTAAGATCATTTCTAGGAATATATTATGAACTGCACATCACATTTTAATTTTTTTTTCCCCCTGTGAGAGAACATCTAAAGGAGGAACACCCTTAAATTCTGTTTCTATTTATTAAGGCTTAAACATTTATCTTCACAGAATGAAACTGCCATTCTCCTTTTCTTTAGCTTTTCCCATTTTGCTTGTTGAGCAAACAAAAAAGTTACAGATGGCAGGTTATCGTACAAATAGATATTCCCTTGTTTTGGCAGTGCTGCTGTTGCACGTAGAAGGATTTGCTTTTGTTTGGCATGCTCACCATGCAAGACCTCTCTTGCAATATAATCCACGCAAATGTAAATTTTACCGGAGAAAAAATTTAAAATATGAAAATACTGATCTAGGTTTTATGGGGAGAAAAGGTGAAGTCATGGCTTGCCATGCTGTACCAGAAAGGGCTGAAGGATCATTGGTTTTCGGTGCTGAAGTGGGAAAAGGGACCCCCTGGGCGTGAAGTGATGATGGGAGGGGTAAATCAGCCCATTGCATCAGGGCTGCCTTAGCACGTTTACATACAGAATAATGCTCAGGAATCCTATGGTATAATTCCATGTATTGTGAAGTGGAAAGATGCAAAAATGCAAGCATGTTTTAAGAAGCCTAAATAGCTATTTAATCGCCATCTGAACAACTGCATCACCATTTACGTCCTTCAAGTGACAGTAATTGTTTATAGGTTTGATGTGGAAAGCTGGGGAGCTCTAAGGAAGCCACTAACAAATTGTTGTCATAAAAGGAGACAGTAAATGGTGATTATTTAAGCTCTGTAAAAAATGAAATAATAATTCCTCAATCAAAAGATAAAATAATATTACCTGTAAGTGCTTCTTCAATTAAGAGAATATCAGCATCTCAATTAAGCTTCTACTTCCAGGGATTTATATGGTAACTAAGCTGCAAAGAGAGTTGCTCTAGGCTAGAATGTGACACAGAAAAAAAAAAATCATAACCTAGCAGCAGAAGTTTAAGATGAATAAAAAAACGCAAAATCCTTAAGCTAACTTGCATAAAATGGAAATGAGTAGCAATGCATTTCAGCGCAGCGTTTCAGAAATTATGCTCAGACCTATAAATGGCTCCAGTTATTCATCACTAGCTAAATATTTACCTCTGTGTGCGTCTCATACAGCCATCATCATGGCAACAACAATCTTGCTATTTCATTCAATAGAGTCAATAGCTTTCTAAAAGCAGACAGCAACTATTTCCAGATTCAGTTGTCTTATTACTGGATCCGAAGTATTTCTGATTATCCTTCCAAAGCTTGCTTTCCCACCTGCAGGAGGAATATTAACTTCGAATGCGATGTGAATTGAGATGAACAATTAGCATCTCCCTATTTCTCCTGCTTTTATTTCCAACTTCTCCTGCTTTATATCAAGTTCACAACCCTATGGTTGAACGTATAACGCCATATTTGTAAATTAAGCAATGTTCAGTGCCCCGATAAAAGGATAAAATTTTGTATGTCACCTGCAAAAAGGCTTATTCCAGAGAAAATAAAACTCTTATAGATCAGCCCCCCAAATTCATTCATTATAAATACTTTGTTAAATATTAAAAGGAGAAGCAGACATCCAAATACTTGTCACAATCCCAGCAAGAGGGAGAGACCTCTAGATTTTAGCAAAGTAAAAACCTCAGTGCCACAAAGTGATACCGTTCCACTGAAATGCAGAACATTCTGTTTTATCCCTACCAAGGAACTAATTTTAACATGTTTTTTGATCCCGGGGTTTGCCCGCACGGGGACACCAAGATATAATATGAATTAACTGAAAATACAAAGTTAAAGGGCATTAGTTAAAACTGCTTTAATAACCGTGAGGTTTCTCAGACATTCAGAATTAAACACAGACATTTCAATTTAGCTTAGTTCGTTTCCGAGGCCAGTTTAAGGCCTCTTGAATCATAAGTGTCTTGTTGTCCACAATTCAAAACGCAGTTCAGATAATCCATTTAAAAAAAAACCACTTGGATTATTTTTCTCAGTTGCATCGACAAAAATAAAGCTTAAGAAAACCTGACAAGTTCTTCAGAAGACTACTAAATCGGAATTACCACGTTGCTTCTGCAGACTTACTGCCCACAGTAGCAGAAGTGACACGCTGCTCTTCATTTCGAGAACAATCTTCTCTTGACTTCTCAGTCCCACCATCACTGCTAACATACACATATTATAATTAGATTTAACAATATGAGTTTTACGGTAAAATATACAAAATGCCCTCTTTCAGCTCTTCTGTGTCTTCTCTATGGGTCCTACTAGAAGATAATTGCTTTCTTTTTTTAAAAAAAAAAGTAATTTTCGTTAATACAGCACTACTACCAGTCTCAACTGCTGTAATTGGCTGTTAATTAGGCTTCCCTTGAACTCGACCTAACTGAAAGTGCAGCAGCCATCCATCTGCTTCTCTGCTCAGGCACCACAAAACTCCCATTTTTAGCCTTTTACCCTTCCACTTCTCTACCAACAGCCAAATAAAAATGTGAAAATGCTCCTCCCCAAAGCTAGAGTCTGGTAACTTTAAGGGGTTACAGCTTTTTATTAAAATATTAGATTGATGTCAAAACAAAGAGGAGTACAATGGAACTAGAGATAAAGATGTTCCCTCTCTCGGTATCGCTGAAGCGGCACCGTCTGGAGCGCTGAGCTCCATTTTGGGCATCTCACTTTGTTGAAGATGTAGAGTGGATGGAGAAAGTCCCAAGAAAAGCTACCAAAACTGGCTAGGAAACACAGCCTACAGAGACAGATGGAACAGGCAGCGACTCTTGGATCTAGAGAACAGACAACTGAGTGGAAACATAACAGTTTCCAAAAAGGCAAAAAAGTGCAAGAATGAAGAGAATAAACTGTTCTCCATTCAGGACTATATATATATATGTTCCTTCATGAATTTGGAAACATTTGAAGAAAGAAGAGATATTAACATTGGAATAGATTGCCTGGAAAAAAAAAAAAAAAAAGGATACTGGGATCACCATTATAAGCAATTCCTATGTACCAGAGAAATATTTTCCAGAAATGATGCCCTGGGTTAGAGGAATGGCTTATCTTGACATGGGAAGCCTCTTCCAGTCCCACTTTTTTAGGATATAATGTACTCAGGCACCCACGTTATGAACATGATATAGCTCAGAGCTGATTTTTCAGATCAACAGGAACTTTATCAGGGACATGCCCCAGGCAGTGTAATGGACCACGTGTGCCAGAGCAGTGGGGTAGGTGACATGGGCATACTCGTTGTCCTGCCATCAGGAGATGTTCGGCAGGTACCTCCTGCTCCCCAGGAGGTTATTTAATAAAAAAAAAAAATAAATCAGAAATTTTGAACTGCATACTTCATTGTTCAGTTCTTAACATATCTGCCAAAGAGTCCTCCGATGTAGAGGAGGTGAAATTTTCACATAAGAAATGAATTTTAAGAAAAGTTGGAACAAAAATCTAACTGAAATGGATTTGGCCATCTCAGATCTCCTCACGAGGTGATCTGCTCTGTGTTGCCTGTATCCTGCAGATACAGCCTTGCTCTCCGAGCCATGGGGAAGGTCAGTGCTCCAGAGGGAACTTACTGGGCCTTAGTACACTTCAGAAAAACATGGAGCTCACTCACGGAGTTGTGAGAGCATCACAATGCCATCAGCTGTGATCTTTGGGGATGCAAGGCAGCAAAAAACCAAGAGGGAACCCTGAGAACATCCAGAAAACCGATGAACCCGCTGAAACTCAGCTGTTCAGCAGTGCTAAAGGAGAAGAGTCCTCTCTAGGTTGAGAACTAACAGGACGTTTCAGAGGCAGATGGGCAACACAGCTCTGGTCCCTCTGCTAGGAACTGCTCTGCAGTCTTGCGAGCAAAAATCTGTCTCCTCCCTCCTTCCAAGCCCTTCTGCAGATGACTGAACACGGCTCACTCAGGCTTGGTCACAGTCAAGCGAGAAGCTCCATCTCTGTCAGGAGGATGATTCTTTCCTAAACAGTAACTTTTATTGTCACGTTTTTTCGACTACACTTCCCATCCTAAAAAAAAAAAAAACAACAAAACACCAAAACCCAAAACTCAGCCAGCCAAACACATCCTAGGGGAAAACAAACACGTAACACAAGCATAAAGGTGCTTCTGTTTGTCCTTCTGAAAGTGGGAAAAACAGGTCAGGCATTTTAATTGCAAATTATTAGGTTGCTGAAGTGTTTTTGTTTAACCTTTCAGATGTGGAATGACACCTAATCAAATTTCAGGTAACGTACAGGCCAGCACTGAGGGAGAGCTGCTGTAAATCGTAGCATCTATTAAGCAGTAACATTTTTAATGCTTGAAGGAAGAAAAAAAAGTTGTCAACAGCACGACTTTGTGAATTCCCATAAAACATCATTTCCAATGCAGTTTTAATATAAGCTCTTCCCATTGGTCCTTAGTATTACGGTCACCAGAGGTAATTTGATGTCCAAGGAACATGTTTAGGAGAACGTTGTAATTCTGACACTACAGGAGGAGCAGGGTTTTGAATAATTTATTGGCAATCTGGAGTCAGGGCAGCCCCTCTCCCCAGCACAGCTCTATGCCACATCCCTCCACAGGATGAACTGAGCCCAGTTTCCACCCAGAAAAAGCTATTTGCTAGCAGAGCATCCTGTGCTGACCCTAGCCCACTCAGTGTGAAACTACATCGTTGTTCATGACTACGGGACCCTTCCTCCATGACTTATTTTTTTAATTAATTTACAGGATTAAAATTTAATTAATTTTAATTAATTTACAGGAGTCCAGTCCTGTAAATTGATCTACATAAGCTACTCGATTACTACAAAGCAAATTCCAAAAAAGCTTTGTAGGCTGGCAGGATTCTGTCCAGACACACCAAACTTCAAGGCTTCAGAAAAAGCCTCCTAGGAAAATTCCCTATGAAAATCAAAATCTTTATGTGCAATATTTATTGCATCACACCAAGATGAAATAGGCTTCCCCAACCTCGTTTTTTGGTCAGGTAGCACAGTAGATCCCTGGAAGACTGTGCAGGTGTCAAAATGTGCCAATTTTTTGCCTTTCCTACTGAGAGCAGCCTGGGATAGACAGCCATTAAATAACACAAGAAAAGTTGTTTCATGTAAAAGCTTCTTGCTATTTGTTTCTCAGCTGTTCATAAGAACTATTTTCTCTTTTCTTCAAATACCTTCACTTTGGATTATAGATCAAGCAGTGAAAATCTCAGGCCAAGAGGTGAATGCTTTAGAAACATGGGAGGTGCTGAAAATGGGTTTCCACAAATACCTGCAGGGTTAATTAATGGGTTTTGATAGTGCTCCTGCTGCAACACAGACTTTTTTTTTTTTCAATCGTACCAAGTCATTTGTTTGTTGAAAGTTCTGTATCTGTTTCTTGTGTTAAATTTCTTAGAAAAACTGTTTTTCTGTACACAGGTCTTGAACTCTGCTAATCAAATGTGTCCCAAACCAACTACAATCTCAGAAATACAGTATCATTTTAATCTAGCAAACAACTAATCACATCAACTTTGCAGTCTGATGCAAGAAAGATATAATTGAAGGCTGTTCCCCAACTAAAGTAAAAAGTTACTAGTGGAAAACCTATTACAAAAGGAATCTTTATCAGCTCGAGTGTACAAAATTAATTCGCTTTCCGGCTTACCACTAGTACACTGGAAGCAATCAAATGCAACCATTTCAAAAGGCTATTACCCGCTCACTGTTGAGAAAAGATCGCAAAATAGATTCTTGATTTACATTTTTTTTTTTTTAAAGATCTTACTAAAATAAGATGCAACTAGAAACTCTTCTTATTTCCCTCTATCATTTGAAAGCATTCTCAGGGTTGGGAATATTCCAAGCTGATCCTTCCACCTGCCTTTGGCAACAGCAGGGATCTTGGTGCTTACCTGAAACAATTAGGAAACAATTATGTCCTGACTATAGGGTATTTTACTGAATTCGGAGTCCAACCTGCATAATTTTATGATTTCTATTTGTTCTTGATGAGGTGGGTTGAAGCAGAGAAATCCAAATGCAAGACATCCTTTTTTTGAGCTTTCTTGAGTGTAATTCACTTGCTCCTTTTGTCCAATCCCAAATGGCTTCATATTGCAGCACTTCATCTATGGATTTCACGGGATCACAATAATCACTGCTTTGAAAAATATCTTCGGGGCTCTTTTTAACGTCCCATGACTATGTGTGTAATGTCCTGGTGATTCCCCAGCACCCAGGGGACTGGGCACAGCTGTGGCTCCCCAAGGACATGCTGACAGCAGGAATTTTCCTGTCCTATCTGGGTGTCACACCATCTCCCTTGAATCAATATACAGCAGCTGTTATGGGAACTGGTGTGAGGACTAAGCAATATGGTATATCCTCACCTATTTTTCCGCTATGTCTATGCTGACCTTACAGGATTTCCCTCCTCGTTGAACTATATCAAATACCAGTAACACTCTCCTCTCTGTTCAGGCCGTTCTGTCCTTCCCCTCCTAAGTCCTACTTCAACCATTCTTTGTATTACTCCCAGAAGAAAACTGTAATAAAGAGACAAGATTGCCCATACCCATAAAATAAATTTTGTGCAAAAATAGGCCCCAATCTTTAGAGAAACCCACAAGCCGTAAAAAACTTTATTAAAGTCTCTTTTAACCAGATATCAATTCTGTATATAAGTCTAAGTCTTCAAGCAATTATGTTGACCGGTATTTTAAAAAAAACTTGATCATGTAACTTTACAACTATGATTTCAATTTACTGGAACAAAATTTAGTGTCATCAACAGACCTCTGGCTTTTGAATACACAGAATGTGTGCACATAGTTCTTTGTAGTCTTAAAATGATCAGCCATGCCATACTCCAGCATTAATTTCCTTGCATTTTGGCATAACTTTCAGAGTTGTTCCCTCTATAATTGACATGACATAAAAGATACGAGACTAGCTAAGAACATGAAGCATTTTCTATATTAAGCCCCACTTTATATATAATGGACAAAACCCCTATATATAAGGCTATAGAGAATACATACATTTTGGCAGAATAATCTATCTTGTCCAGGGTACCCTGGGAAACCAGCTCACTCTCCTGCCCTTCAAAAGCCACAGTCCTGCTTATACCCCTACTCAAAATGAAAATTAAGGTTTGGAGGCAGCATGTGAAAAGTGACTTTTAATCAATTGTCTGCTCCTGTAAGCCTTGAACAAGCCTTGCTGGATGCTTAAGTCAGCTTAATATAAACCACATTAGTGCACAGGTTTAACTGTGCTGCCTGGTGTGCTTCTGGAGGCACCCTTCCACCAGCAACCAGAGCTCCCAAACACATTCCCACTCCAGCTGTGCACATGCTAGCCATCTTTTTACTACCCGTTCCTCCTTTCTCTTCCTTTCTTTCATTTTTTTTTTTCCCCTCTTAGCATTAGGGGAGCAACTCCCACCCAACCTGCAGACCAGAACTGAGAACAACCATCTGACCCTGAAAGGCCGATCTGGAAGAGCAAGGAACCAGAGCAAAACACAGAGTTGCATGTAAAATAAGAGCTGACATACTTGGAAAGGTTTTTTCTGAGAAGGGCTAAACTGCACAGGTTCTGGGTGACTGTCCCTGGTTATTCAGCAAGTGCCCAAGCTCAGCCTGGCAAGGCAGAAGTGTTCTTGCCATTCACTTGTAGGTTCAGCCTCCTCCTACAAAACCTCAGCTGTGCTCCTTGTGCAGAAGACTGAAGTGGCAAAGGATTGTCTCCTTTGTAATTAATCTAAGGAATATCACCCGAGGAAGCAGGAGTGTATGGAAGGATGCACCCTCCCACTCTCTAGCAGTTGTATTGACAAACTCCTTAGGTAAGACTCAGAGAGGTGAACTGAGTGAAACCAAATGTTCCTCATTAAGCACAAAGACCACTGATCACCAGCCATCGTATAAACCCAATACTTTGTGGCTCTGTTACATATTGCTAATGACTCTGTGCCTTTGCCATTGACCATGATGGGCTGAGCCCAACTGGGGGAGTTTCACTGAGGGTAAATGCCGGGTTCTGCCCTTGGGCCACAACAACCCCCAGCAGGGCTACAGGCCTGGGGAGGAGTGGCTGGAGAGCTGCCGGTCAGAGAGGGACTGGGGGGGTTGAGAATGAGCCAGAGTGTGCCCAGGGGGCCAAGGAGGGCAACGGCATCCTGGCTTGTGTCAGCACTGGCGTGGCCAGCAGGGACAGGGAAGGGATCTGAGCCCTGGGCTCGGCACTGGGGAGGCCGCCCCTCGATTCCTGGGTTCAGTTTTGGGCCCCTCACCCCAAAAAGGCCATTGAAGGACTCGAGCGTGGCCAGAGAAGGGCAACGGAGCTGGGGCAGGGTCTGGAGCACAGGTCTGCTGGGAGCGGCTGGGGGAACTGGTGGGGTTCAGTCTGGAGAAGAGGAGGCTGAGGGGAGACCTCCTGGCCCTCTGCAACTCCCTGCCAGGAGGGGGCAGAGAGGGGGGATGAGTCTCTGGAGCCAAGGAGCCAGCGCCAGGCCCCGAGGGAATGGCCTCAAGCTGCCCAGGGCAGGGTCAGGCTGGCTCTGAGGAAGGATTTCTGTGCAGAAGGGGCTGTTGGGCATTGGAATGGGCTGCCCAGGGCAGGGGGGAGTCCCCGGGATCCCTGGAGGGGTTGAAGAGTCGGGCTGAGCCAGCGCTGAGGGATCTGGGGGAGTTGGGAACGGTCAGGGGGAGGGTCGTGGTTGGGCTGGAGGAGCTGCAAGGGCTTTTCCAACAAGATGATTCTGAGGCAAGCATTTCTGCCCCAGGACACAGATCATTGCTCAAAGGCAATAGGAAGCTTTGCTGTGTATGCACCCACCACCAAAGAGGACCAACGGGACGCTGCTAGATCCATGTGCACACACCACTTAAGAACTGAAGCCTGAGGACCAACGGGACACTCCTGGATCCACGGCAGTGACTATCCTTGTGACTATTCTGCAGGCTTTCTTTATTTTAGTCTTTTCCTTCCATCCTGTACTACCGCTACCCTTCTTCACTTTTAATAATAAAAACTGCTTTGGGTGTACGGGCATTTGACCTCCTTTGTGTCTTAATCTTGCTCTTGAGATCGTATCGAAACCTCCCCTGACATTGGATCGGGACGCCTTGTGAAGCATCCCTTGCTACTGTGTCTTGCATACATTATGTATTTCCCACTAAACTGAAAATTGCATCAAGAGGGTTTTTTTTGTTTGTTTTGTTTTTAACTATACTACAGGAAAATTACCTAAAAAAGGAATACACTTCACAAAACCTTAGGTGACACACACCAAGCCACTCAATCTGTAAAGTCAGCAAAAGTATTTATCTACCTGTTCTTAGATTTCACTTTATGCTTTTACATTCTTCTCACTTCAATGTGTGCTGCAACCAATTTATCTCAAGGTAACCGAGATTTTTTTCCATGTGTTTCTATTAAATACAGCAACACAGAAACATCAAGAGGAACTGGGGGACTATATAGGAAATTCAAAAGCTTAAGGCTTGAGGCCCCAGTAAGTTGTTCTGCCAGCTGCATTTTTAAAAAAGGAAAATAAAATGAAATTTCATTTTAATTGAGCTATTGACTGGTGATACATCGTATCTATTAATGTATTAGAAGTGTACTCTACATAAACATTATATTGCACACAGCCAGTCTACAACACTCAGGACCATTTTCTATATTAATGTGCTTTTCCTCGATGCTTTCAAAAACAAAAGGAAGGTGACCTAAAATGTCTCCTTTTATACTGTGGTTGAAAGAAGACTATGTGTCTCAGTTTGGAAAACAGTTCTAGAAGTTAAAATTGCCTTTTGCCACATGGAGATTGTTAACTTTACTTCCCCTCAAATACACAAATCCGCATTGCTGCTCAATGCTTTTCCATATTCTCTCTTGCTAAATCTTCCTTGCCCAGCCCCACATCTTTGGGAGGGCAGGGATGCGGGAGCACGCCTGGAGCAGGAGCTTGGGAGCCTGGAGGGCTGGAGGAGACCAACGATCAGACAGACCCTCTCCATCAGCTCTCAGACCCACAAGTTGATAGAACAAGACTCCTGAAGCCCGTAGGGAGAGTTGGCTGTGGCCCAGCAGGCCCCGGAGCTAACAGAGCAAAGTCTGCCCTTCCTGGAAGCACACAGCTGCTTACTTTCATTACTGCAATTTTTCTTCAGCCTATCTGACACTTTCTCCCCCAGTCCCCCACCTAGGGTTTTTTTCCCCTTAGATCTCTTTGAATTTTTTTTTTTTTTTTTTGAGATTTTTCTTTTTTCAGTCATTCTTTTGATTTATTGATAGCCCCAGCAGTTCACATCTATGTTCACATAAGGTTGGGTTTCCCAGCACCAAACGAATTACAACAGAAACTGTGGTTATTATATGCAAATTCTCTACTACATGCAAAATCAAAAATTCTTGAGATGTTTTTAATTTCCTGGGAGTGCTACAAGTAAGCAAATGGGGACCATGTACCCCATTTTTAGTCGGGAATATGTATTCTACTGGGTCATACAGGTTCCCCCCGGGTCAAATTACCTGGCATCCTTTTCCTATCCAAAGCATCTTTGTGTCACACATGTCCAAGTGCAGCGTGTATTTGAACATCTCAGTTGTGCTCGCTGGCATACCAGTTTAGGAGGGACAAGTATTTACTCATCCCTCAGAAAAACCCTCTCTAGTAGTTTCATTCTGTTTGATCAACATCAAATGATTAACATGTTAAAAAACTTCTGAAATCACATGAACCTTAACTTTCACCTGAACAGAAATGTTACAGAAGACACTTGCCAACCTTTCAGTAAAATTCCACAGAACAAAGATGGCTTTTGCATAGCTAAGAGCAAGTTATTGAGATTAAGAGCAATAATCCTCCAGATGCAGTAATTTTCATGAAACAGTGGTTTCTTCCCAGAGAGATGGATCGCATTCATATTCCAGCTACTGAAACAACATGGGTAGGGTTAAGCATCTTCTATTTTTTTCTTCTGACAGCACAATGCCTCCCTGGTACAAGTAAGAAAGATGCATTCCCTGAATGGGATAGGGTCTTGGACAAGACCTGAAGTACGTATAAATTACATCAGCACATAAAATCTGGTGGAAATAACCTCGGATTTGCACCAGGGTAAGAAAAATATTGTTGTTTCTTTAATAAAATATCATGTGGGAAACCCAAAGGAGCGAGGAGGCTCCAAATCTGCCATCTTTTGCTTGCAGAAGATGAGAGCAAACTGCCACTCCAATCTGTAGTGCAAGCTCCGTGTTTTCTGAAGCAGGTATCAAAGGTGCATTGAAGACTGAGCAGGAGCACAGAACTACATTAAAACCCAAGACAGCCTTCGATGTGTTTTATAACATGTACCACAATCAAAACAACCATTTTTCACCTTCTCCCAAAGAGACCAAGACCTCCAGGATACTGCAAAACATCCTACCTAATAAAGAATTAGAACGAGTTCATGCACAGCAGCCAGGAGTAATGTTTTTTTAAATTAAATATGTAATAATTGGCCTGCTCATCAGCTTTAAATTATGCACAGCACTTGCACACAGACACATACGCAGGAAGAGGTCTGGTTTCCATCCAGAGGCAGGCAATACCTGAAGATAATAGAAAGATCACTTGGCCAGGGGCAACATGAAGACAAGGAATCTGGATTTTTATGCTGAACCTGGTTTATTCTGCACAAAAGCGCAAGGCAGAGTTGTGTCTGCAATTTCCATGTGAAACACTGGCATAACTTTTTTCTTTTTCTATTGCTCCTGTTACCACCATTATTTCATCGTTAAAGAGAATGATTTTAAGAGGGTTTTATATAAATGCTATTAGGCAAAAATCTCCATTCTTAGAGATGTTCAGTCACAGATGCTCAGCTGTGAAAATTAGCGTAGCAGCTTTTCCTGAAAGCCTGTGCTCAAAATGAACCAAAAATCAAAACATGAGCCTTCTGATAATTACAGCTCCAGGAACACACAGAACTGACCCTCCAGACTGCCCCCAACTAACCAGTTCGTCTTTACTGCTCCTTCACAGCCACTCCACAGCACTGTTATCTCTCAACGCTTCCCTTAAAACACCAATAATTCAAAATTACGGGTTTTTTCACCATAACTATAGCACATTTTTTTTAATAACATAAACTTAAAGACTTCCATTTCTAACTATAACAAGATTTCATTTATTGTTGTCTGCCACCTTCTTTTTACCAAAGCCGTGATTTATAGCCCCAGCCAGACTGGTGAATACCAGCATGACCCGCATGGCATTTCTGCTTTTAGGTCCTACGCTCCTGTGCCCACAGACACTGTCTGAGGTTTTGATGTATGCAACGCTCACTGACCCTGTGGCTGTTAGCACCAGTGCTTTCAGTGACATTCTGTAGAGCAATGAGTTACTTTCTGCACTGATTTGCTGCTTGGATTATGGGTTTATTCCTTCAAGCCTGACTTACTCAAAAGGAGGAGAGCAAAGTTTTAAAACTGCTACTTCTATAATGAGGGTTTCTGTGTATTTTTAACTTCAGTACATCACTCCCTTAAATTTATTTTTTAATCACGACTTCCTTTTTGTGTTGTCTATGACCTAACCTTTTCTATTTGTAGACTTCATCTTGCTTACTCTCCATTGATCTACCTCCTCATATCTCTTTTATATGAGACTTAGTGAGGTCATTCATATAAAAGATTTTTCTTTTTAGTCTTCCTCATCAGCCATATGCCACCTGCTCCATCCATACATTGGAGAGAGACATGTTTCTAAATTGCCTCAATGAGATCAGTTTTATTCAGCTCACTTGCCACGTACGTCAGACTGGGCTAAATTACTTAAGTGAAGTCACCCGGACTCTCTCCGCTTGCATTCCACCAGCAATACATGTTTGTAGGCTCAGCTTTGTTAAAGCTGGCAGCTCTCCTTTCAGTCTGTATCTACCATAGCAAGCTGTATGGAGATGGAACAAACCTCATCTGGCTCCAACAATGCTGCTACACCCTCTCCAAAGACTGTATCATGTAATCACTTTTTTTAGTAATAGGATGTGGCAAGCAAATCTTAATATGCCCACCTGTTCGTTTATCAGTCCAGAGCAAGTTTCAAACCATGAAAGATATTTCTTTGGGTGTGAAAGGACTCAGTCACACAAGTATTAGCGGAAGTTACAAAGCTTCTTGTCTACAGCTTGGGACAGATCAGGCCTTGGAAACCTGGATGGCCAACGTGAGACCTGATGCTACTGCAGAGGCACTTCAGGAGGCACCAGATCACTTCACAGGTGGCATTCCTAAGTCTTGCAAAGTTGCAAAAGCAATGCATAAATGGGTAGCCCTCAGCTACCACCTTTGAAAGGGCCGTCATTTTAATTTGGCAGAAGTTGGAGATGTACCAACACTCTATATAGAGAGACAGAACGTGGACCTGACACAAAACCACAGCACTACAATCCAGAGGGAAGCGTGCAGTCCCTCACTGCTGTGTAGGGTATATGCCACTCCAGTCCAGTTTTACGTAGGGGCTCTCAGCTACAACCCTTCATTCCTGAAGCAGGGAGGATGGACAGTCTAGGCAACCTGCGTCCAAACCGAGTGACCTGAAAGGGTCTCATGAATGATCACTTCAACATGATTTGCTACTGCAGAACTAAAAGCTGTTGGAACCAGCTTAGAGCTCAGCAACACAACTTTTAAAATATTAAAAGACATAAGAATGGAGGATACTGATAACAGGGGATGTGCATCCAGTTATGTCTAGGACTAGAGCCCACTCCCTCAGAGAAGACTTGACCTTCATTTCACCCATCATCTCTAAGCAGGTGACTCTGCCCCAAGTCCATTCCATTGAGTTTTACTCTAATTTTCTAAACAAGTGAGCTGCAAGCTTTCCTCTAGTGCCAGAAGAAAAACAAACCCTGGGACCTTTTTCCACAAAATCCTATGAAAAACTTTTCTGAAACATTTTGTTTCATTTAAGACTGAGGAACTCTGGGATGACTTCATGTTGTCTTACATTAAAAAAAAAAGAAGTCATCAAAAAGTTACTTTGACCTACTAAAATAAAGTTTGAAGAAAAATATTGGAAGTAAATTAGTTTCTGAATATTCTCCCCCTCAGTTACCTTTTTCTAGCTACGTAACACTTCTTCCACTGAATATATTTCAGCCAAGGTTTGTTCTGACAATCAATGCCAAACATTTCCAGAAGTAGATGTCTACCCAGTACTCACACCATCACACGGGGGGGGATTTTGTTTGGTTTTTAACGAATCCAGGTGGGCTTGTCATGAAGGAAGTAAACATGACCACCACATTTAGCTGTACCACTGGGTATCTCAGTACTACGTATCACCTACAGATTACAAACAGTTTATTTATCTTGGAAAAGATACAGATTGAGTACGTGGTTCCAGTGAAAGTCATCCTCTCCTACCACCAAGAGTAGACCTCGTTTAGGCAGCCTGCAGTGCTCAGACATGACTGCAACACAAACCCCCAGTTCCGAGTGGCTGTTAAGAGAGTCACCCATGTCTTCTTAAAAGCATACTAGGTGCTAGATTGACACATTATAAATCTTCTGTTTAAAAAGTCCCAGTAGCTCAAGAACTTCAGGCGGATTGTATTTCCTTCAACGGCACAAAGAAAAGTACCCTCTTCTATCTTAACATTCAAAATCTATTCCCACAGAGAAAACAACTTATTAGTAAACAACTAACATTTCCCACCGCGAAAACAATTTATTTCCCACAGAGAAAACAACTTATGAGCAGAAAGCACACTGGAAAGGCAATCTGGGTTCTGCAGAGCAGCTGCTCATCAATAACACTACTTTCAAAACATGCATTATAACGACCTCTATTAGAGCACGCATAGTATGGTGTATTACATCAAATGCCTACATTACTGCGACTTCATATCTTGACAAGTAAAAATGTATTAAATCTTCTAATACTCCATGTGGAATCCTGACACACCTGGAAGTCTTGGTTTAGAAACTGGGAAGGGAAGCCTGGCATGTTTGTATCTCAAACAGCCTCCACAGGAAATAGATCCATTAGGGACAAATCTCAATTTCTGTTTTTTTATTCTACCAAGATTACTTCAATAATATAAAGGCAGTTCTTAAAACAGGGTTAAAATTAAGGTTTGTAGCAAAAAAAAGTGTCCCAAGGTGTGCTATCAAAAGAAAAAAGAAAATTAAACATGTTCATATTAACCATGAGTTCACCTTTAAGTAGTGTAAAAATGAATGAGCAACATGAACTCCCGTAAAGCAAATAAAAATATGAAAAAGGACCAAAGCAGGCTTGGTTTTAAGTTAGATGTCTAGAAGTCAAGGTTAGAAACTGAAGACATTTTTTGAAAAAAAAAAATTAGTAATTAACTTTGTCTTTTTCTTGACAGGATCTTTGCTCCCCCATGGCATGCCGTCAGCACACAGCATCCCTAAGCCCCAGCTCTGAGGCTGTGTTTATCCTCCATCAAGGCAAGCCATGAGTGTTTGCATATTTGTGCAGTGTGATCAGGGATGTTTACAGAGCTATTCATCATTTCATTCTGTCTTGTCCAGAATCACGGATGGTTCCTTGGAGCAGAACAGTTTCAAGAAAGGTCCACGCACTTTTCAAACTAGATAAATTAAACTTTGAATGCACTGGTACCTTTACTTAACGTCACTCAAGATAGATCGGTCATGCTTCATCATATACAGCATATTTTCAAAATTCAAGGAAGAGTAGTCTCTTTTCTGTTAGTGCTTTTTTTTTTTTCTTTGAAGAGGAAGGAAAGGTTTCCTCTTGCATCCTTACTTTCTATAGGTCTTGTACCATTGACTTTAATGACTAGTAATTACAAAAGAAACACCGAAGTTGGCTTCTTTTTCATTTTTTTTATGGTTTTGTCTTCTACTTTTCATAAATACATTATTCAGCTTTGCCTAGAGTGTGTGTCCCAGTTGTGAACAAACTATAAATTAAGACCTCCAAATTTTACCCCAGATTAAATACTTCTGACTGGCACCCCTACGACATAGGATTGCAGGATTGGTGTTGCTTATTCAGGAGAAAACAGCATTCATTTGCTTCTCAGGATGTGGCTCACATACAGTGAAGCAGAAACTGGTTTATAACTTAGAAGTAGTAGTTAATAAACAAAAATAAAATCAAACTTAACATTTTTTCCAGGTGCCTGTGGCTGAGCATCTTCCAACCCTGAATTTCTGGCGATACCCTCCCAGAGCAGTTAGCACAGGGATGACCGAGCGACACAAGGCTTTTTCTCCCAAGGCTTGAGCAGACCCAGACCTTGCAGCCCTCACACTATTCCCAACCTCTTTGGCAACGAAATTCATGGTGCTTAAAGCCCATCTCTTCCAGTGCCATGCAAATAGATGGCAGGCTCTGACTTCACAATGAGGCAGGGGAAAAAAAAAATGGGAACAAGAAGCTGGTGTCGTTCAGCACTGTGATTTATTTCAGGTTGGCAGCTGAGACAGCTACTGTGCTTTCCTCCAACCTGTTTGCTTGATGGATGGTGCCCCAGCATGAGTGGGCAGAGAAGCTACGGAGGTGATGACAGCCTGCCCTCAACCCATGTTTGGGTGACAAACCAGAAGGACCTGCACAGCCTTTGTGAACAGAGTGAGGAAGACTGGCTACAGGAGAGAAAGAAATCCAAGAAACCATCAGCTTTTAACAGGAGGCTCACTTGCAGGAGTTCACAGATGGGATACTATGACTATCCATGACTTGAAAAATGGATGTCAGGCAAGAGCAGAATCAGGCCTGTTGCAATTTTATTTTTTCCTATTGCATTTCATATTCTTGAGGCTGAGCTTTGTTATAGGGAACCTATTATCAGGTCCTCACGCGGGCACAGCTCCCATTAGCGTCAGGAGGAGTTACCATACACCTCCTTATCAAGAGAAGAACAGGCTCCACTGTGGCAGGACTTCTTTCAAAGAAAAAGCTCGCAGAACTATTGAGCAAAAATACATGAAATTTTAAAACCCTTCAGGCTATGATTATAGCTCTGCTGGTCCTTCAGAGGAGCATAAAGAACCCCATTATACAAAATAATATTAGTATTTGATACCTGGCAGTAACCCAAAACATTCATGACACGATAGGACACCCAAATTATATTTCAAACAAGAGCACGAGCAGGTGGCTACTTGGTTAGTCTGCTACCTCTTGCCTTTCTGGGGAAAAAAATGTTTGGTTTTTAAATCATTGCAATGTCCATTTCCACCTACACAGAATAACTGCACTCTCAGAGCTTTTATTGCTGCAGCAGGACCGAGTCCCACGGCTGCAGGCACGCTCCCAGCCAGCGAGGCTCTCCCCTGGTTAAGTGCTTCACTTAACCTGGGCCAGCTTGCAGCAGCAATAAGAGCGAGCTCTGCTGTAAAGCTGGAACTGAACGCTGCCCTTGCAGAACCATTCGGCACCATTTCGGCCACGACTCGCGTCCTCCCAGCAGATTGCACATTGCAGAGGGCAGCCCTGCTCTTCCCAGGGGTGGGAGGATGGCAGTGTGGCACCAAGGGGTGAGCAGAGGGATAACGACTTTATTAAAAGGGCACAAGGTAAAATTCCCCTTTTTCCATCATGCGAGCAGAGAACAAGTAAATGCAGCCCTCAATACCAGTGGAGAGGTTGTGACAACACATGATATTTTTTTTCCTCTCTGAGATACTGGTCTGTTATGAAAACATTTTCACAATGATAATTATGGTTTTCAGTAATATATACAGCAATCTGAAGTGATGAGTCAAAATATATCAACATTAGAAACCAATTTTACTACAGTAAAAATTATACAAGGCATTTTACGGCAGTGGAATGAAGAACTTTGCCTCTCCCTTCCCCTGTAAAAAAAAAAAAAAATCATGGCCAAAACAATTCAACACAATTATCTAATGAACTAAGTATCACTCGTTCATCCTTCATTTCCATTAACACAGTGCTTTCCCTTCTCTCCCCAGCACTGCAATAGCTTTGTCCCACTGTAGCACAAAACCATCAATCTCTGTCCCAGCCAGAGTGGAAACTATGATTTTGGCTAGTTGGGCTGCCAGTGCCAACATGTTTTGCTCTGTTTCATTAACCCAAAACTTTGCTCTCAGCAATCTGCTTAAAATTTAAGTGAGTATTGGTTGAAACAGGAGTAGAAGGTGCAGACGCATCCCCCGAAACCTTGCCGACTGTCTTAGCACTTTTCAGGTCTGCAGAGAAAACTATGAGCAGGGGAGTACTGCAAGAACTTGTTCTCAAACTCATGGAAAACCTGCCAAAGGCACATACACGTGTGTTTATACAACTGTTGTCCATCAGTCCACCCAATGTGCATATATATGCTCTCCCCAGGAGCGATCCCCTCTGCTCTAAGCACTGCACAGCGATGGTCAGAGGCAACTTCTGCCTCGAGGAGATTGGAGCCTAGTCCTTGAATCAGAGACACCAAGTGTTCACAGACAGAAGGCATGAAAAAAGGTGATGTGGAAAAAAAAAAAACAACTTTAAAATACAATACAAGCATATCTGAAGAGAAATACTGACAACTCAGTGGCTGTTAGATCTGAGAAGCGCATGCAGCCTGGCAAGCAATTGTTGTCTCCCCAACTGTTCAAAAATGGTGAGTGTCCCCAAACCTGTGATAAAAAAGCAGAAGCTAAATGGAGCAGAGAATATGGCCAGAGTTCAAATTCACTTGCGGAAAGCCAGATGACAGGTTTTGCAGTCAGTAAGACATGAGGAGAACTATGTTCCGATTTGTATATTACAACGCAAACAGATTGCAAACAAGTTCCTAATCTCGCTGCATTTTGGAATAAACCTTAGTTAATTAAAGTTGGCAGGACTTCTGAAAGAAATACAGCAGCTACCTTCAACAAGTATTCGCTGCAGTCACACATACAAAAACCTTGTTTATTATTCTGTAAGTACGTCCATTGAAGCAGTCCATAAAGTTTTGGCCAGTGACACAAAGCACTGTGTGCTTGCTGAGATGGATGCCCTGTGCAAACCCTTGCACTGCACTAAAACAACTACATTTGAATAACAAGAGAGTCCTCTTCTCTCCTCGGGGCACCATGGATAACCTGTACTGGGATCCTTCCCACTAGAGCCCAGTTAGCCAGTTCTGTCTCTATACTTGCAGACATATTGCTGTGTCTTGAATGAAAAATTGTTTAGCAAAGTGCTTCACTGGCACTGAACTGACACCTCCAGTGCTTTGCAGGGGAGAAGAGTGAATATTTTCCCTGCTCTCTGGACATTCAACTTTGGTCAAAGACAAAATTTTAGTCAGTGTATGTATATCTTCTGAATTACAAACTTGTCCCCAAAGCAGTTAACTATTAGTTTTTTTGTTTTTTGTTTTTTTTAGGAAGGACCTTCCTTCATAATTTACACAGTGAAGTTACTACCTTACAGAACAACTAATGTGTATTTAGTACCCATCAACCGCAGAGTAATTTCCTGCCCTCTTGTTTCTGCAGTAGCTTCTCCGGCCAAAATGCCCATTTTAGCCACTCTCACTGCTCTGATGCCAACACCGATTCAGCAGATGGAGCTGGGAACATTTGTTCACCAAGATTACAGTCAAGAAAATCCATCCCCATCTTTCCTGACCCATACTCTTGTGGTGAGACTGAGGAACAGAGAAGCAAGCAGGTCCTCTGTCTTTCCTAACGAAGCATTCCTCTTGGCACACAATATCAGTAGTTCTTAAACTTCACACAAACTTCATTATAGGCCAGAGTGAGGAGCTGTAAAAGCTTTCCGTACTTAACTAGATCGTTCCAATGAGTTCTTGACAGCCCATTTCATACCAGTCTGGGCAGATATAAACTCTTTACCCTAAATGAGCCCATTTATTATTAGCTGATAAAAGAACAAACTTTGGAAACACACATACCTCTGTTTCCCTACAACAGCATTACAAAGGTTCCCACCTTTTGCACACAGGTCAAGAACATTACGTGTCCTACTACCGGGGCCCTACTGGGCTCTTCTTTTAGGAAGTTACATGACATAACTGGTGACATACTTGCTATGCTGCAGATTCATAACAGTGCAGTTGACATTTCTGCCCAGTTTCCTTATCCAGTAGCAAGACAACTCACAGGAGATGTCTTCACATGGAGCTCCTCTTGAGATTCTTGGACATTTGGTTTAGGAGGTTTCCCACTAGTTAAATGCCATAGAGGTGTCTTTCTCCTTTTAGACAAGGTGGAAAAGGAAGAATGTCTGACATTGCCGAGGAGGAAAGTGTCTTGAGTATCCATACCACTAATCAAGCTGATGTAAAAGTATCTTTTATTAACTCAGAATAATGAGAAGCTGGATGAGATTCTGTACTTTGTTGTTAGTCTCTGCACATGCTTTATGATAAATGCTGTTGAAGTACTTTAATTACATTTTTGCGTTAACCACTCACTACTGAAAGGACTAGACTTGTTTATATGATCTCAGAGCTCAAATATGAAAGTAATTGACATTTCTTCTGATCAAAGGAAATGAATTATTTCTGTGCTGAATTCAAAAGTTTCCTTGTAACAACAATGCATCTCAGAAAACTCATTACCATAATATAAGCAGGTCTTTATAGGAATGGGATCAAATGCACTTAATATTCAAGTGATGTTCATTATCTTGCAATGACTACATTTTATTTTATGCCATGCAACTTTTCAAAAGTTATTTATACACTGCAGCTAGTTGGACAAACCAGATTGCTCACTTAAGTGTTACTCAGGTATCAAACAACTGTTTGTCCTTGGAAACAGTTTAAGAAATTGGGATGCCGTTCAAAGCAAGCTCATGTCAGCTAAACATGTCCCCCAGGCTGTCGAGAAGATTGTATGCTGTGCTGGAGACAGCAATAGGCGACTTTAACATGAGCAGTAAAAATGAGAGGTGTATTCTTCCACATGGGGAGGCTTTATGTTGTGCCTAGAGGGAGTGAGGCAAGGACAGCAGCGCTCATCTCCAGAAAAGTTCAGCATTCCGCACAGCTTAAGTTTTCAAACTCAACATCATTCACAAGAGCTGGGATCACTCTCAAGTAGCAGAGATTAAATTAATGGATTTACTGGAATAAACAGCTTTTTTGGAATAAGATTGATGAGAAGCTGAAGAAACCCTTAACAGGCATGCAGGCACAATAGCAAACTCACCAGGAATAAAGAAATCAGGCTGGTGCACAGAAGCGCTTCAACAAAACCAGCAGAAATTTAGCGATAGGAAAAAAAAAAAAAATCAAACTTAACTTCACATAATAAAGGTTCACTAAACAGATTGGTTTAATTGTCTCTCTCTCTACAGTGCAAAAGGAAGCATCACCCTCCCAGAAGAGAGGACACAGGCACCTAACCAGGAAAGGCAGGAACCTCCACCACCACCAGGTTTTCCTTGGTACCGTCCACGCTCTCGCGGAGGACAGCGTGTTCTCTGAGCCTGTCAGAGGAGGCAGGATGGGACTCTGCAATTCCCCAGCACACATGATCTGGCTGGAAAGGTGGCCGGCTGACTGTACTCACTTTGAGTGCTAACTGGTCAGTCATCTTATTTATTTCGTTTTTCTAATTATGTAAACAAGCTATGGCCCCTGCAGAAGAGGAAAGAGCTGATGGCAGGAAGCCAAGGGACTGGTGGACACGGGAGCTTGCGCTGCAGACCTGGAACCATCCACGTTAAAAAAGCACTAAAGCACATGGAGCCAACAACAAGAGGGTAACATGGTAAGAGCCAACACCAGATAGAAAAAGTGAAAGCCTTCAGAAATAAAGGTTTATCTTTATGTGGTAGGAAGAAAGGGGACCACTGAAAGGATACAGAATTGATGGGGCTGTCAGTGCCAGGGACAACGGCAATGACCCTAGCAGCTTCAAAGAGGACGAGAAGGAAGTCTGAGAGATAAAGGACGGGAGACTGAATGAAGTCACGGCAGTCAAGACAGCAGATAAGTGGCTGACTATTTGTTTAGAAAGGACAGAATTTCAGAAATATTACTTAAGAATTGACAATCTTAGGACACAACAGCAGAGAACAAAGTCTTCAAGATAACTACAAGGAGATGAGCTAAAAAAAGGACAGATGGTCACTGAACTTGAGTTACTACATAATCAATATTTTTTTTCTTGATGTTTACGAAACTACAGAGTCACTGCAAAAAAATTGATATTTCCTCTGAAGTTTAGGATGTTCAAAGAGAAAAGTAACTTTCTGAGCTCCTTTGAAAATCCAAGACTAAGTGCTGACATCCATTTGTTCTAGTTAAGATATGCAAATATATATGTATTCATGACCAAATGCAGAACCTTTCAATGCCCGCTGCCTCAAATTAATATATTAAAACAGTTCATATTGTATCTGAGTGTCATTATACAAGTGCTATCTCAAGAAGCTACACAAGAAAATGAAATTTGAAAATGTTGTTTCGTAATTCTGGAATAAATTCAGAGATAATGAAATAGCTACCATGCTGTTCCACTTGAAACTTAATTCCAGAGTAATTCAAATTCACAGCACTGATTACCCATGCCATTTGTGGGGAAGAAAAAAAACAACAAAACACAACAAAAAAGCCAAACAAATGAGGGGATTTCAACTCCAGCAAAAATGAAAACAGCATTTATATTCCTACAGAGGAAGAAATATCTCTCAATTAATAACAACTCTTGTGTTTCCAGACATCGCAGTCTCATACATAAGAAAAAATAATATTTTGCTCGATTTTTAAATGTGCCTGTTCCAAATCTAGCAGACACAAGGGCTAGAGGCTCTCAACCGCTCGAGCCCACGCGACTGCCGCTCTCCGCAGGCAGCCAGCCGTACGTAGGCAGAATCGTTTTCTGATGATACATCCATAATGCAGCTGAAGCAACTTTGAAATAGGATTCTTGTATCAAACTCCTCAAGCAGAAGCCTAAGGGTGTCTGGTTTTGCAAAACTGTGCACTGTATTTTAAAATTCTTAAACATTTTAATGCACGGAAAACCACCTCCCAACCAACAGGCTACCACGCTCTGAACTGCTTTTCACCTGAGGCTGATAAGAACATTTGACTGTGAAGAGGGGTAAAGGGAGAGAAAAGCCACCTGTGCTGTAGAACATCCCTCTGGGTGGCCCCACAGTAAACAACTGTGGGACTGCAGAAGAGGCTGAACTGAAGGGACCTGTGGAGATCACTTTGCCCACCTTTCTGCTGAAGGCACCACTGCAGGTTACGTTATTCAGGTCCATGTGCAGCCAAGTCTTCAACATTTCCAGCAAGGGAAAGTCCTCAACTTTTCTGGTACTTATGATGCTACTACATTGCATCCTTACAGAGATACACACCCCATCTTCCCCACAGCTATGTCTTGGTACTAGAAGACTAGATTGCCTGAGCCTTCTCTCCTATAGGTTGAAAAAGGCAAAGTCATTAAACCTTTCTTCACACACCAAATTCTCAATCCCTCTAATCATCTTGGTGACCCTCCACTGGCCCTCCTTTAGTTTTTCCACTCTCTTGAGCAGAGGACCACCAAAACTGGCCACAGTATTCTAGGTAAGACATAACACGTGCCATGTAAAGCACAATGATCCTGTGGTTCACCTTGGGGTGCTGCAGCACCCACACTGCCAGAGGCCTGGGGGAACAACAGGATGGGGCTGGCTCCCTGGGCTTGGTTATGCTACTGCAGACAACAGCAAAATCTTTCAGGCTGTTTCACTTCTCACACCAGCTAAGTCTGAGCCATGCTCCTTATTGACTGCTCAGGCATCAAAGGGACTGTTATTCTTGACTACATACAGTCTCTGAGAACTAAAGTTTTAACAAGCTATTCAAGGATCTTAACTTGGCTCAGGTTTTTAAGAGCAGATACTTTAAAACAGTCATAGAGCAAACACCATCAGTAAATGTTAGCTTGCTCCCTGCTTGCAGTAGCTTTGCAAATCTACCTCAGCTTTAACGTTGAGGGCAGAAAACCAAAAGCCTTAGAGGGGAAGTGCAAAACCTGAGCAGCAACTGCGGTGCAAGAGCAAGATGCTCACACTCAGTTTCTTCTGCCCAAATTACCTCTTTTCTCAAGGAGGACATGTTTTAGGTTTAAGATCGCTGTCACGGTGGCTCTGGAGACCCCAAGAAAGCTTGTTTCAACACAGGCTGTTCCCTTGAACCCTTGGTATGTTGGGATACACGTGACATTAGGAGTCACAGGGTTTGGGGTCTGTACCCTTGCTTGTCCATGGTCTTCGGGGTGTGAGGGAAAACCTTGGGTTTTGGCCTTCTTTTATATGTAATGCATTCTCACTCCCTTTCCTTTGATATTTTTTTTTTTGAAGCATACAAACTTTCTTAATGAAAAACTGAGCTCTGTCCTTCACGAAACCCACACATTACTATTGTAATATATTTGCTACCTAAGTCACCACACCATGCATGGTTTTCTTCAAAGATGCACCAACTGATGCTACTGTCATGACAGCAAATGGCACTTGCCTGATTATAATATTCAAGCAAACGCTCCTGTATCTACTGTAACACAGTTTGGGACTTCAGCTTCCACCCTTGTAAACAATCCCAGCAAGTAGATTTTTGCCATTTGCTTCAATTTCACTGCCACTGAGTACAGGTCCCTTCCAATCATGACATATTCATGTTGTGGGCCACAGCATCAACAGGATCTCAGAGTTATCTTAACTGTTAAAAAAGCTGAGCAAATAGATAAAATCTCTGCATTTGTACTGGATTTCATCACGAGTGATATTTTACAGTTTGTGTGTGCTATGTGATTAATATGCTGGTACTAGCAAAGCGGCTATCTAAAGACTTCTTGAAAACCCACCTAACCTGCAGCACAAGTTTTTTCAAGTAGAAAATTAATGTTTATTCAGTAGAATTCGCTTTGCCAGGAAAAAAAAAAATGCTCTGCCTCAGGACTGTATTTTAGCCAGCTGTTAATTTGTGCCCAATCCAATTAGTTTGAAAGCGGTTTAAACAATCCTTGAAAAAAAATTAAGTCACCAGATATTAAGCATGGCCATTCTCAGTGTCGTGTTAAGAGAAGGAAACTATTTCTTTGTAGTGGAATGATACTTCTCTCCCACACAAAGAGAAGCCAGGCAGGTGGTTTACTGCAATCTGCACAGCAAAACTAAGCATCACTTGGTGGTACTTCACCGTTCTGCTCCGCTTTGGCCACCACATGAACCTGAAGTTTTGCCATGTTCCAGATGCTCCTCCATTCATGTCCGCTGACACCCTGAATTTCTACCCAGCACAGAGGAAACTCAACAAACTCAGCAGAGAGCGACCAGAGAAGCTGGCAGCAAGTAAAACCACTTGGTGTAACAGAGGTGTAAGTGGGAGGGTGACCTGTGGACATGGGTCACCCAGCAGGTGAGTGGCCTTATTCATTACTACCACATCTCCAGCTGTCCCCGCAGCCTGCTGCCACCCCTCTTCAGTAAGGGCCATTATTTATTTAAAAAGAAAATTATGTACGTACATCCCCTCCACCAATAACTGTTTGCTTTAACAACACACAAGTAGAGAAAAGATGGGGTATAAATATGTCCCAAATGGGAAAGGCACTCCCAAAAAATCTCCCATAACTAATACAAACTGCTCCCCTTATCAACTAAATGGCTAGGGAAGGTGAAGTGCAGATCAAAAAGTATTTCTAAGATGCTCAGAAACTCTGTGATAGGGAAAATAGTCACACTGCCCTCGTTAATCACCATTTTTTAGCTATGATCTTTATTATTGTACAACCATCCCACACCATCTGAACTCATTTCCCACTGACCAGCTGCAATCCCCAGTCAGCAGCACGGACAACTTGCCACTTCCATTCCTGGAGATACCCAAAACCCTCTGAACAGAATGGAAATGGTCACTTTTCAAGTCGGTCATGCATCTTAGCTGGGCAGCCTTTGCACAGAGGCCATTTTTATTTATTTTTTTTTAATGAAGCCCCCAGGAATTTAGCTAAATTATGTTGGCACAATTACATGCAGTAATTACAAGAAAACAGAAATGCAAGACCAAGAAGGCAAGACCTTTATAGATTAATCGCTGGAATGAAACACCTTGAGCTAAATATTTTCCCAAATAATTCAGCAAGCCGTGTGGCCAAATCCTGTTTAAATATAAATGAATAAATAATTAAACCAGGAGCTGTTTCTACTGTCTCTTAAGAATCAGAATTGCACCCGTGTGGTATCACGTAGCACCCTGAGAACAAGACTGGGCAATGTCACCTCTCAGGACATTTACACACTGTAAATCTTGTATTTAAAAAAATTAAACATAACAATTATTTAAGTAATATTGAGAAAAACTTAATTTTTTCTTCATCTTTTCAAATCAAGAGAAAAACAAGTCCCCATTCCACATCCATCTATTTGATACAGGTGAGGCTTCAATTCCAAATTCCCCTTGATGTTAGAGGGTGGCTCAGGAGCTCACTGTGTGGCTAGCAGGAGCTCCAGAAAGGCCCTTCAGAAGGTCCTGAAGCTGAAGTTATGCTAGCCTAAGGCTCTGCAGTCACTTTTTGGACTGCTCATTTGTTTCTACCACCTGCAGTTTCCAGGTACAGTGGCAGGGCTCAGTCCCTGGGAGAGCTGCATGTGGCCCTTCCCAGCAAGCTTCGAGACAGATGAGTGGGTAAATACGTATGACCTTAGCTTTGTGACAGACCTCAAGAATCCCTAACTGTATTTTGGGGAAGAAGGTTTGATTGCCATAGCAGCAGGAAACAGCTTGTACAATTAACGGATCTCGTCCCTCTTCCTTCATTAGATCAGTGATGGGACAGTCAAGATGCAGCCCTGACTGGATATACACTGAGACTACTACAACAATTTCTTATTTAACTTAAGCACCAAACCTGGTGTAAGTAACAGTGGTGTTTAAGCAGGCACTGAAAAAATACCACAATATTCAAACACTAAGGATCTCTAGTTCAGCGCTAGCGTGAGGGAGATGTGAGCTACAAGGGGACTGTTCCTACCTCTGCATCAGCGTGTGCCACAGCAGAAAAGTGACTTATACCTCCCTCCATCCAAAACACTTAAAAAATGCATACAAAAAAAAAAAGAACAGCAAACACAGGCCGATCCAGGATATACCCCATGACACACATGACTCCGTGAATTATTCAGAAGGGGACAAAGGATGGCACCAGAACAGGAGCTTAGCTAAGAGCTGAAGGCTTCCCATAAAGCTTAAACCTTTATTTTTTACAGGTTATACACTAAATTTCTTGTGCAATGTATTTCTTTTATATATATGTGTATATATAAGGTATAGAAATAGGAATTTTGGGAGGCTCAGATGCTGAGTGATGCCCTCACAGTCATTTAAGGTAACTCTGAAGAAACTACTTGGATACCGGGAGTCATCACAGATGTCAACCTCCATGGTAAACAACAAATCCTCCTCCTCACTAGAGCTAATTAGCCCAAACCAAATTTTATGCTAATATGACTGTACTGTCATACAAATCAGCTTGGATTGTCAGAACTAAGTATTCCCAGCAGATACATTTTTTGATGGTTTTCAGAAATGTCTGGGCAAAAGAGAAGCAAAAAAAGTTATGCCTGGAACTAATAGAAATGAACATTTTTATACTGTGCCAAGTAGCACCTTGTGTGTAAGGTCTTCAAATACACCAAATTTTAAAGCTCATATTGGTGTTTCAGAAAGGATTTGCATAGACTTTACTGAAAAGGAATTTAACTTTAAATTCCAAATTTTCTTTTTTTATGAAAAATGCCAGTATTGCCTTTTGTTTTTTTAGTCACAACTTCTAAATGCCTATCACAAAGGCTAGCAGATACCAAGAAAATACAGACTCTTGTCTTTTCTCAATGCCAACAGGCTTGATTTTCACAGGACTCATCTGGGCTAAATTGGTGCTGAGAGAAAACAACCACCTGTGCCACCAGGCACCCCCCGCCTAGCAGCAAGGGCAGAGAGACCAGGACACACCGTCCCAGGGAGGTGGTGACAGTCAGGCAGCAGGGGATGGGGACTGAAGATGTCATTTACGTTGGTCAGGATGGGTGTCTGCCTGAATCCAGAGCACCTGAGTCATCTGCCAGCAAAGCATCACTCTTTTTGAGCTACTATGAGACCGCACAGCTCAGGAGAGAAAAAACAGCAGAAGCACCCTGAGTTCTGTTTAGCTTTTTAAAAATACAGTCAAAAAAAAGAGGTAAATGTCTCAAAATTTACTCATATATTCACCACATTTTACATGATACCATTGCCAGCACCTATGAAATTGTGCCTATTGACAGGCTTCTCATAAGTGTTTGCTGGTTTTTAAGACTGTTCAGTTTTCTGCTCAAAGAAAGAAGCAACATCACTTCTTCAAATGCCCGTTGCCTCCACTAATCAATCATTGTTTCATCGCATCAGGATTTACAGCCCAAGCAAGGGAAATGTTGGGAAATAGCATCAGGCAGTGTTGTTCAAGCCAGGTGGGGGAATTACAGCTGTGCAGCAGCTGGGCTCTAGAGGAATCCACCACACCCTCATTTCCAGAGCATCGGGACACGAGGAGATCCTCATTATGGAAGTTAAGTCATACGAATGGTCATCTGAGGTTCAGCTCGTTTCTGAACTGGGAGAGTCAGCAGAGACAGTACAAATACTGTACAAAGGCACACACAGAAGGGTACGGATACTCCTATGACAAATAATCTCATTAAAGAAACAAATTCCATATTGCCAACAGAATGCCGTCCGCCTCAGACGGCTTTGGAGCCGTGGGTTTTTCAAGATCAGCCTACTTCATATGTCAAGAGTATTTGAGCCCGAATAATTGGCCCAAAAATAATCCTTTTGTTTCTAGATTGATAGAATCACTTGTACTGCATCCAAGAAGTGCCAGAAGATGAAGTTGGTAATGAGATTGTACCTTTCCCTATTCTCGTTAGTTTGTCAGGGCAAGTAATTGATGGGCCGTTTTCTGTTCTTGCCATGAGACCAGATCTGCATTTTTTGCATCCAAATCAGCTGGGTTATCTGGTGGTTGGGTTTGGGTTTTTTTCTTCCTGATATTTTGTTAATGTGTTAGGTTCTGGGGTTGTTTGGGGAGGAGGAGGGGAATTTTGGTCTTCTTTTGAGATGCTTAAAGCTAAAACAAACATAACTGCATGCAGGATTTGCAGGCTACAGGACAACACCGTTCTCTCCACATTCTCACCCTCCTTGTTTTTACATAAAAATTTGCATACTCCTTCCTACAGAAGAACAAACATGATTGATATGATGCGCTGTGGGATTTGCAACTATTCCTCCACAGATAGAACATCCCAAGCCACCCTCATAAACGTTCACATTTACACAGGGCAAACATAGATCAGCCATTCACGTGCTCTTTATACCACCTAAAGGTCGCGTAAACGGATTTGTGCCTTGAAGTCACTGCACTTTACTAACACGTTAAACCTCCACGCCATTTGAATCAAGAGCTCAGTCTTACAGGTGTCTGTCTTTTTCCACCTGAAAACACAAGATTTCATACACCAGCCTCTCGCACAATGAGGTGGAAGGCACTCATCCTACAACACTCGGTGTACTGCCACAGGGAGATACTGGCATTTCCTACCACCGTGTTTTTGGGTTTTTTTCCCCCCCCATACCACGCTAACAAGATACAGTTCCATCAGTCTGCAACTGGACTAGAGATATAGGGAGCCTGGCTTAAAGGTAGAAAAAAGGTCTGGGAAGAAAAAAAAAAACCAAACACACCCCATGATTTCTACAACCTCTTTTGAAAGATTTGTTAAGTTTTCATAGCCAGAGTGCCAGAAAAGAATAAGAGGGTTTTTAATCAAACACAAAGGGAATCCAGTGTGAGCCATTTACAGTCTTGCCATGACAAACACACGCAGCCATCCTAAATTCTTACCAACCACAACATATCATAATCTGATGTATTGACACTTGACGTTAATTTAGATATACTGGAGTACAATACAATTATGCACAAAACTATACACATTCTATCTTGTCAGCACTCACACGAGCTATACTTGCCACTGTACACTGGCACATAGTTGGCTTGTTTATTGATATTTTCATATTGTAATTACAATTGAATTAAAGATGAAGACTCTTCACAGACTTCCCCACCCTCCTGCTTTAGGTCACCCTGCTAAAAGGTTAGCTAACAGGTTACTTTTCTGTAACTAATCATAAATAAGAGCCCCTTGTCACAGCCTGCACCTTTCTTTGCCCTTTACAGTGATACTTATCACTCTCCCAACCATACTTTTCATCACTCTGCTCCTTAGGTATATCCTTAACCCTTGCATAATATATAAACTACAGCTCTGACTCTACGTCCCTGTGTACCTTGTCCATCTGCAAGTGACCACACAAGTTCCCAGACCTGTGAATTGGCCTAAACAAAAATAAAATAAAAAAGACTTACAATCTAATAATGAAAAAAAACCATAATGGAATTGAAAAGGGGGTCAGGGGGGAGTTGTTCGTTTTCTGGAAGCTATAATTCTGTTATCTGAGGAGTTTTATGGCTGAATTATATCTGCAGCAATACTTACAGAACAGATATTTCCTTGGGTTTTTCCCCCCCACTGGAAAGTCCTTCCTGCCTCCACCTCACCCGTCGGACTGCACAGTTGCTTGAAATCATACATCTATCCTGTATTTCCTTGGAGCAAGTGATAAGTAGACCCATCTGTAAGTATCTGTACCATGTTTTTCCATTCCAGCTGAGAGCTGGCTGAAGGTCAGAGCATAAATTGCATTTACTACAACACATTTTGATGGGTCGAATCAATACCCATGATCAAGTACACTGTGCAGGTTCCCAACAAGGACAGATCTCCACTCCTGTCATGAATTCTTTCCGTTCTTTAAATCATAGCTATCTCCATTATTCCACTGTCAAAATAACCCAGTTTTCTGACAATACAGCAAAACACATTCAGCAAGAAATGGCATTCCTCTCCAAATTCAGTTTAATAAATCCCCTCAGGATTATTCCACAAAGGTAATGTCAAATAAAAGGATAAAAATCTATAGAAAAGTTATCAAATTCAAAATAAAAAGTCATAGCTCTGCTCGAGAATTAGAAGAGTCCTAATTTCCTCATGTTGCTGCTGCTTTATTAACATGTGCTACTGCATGCAGAGTCATCTCGGGATGCAGTTTCAACACTCCACACAGTGCTCTGGATATATATGGGGTTAAAACAATTATGGGATTAAAACAATATGCAAACACAACCACAAGCATCCACGTACCTGTAAGATACATCATGGAAAATAATCAAGCCCAAATGCGCTTATTTTCCAACACAGCACACAGAACAGAGTTTCAGGTTTTCATGGATATGGGGGGTGTACTTCAACCTCTTCATCATCCATCTAGAGTGGAGTTTTAGTTGTTTGCTTTTCAGGTGGTTCTTGGGGAGGGGGAAAAAAATAAAAATCACTCCGTGTCAAAAGTTTTAAATCACATTTCTGGACTGCAGTTTCCATTTACCATTTGGTTGTGGGAGAAATGCTCCAGGGACTGGCAGTGAATTGTTTCCAATGACTCAAAACCAGTTCATTCCAAACAAAACACCATTTATTCAAACGTACAGAAAAAAAATCTCACCAGAACAAAAGCTAAAAACATCCACAAGAAAAAACTACCACCCCACATAAACAAATGCAGAAAAACCAAACCACCCATCCCCATCATCAAGAAACGCTGTCAAGAATACCTAGATTAACTAAATTTAACATCCATCTTTGAAAATTTTGGCCAAGTTCTCTTCTGTTCAACTAGTATTGGACTAGGAAAAGCAATTCCTTCTCGTAGTGATGCCTTAAATTTTTCCTCTCCTTTCTCTCCTAACAGTTTCTCCATTCAGTTAGGCACATGACCCCAAGTGTACAGAATATTTCTGAAGAACAAGCACTTAAGGTATTTAAGCACACATGTACAGTCCTGGACCACATTTAAGTGTTTTCCTGAAAGTGTACATCATTTGATGATTGCTTCCAGCAACTATGAATAATTAAACTGAAGTTGGACATGTGATTAAAGATTATGATTAAAGATCTGGCACATAATTTATCAACAGTAACTGGCTCCACAACTATCTGCACGTACACGCTTGTTCTCCAAAGGCTTTCTAGTGATCCTAGCCAGCCCAGGGACCTGAGGATATATAGTGTATACACCAGTGTGTAATTTACTGGACTACAGTCTTTCCTGGCAAGGTAGTAATTTGACCAGAGAGCTCAAAGAGGGGATTTTGGGTCACAACCACACCTACCACAGGTCCAAAATGCTTAAAACACTGGGAAGCAGGGGGAAGGAGGTAGGGGCAGACATCTCAAACCATACTTCAGATATTGATCTGGGGTGTGAAAAAAAAACACAGGAATACAGGTCAAGGACACAAACTCTCTTTTTTCAAGTCAGTGAAGTACATGGGCTGCTTTGGAATCGGTCTTGAGGACACATCTTCTAACACTGGGATGTGCAGAGGCTGAAAGTTTAAGAGTAAAGCCAGAAATACAGAGTTTCCTTACGCATTAATAATTTCCAGTTATTACAAATGAAATGAAAGTCAGAAAAATAACACCAAAGCAGCTGGTAACTAGAGTCCAGGAAAGGTCATTCTGTGACTACGTTGCTGTTCCAAAAAAGCCATTTTCAACCGATAAAATCCAGGTATCCTCAGAGCTGTGAAAAGTCTTTCTTTCAAGGACCTTACAGTGATATGGATTATGGCAGAGACTGACACTAAAAATGACTCTGTTGATGATCACAGCACATTCTTCTCTCACACAGCCTTTTTCCAGTGAGCAGGAAGAATTTGGCAAGAGAGAAAACAGCAAGGTAAGAGAGAATAAGGGTAGCAATTAAACCTTACCCTTCATTCTTTGCTTTTAAATAATAATAAAAAGAGGGTAACAGCTCTTTGTTCCCCTAGAGAGGGTCAGCACATCTAAAAAGGCCGATAAACTCAATTAATGTGCTTCCCATGGAAGAATAAAAATTTTAGGACAATCTTCAGTTGTTTTCACTAATTTGATACCAGGCAGAACTTCCAGAATGAAGAAACAGATTTACTTGATATCATTTCTTCCTAACAGGGTACCCACCACAAAGCTTAGAGAAGACTTCTCAGAAAGGAGTTGTTTCTCCACCCCACAGAAATACTCCCCACGGGAATAGGGGTCCCTCCAGCAACCAACAGGATAGATTTCCAGTTGCTGTAGAGATTTTAAAGTCAGGAAAATCTCTGTTGAAGTTGGTTTTATTTACCTTTTAGACTTACAGCTGCATGGGACAGCCTTTCCGTGCTGCACAGTGGGACACTGCAGCATCCTCTTGTCCCTTGTTTTGTCTGGGGTTGTTAAAAAGTGACAGTTTGCTGAGTTTTGGTTGCCTTGAAGTTGCATTACATAGCTATACTTTACCCTGGATAAACATCTAATCTCCTAGGTTGGACCAGCATGGCAACAAACGCTAACATTTGATTTTTTTTTTTTAAAGACGTTTAGTGTTTTCAGTAGAACAAGTTGAGGTTTTCATACTCACTAGGCTGGCATTATTAAAACAAATCATGCCTTTTATCAATAATACATAAATAATGAAAAATTCAGCATTGTTTTATAATTGTTTGACATTGCATTGGTCCCGTGCAGGAAAGACAAACCACAACAAGACTGCGGAACAGGGTAGCTCCACTGGACCCCACCAAAAATCACCACAACCCCCCTCCACCTTCAGGGTCACTGCGGTACACCTGAGCAGGAGCAAACGCCATCACTTAAAAATGCTCTCTCAACCCCTTCTGAGATGAAAATAAAGTCCTCCAGTGAGCAACTACAACACTTCAGACTCATAAGTGATGTATTAACTTTGATGCATTAATTCATGAGGTTCACAGTATCCGAGATCTTGATAAGAGCTGCCCACTGATAAGTGCTGTACAATGCTCTGTTTTGCAGCAGCTTTTCATTAAAAAAAAAACCAAATGTCAAGCTTGTGTAGCTTGTGGAGCATACATTACTGTTGCCCTAGGGCTGGGGTAACCTTGCACACTTCTCTCACTGAACACATTTCAAAGATAGGGGGGGGTTTCCACCTTAAGAAATAATCCATATTTTATACCCCACAGTGAGGCAAGCTCCAAGGCTCACCCCTCAGGTATTTAACCATATCAAAGAAGAGTCCACCAGTGCAGGAAAACCAAAGCACTTAATTCACAACTTGCATTATGAAACAAAAGCATTTTCTAAAAACCCTCCCCAAGTTCAATACTTGCATCTCAGAGAAATGAAAAGAACAGCTTTAAAAGTAAGGAATTAGCTGCAGAATCTTGCAATTAACCCAAGGAAGAGTCAAACACAGATCTCAACACTGTGTTTTGGGTTAATAAAATTGTAGAAATCTGGTGGCTCTGCAGCCAGGCAGCTGCACTGCAGGAGGACTTGGGTTAGTAGAGAGGAAAAAATGTCAGGAAGGACCATGTGAACTCAAGAACCGAAACTGTGTAAAAAAAGTCTGGCACAAACCCATCTTATAAGCATCTATTTCCACTCAGAGATGTACATACGTACATCTTCCAAAGATTAATTGGAGTTAAATAGTTAAATTCCCTGCAGTGATCAAGTATGCCAAGAAAGGTGAATAGTCAAAACTGTCTTGTCATAAAAATCTGTCCATATTTTCACTTGAATTCTGATGGCTGTGAAGACTTGAGTTATTCTGTTAAATGTCTCTTCAGTTTGCCACTCCTTTCAGCAAGGACACACATACATGCAATTTCTCAAGAGATTTTTGTGGCTGTTAAATAAATGGTTTAGGCTGAAACAGGTGTTTCCTAATGGCTTCACAATTAAGATGAACATTTTTCCCATTTATCCTCAACCCAAACGAGTATGCTTGACCACAAAGGTAATACCTAATCTTTCAGCCACATAACACCTATGGGCTCATCCTGTAACTAAAGAGAAACACATCCATACATCCATCTCCCAGGGCATTTGTCTCCAGCGTGGCAGTAGCAAGGGCCACTCCTGCCCTACGTGGTGGTTTGATGGTTACTTTATGCCACGCAGGGGCAATATTTGCTGGAAAAAAAATGAGAATCAGAAGTATCTGTGAAGTCCTGCAAGATTTTGACATCCAGGGAAAATGGGTGTGTGCATGAGAGAACCCGATGTCAGAGGTCGAAGAACAAACCCACCCACTAGTGGGTAGTGTTAGAGAAGGATGAATACCCCACTCCTCAGTAGCATGTGTATTCCAGGTCACCACGAACAAAGTTCAACGTAGACCTCCAGAAGGCCACAAAACCAACGTGTTCTGCTATAATCAATGCTGGCATTGGATTCAGGGATTACCAGGTACAGATACGATGCTGATCACTGCAGCATCTCTTTGGGGTATGGACCGTGTTGTCTCGGTACCCAGAATCCTCATGTAATACCTTTAAAAATGAAAATTAACTTAAAAAGGTGTTTGTCTTAAATCTCCATTAAAAAATAATAAAAGTGACTTTCAGTAAGAGATGTAGACATGAATAAATACCGTGACACTTAACAGGACAAACACACACTGTGCAGCTCCCTTTATCTTTTTCCAGTTAAAGCCAGAAATAGAGCATACTGTGCCCCATGTTACAGAGCTTAAGGGATGCATTTAGACTGCATGGGAACTGTAGGGAAAATAAGCACTGGCATCCTAAGATACCAGATCAAGCTGTAAAATCCTGCGGTTTAAATTTTAAGAATTTGTTATTTGGCCAGGCTGCAGGCATAGGGCTGTTCAAACCATCCTGCATGTCCCAGGAGCATGCTCTGCACACCAACACGTGTGAGCAGCTCTCCTCCGTGCCACGGACCCACGGGGATGCCCTGAAGAGCTGGTGAAGCAACAACCCCAAAGGCTGAGCCTCCACCTGCCACGTACTCACCCCACGAGCCAGCAGACTCTGAGGGATTGGGAAGGCATCCGTGCAAGTAACGGCATCCACCGATACACACTTCTACTCTAAAAACAATTATGAAACAAAATAAACTATTAGTTACAAGATATTGTGGCCCATCCTGATTACACATCAGGGAACTGTGAAATCCAAACCTGCACCCAAAAACCTGCAGAGCTCCATTTCTGACACTTTCTGCCACCTATCTTCACCTTTTCTTACCGTAATTTTCTTATCTATAAAACAAGAGTAAAAAAAAAATCATTGTCTTGAGGTCCCTTATATATATGAGCTGCTGCAGAGCCAGGCATTATACTCAGTTATTAAAACTTAACATGGTTTAACCCATTTCTTAAGGAAGATTTCAGCTAACCTAGGATTTCAAAAGAAGCAATCCCAGATAAATCTCACCTCTTCTTCATTTCTGTAACATGATATTTTTCACCCTGTTTTTCCACTGTGAAAGGCCAAGGAAATTCCACCCTTCCTCTTTTTTTTCCTAAAATATAATGTCAGTTGTCTTTCAGAATTCTGATCTCCTGAGCTTTATGTACCAGAACTTGGAGTGATAAATGCTTCTGCCTCACACCCCAGGAGTTTCAGCTGTTTGTCTTTGGGGTTTACAGGAATGACTGACTGAAAGAAAAAAACCAAACATTTTTCTTTCCAGCTTTGCATTGTATTAGAATCTTTTTATACAACCATACAAGAGTGGCATTGATAGCAGCAATACTTCTCAATAAAAAAGCTGCTCATGGGAATTATATACTAGATGATACAACTTCAAATAAGGACATAAATTATGATACATTCCTTCCTTTGATTCTTTAGGGGGAGTTTAAGTTCAGAGCAAAGCACAGTATAGGTTTTTGCTACTGAGAACATTAATTGCAATGTACAGCATATTCACTCAAACAAATGAACTTCACTATAAACTACCTCGGTGTAAATATCCCACACCCCATCATCTCACACAGGTTGTGTGGGATTACTGCAAGAATTTATTGCTCCTATTAGAAGAAGCAGACGTTAGAATTAAATGTGGGATGATAGACACAGCAACTGGTTTGGGTAAGACTACAGGAGCTTTCTTCCATCTTCCAGCAGGGTTCTTCCAGCCTCATCCCATTACCACAGACCTTCCACATGACTTGATTTTACCTGGTTTGAATCTTCATCTGCCTAAAGCTATTTGAGCAAACTTTCAACTACTTTTCCAGAGCCAGACCCAGCTGAACGTTCATTCCAGTAAAGCTTATTTCACTTCTATCTCCTTCCCTACCCACCCCATGCCATTGATGTCAACCATCATTGGGGTTGAAGGTCTGTTGTTAGGTCAGAAATTGAGAAACACTACACAGCATTAACACTAGTTTCTCCTAGAGACAGGACTGCTGTAAATATCAACACCATCACCACCTACACTGTTTAGCTTTGCATTTCCAACACCCTGGACAATACATCCCCTCAGTTAATTTCAAGGTTTCATACACACATCAAATCTCTGTTCTGCTTTTCCTCCGTTATTTTAGTCTCCGAATTAAAATAACCACTTTTCCCTTTTATTCTTCCTTTTTAAATATGTATATTTCTGTGAAAAGTGTTTGTTTGCAAAACCACTGCCTGATCTACCATCTTATATCCCATTTAAATTTATTTATTCCAAAGCCTGGGCTACTGAAATATTTTACAGTTGCCGTGATCTTACTTTAAAGGAGGTAACTATTCAGTCTTTAAGAACAAGCTATGATGAGTGCTCAACGGATGAGCCTCCTGACCTCATAACACGCATCCTTATGGAAGCATCTAGGACGTGAAAATTAGTATTTCCTGGGTTTTTTACCATCAGAACTGGCAGTTATGTTCTGTACAAGGTCTAGTACCACTAAATCTACATTAGTATATATAGTTATGCAGATATATACTGCAATACACATTAAATAAATTATATTATGGTCAGAATAAAGTACCCAAGTCCTTGCCACAGCGAATTTGCAGTACTTCTCCCACACGTTTCACCGCTAGGATAAGTGGATATCCTAGACCTAGGATAAGGTCTAGGATAAGCACCTATGGCAGAAAACATCAGTTCTTATTTTTCAGAGGTTTTGCAGATAGAAAGCCAAAGTATGTACTGTGTATTGTGACGGATGCACACAGAGGATCCTTTTCTGTTGGAACGCACATCTTGTGGGGAAAGCCATGGAATAGGAAAGTCATTTAATTCAACTGTCTTTATTCTAGTTTTTATGTGTAATGACTAACTAATAACAGCATGCATCACTGCAGCAGCCATATTTATAGTGACACGCATTGCTTCTGCTGAATATATTGGGAGTGAAAGTTTCTGTGTTTCCCAAAGCTCTGCTGAACAAATTAAAATTTTAATTAATATTCTTTTTCATTATTTCCTTCTCCCCCCCAGCTCCCCCAGGATTATGGACCTGAAAGTAAAACAGTACAGTACCGATTCGAGAGCATGTTACGAGCTGAATGCCAAATAAAAATAACTGGTTAGCACAGCAGCCAGACTCACTACTGCCACATCAATGACCAGTTATAAAATTGGCGATTAAGCAAACGTGCCTGACCTCACTTGAGAGGTTTCATAACCAGAGGAAGCAATAGCTTCATAACCGTATTAGATGTTAACATTTAAAAGTCAACTGCATATGATTAAAGTAATAGTGTGATTGATTGCAGCTGAAATTTTCCAGTACACCCAGTTGAGCAGGTCTTTTGAATTGCCAGGAATATAATGAAGTCTCTCCTTTCATTTGAGGAATAGTCTCCTGGCTGCTGCAGGTCAGCAGTCCTGGTACAGGAGCAGCAGCAAGAGGAAGGAGGAGTTGCCGTGCCAACACACATGGGGTTTTTTTAAAAAAATGTAAATACAAATTTATTGGATAGGACTAAAACTTGACCCATGTTTAAAATTAGTATTTAATTAAAAAGGCACTATTTCCCTAATGGTCTAAGGATGTGCCTCCTTGGGTACAGGCCCAGTGGAAGAGATCCCTTGCAAAGTGATGGTATTTTGGTGTGTGTATGACACAGAGAACCAGAACCAAAATTAAAGCAAAATGACCAATCTCTATTTCAACACTCAAAAAACCCCTCACCACAATAACTGCTCTGAAATAGCTTCTAAGATGATTAAAAAATGATAAAAGTAGAGGTGGAACAGGAAAAAAGTCTGAATACCTTCTAGGTTAAATAGACCTGAGGTGAACAGTCCATGTGCATACAATGGATTATCTTGTTATTTGGTCTGATGATGTGATGCTATTAAAAAGCCCGATGATAAATTCACAGTTAAGATGTTTGAACATGTGTATTACTTTTTTTTTTTTTTAAAACCACTCCCAGTCAAAACCTGTAACATTAGCACTGACTGCTGGGGCAGAAAGGAGAGTTACATTTCAGATTCCTCCTGCAGAAACTGTTGGTTCTTCTGCAAGGGCAATGTAATTTGAAGGTATTCATTCAGAACTGGAAGGGTTTACCAGTGTTTTCTTGTCACTTTGCACTTCTACAAAAGCTATATTCCCTTATTTTCTAGGGAATTTTGATTAACTACCTATCTTAAAAGAAGTCATGCTTCAGAGGAGCATCATGTTTATACAAAGAGGTTTGATTTGAGTTCTTCATATTGGAAACTGGATTTAAAATAATCCGGGGCTTTGCTTGTTCCTTTATTAACTACACTGCTAGGGTTTTCTTCAAAGGGTGATAAAACTATTGTAGCCTGTTAGAAGTCCCACAGATACTGCAGCCACATTTTTCAAAGATTTTGTTGATCCAGCTGCCTATAACGGGTACAATATGCAATGTCTTTTCGGAGCTCTTAATGGCATCTGAAATAGAGTATATCATGCTGTTTTCATGACAAGTATGCACAGAAGCAGTCAAAACTCAAAAGTCGTCTGTACTCAGTTGATCTTCCCATGATGTTTAAGTTTAGGATTGTCATTAAGTTGCCAAAACTGTATCTAGAAGAGGGAAGATATAAAATATCGATGAAATAGGGCCTCCATCAAAGATTAATCTTTGCCTTTGAATCACATTAGAGGGACTGCAGACATTTGACTGGGATTTGTCACATTCCTTGGAATAACACACCCACTCCTTTATCACCTTCGTGCTGAAGAGGCTTGAGCGTCACAAATCAATCTCCTCAATTCAAAGGAGCAACGTTCACTGGTACACAGATCGATACTCCTTTCATTACCCAACTTGCGGGCAATTAGCCAAGATCTCCACATCTGCCCTACCACAGCATCTCAATTAGGGGACACCATGTGCAGTTGTCTCGATCTCAGAGGGGTTTGAATCCAAAACACAAGAAGGAGTATATCAGTGATGGTGCAATATTTCATCAAATACAGGTGGGAAGAGTATTGTGGAAAACATTAAAGCAGTTAGAGATTACTCTTGACAGCCTTTATATACCAGACATCAACAATGAGGTCTCACTATTGAAGTTACTTACCGCTTGCTGAAGTTCCCGTTACTCTCACTGCATCAGTGTCATACCCTGGCTCCCTGCAGAAGATCTCAGCATAATTACACCCAAGTTTCATAGTAAATGGAAGATTAAGCAAGATATTGCACTTCCTGTAAATGAGTTTGGGTTGGATTGGGGGGGGGTGGGGTGAGGGGATTTGTTTGGAGATGGGGATTCACCCCTCCCTTTTTTATTTCTTCCTCTTTTCTTTCTTTCTTCCCACTGCCAGAAAACACCATCCCATGCAGAAGCACCAAGGACAAGTTCACGGTACTTCCAGAGACTGTGGCCGCAGTAGGAACCCAGGGGAGGCACTGCCAGCACTGCTCCCACGCACAGGAGCGGCAAAGCCCAGGCACGCAAGGACACGGGGCTTGGTTAGCAGCACTCCCAAAAGAGCCAGTGAGAGCCTCTGAGTTTAAGAGCCCAGAACAGTGGCAGAATTTTTTTTTTTCCAAGTAAGCATTGAACAAGCCGCAACTCCCTCTTGAAATAAGGCAGAGTAGGTGTGTGCTTGCCACTGGGGACATGAAGGGGAGCTTGGCTTCAACCAGTTGCAACTCCCCAGGCGCTAGTTTGGGTTCTGCTTATAAGTTTAATTCTAAATACGTGCATAAACAGCCACGTATGCCTCCTTAATGCGGTTCAGGGAATACATTTCCTAACAACTATTTGGAATATCGAACAAAAATTGAGTATTGCTGTTCTTTGGTAACTATTACATACCTGTAGCATCTGCATAAAAGGTAAATACTAATTATTCAAAAAGGATCACAGCACTCTCTCATGTTTAACAGCAAACATTCACTGCTGCCTGTGTCGTATATCCAACCCAGAGCTGTCGGCCTGACGCTCGTCACCCGTGCCCCTTCCCTGCTATCAGCCCATTCAGCATGTGCCACAGACATCTCCTCAGAGTTAATTGTCTGCTCAACTTTTGTCCCTTTCACCCAGGTTTTCTTCAAGTGAACTGCCTGTCGTTGCTCAGTTACTTCTGCATCCCCGCAAATTAACTCGCAGCTTGGCAGGGCTCAGCATCTTCAAGCTCCAGCCAAGGCAGAGCCCATTCCTACACACAGCATGCCATCTAGTGATGGAAGAAGTGAGAGCACAGGCTCAGATCCCTCTGAAACGTTTCCAAATATATTTCATCTTTCCTCTTTACAAAGAATCCAAAGGAAACATTCAGCGGTCCAAGAAAATATTTAGTTGTTTTGTCACACGTTGACCCTATAAATAAAAGCAGCACCCCAAGGACGTGCAGCACCTCCTCCAGGCAAAGCCCCGTGGTTATGAAAAATGGAAGGCAAAGACAAAAATGAATGCAGGGGAAAAAAAGGCAAACCAAAACTAAACTTATGACAATTATTTTCTTATATATATGACCCTAATGAAATTTAATGACAAAACATCGGAGGTTTTGTACTTCGCACACCACACAAGCCAGCACATCAGTAGTGACCACACTCCTGAAGAGTAATGGGAGAGGAAGTTAAGAGGGAAAACAAGCCTCCTAAAGTACATCAAAATGGTGTAGAAATATGCACATACACATTTTCATTCTCATATGGTCGACAGTTCCCTTCAGTCATACACAGTAGCCAACACTCTCCATTTTTTTTGCAGAAAATTGCAGTATTCCAAAGGGAGCATCCATGCTACTGCAACCCACCCCATCTCCAATAAACTCCACCAACAGTTCAGAGAGTCCAGGTTCCCCTTCAACAGCAGGCTGAACTACTCTAGGTTTTCTTGTGTACCAACAAAGACTAGCTGCTCTTCCACATGGCCAGAGTGATGTCCTCCATGGGCTTGAGGAACAGCCCTAAACCAAGCTGACAATTTTCACAGGCAGGCAACGCTTCTTAAGCCTTCAAACGCCTTCAGCCTCAAGCAGCAAGGTGAATATATCTATAAACCTTTAGGAAGCTTCAAATCAGAACTTTCACATGTATTGTTATCAACAGAAAACACGGTGGAGCTTTTTCCCTTTGAAAACGTTTACACATAAGGAAGTCTGCATGTCTACCACAGAAACAGACTGTCATTATTAATAGCGTCACAGTCACTATCAACCAAGTAGAAGCTTATTAATACCCACATCACCAGAGAGAAGCCTTAGAGGGGAATTAAAAAATAAAAAAGTATAAGCTTCCACTTTAGTTAACATCTAATTAACGCTCCTGAAAACAGCACATGCAGAGAGCACAGAGGAGAAGCTTTAGCTGCTCAATTTATCAGCACCAAGCTCCCACAAATCCATTGCAGTAGCTACGTTTTGCCATTTTTTTCCCCTAAAAAATATCAGAAATCACAGATTACCAGTATTTTATCACCAAGATATGAACTCCAGAAACCACTGGCTGCTGCTTAGCCACCCCGGTACTTTTTACCTTTCTCTTGGAGCGTCTCCAAGGCCACAGAAGACAAGTCCCTACAACAGCCCAGTGCAGAGCAAACCCCTCCTATAAAAGCAGCTTCCCTGCAAAGCATCTGATTTTCCAAGATATTTGAGGCTAACGAATGTAAACACAGTCTCTTCTCCTTACAAAAAAAAGCCCACTGATGACTGAGCCTATGTAGACTGGGAGGTCAAGCCCCAGGGGGGAATTACCCCAAAACAAGTTTACACAAAGAGAAATGGTTCTCACATTCACATGTAAACGGTTAAATACAGCACAGATCACCTCCTGCACCACTGAATCCAGTACCAAAACCTTCATTAATCCCAGCAGGTTCAGGCCAAAACCCCTAACATCAATGCACTGGAACTAATTTTTACTATTCCTAAGAGTTTTGTCTGACCCCCACGCTGAGTTTCACATTTAAGCCAGACTTTCAACATTAATATTTTTCTTTTTTTTTCTTTTGTTATGAAATAATAAATTGAGTCTGACAAATTAATTATCAAAGGACACTTCATTAACCAGAGTACCTAGCAAACAGCTCTTCATTATCTGAAGACACTTGTGCCAAAATGCTGCTGAATACATAAATTCCGCATATTTTTAAAGCCTTAAAGAACATCTAACGCGTTGCCAAAGCCGATGCTTTTACCGAGACTATCAGTGTCAGGAAACAGGACAAATGCTTATTAACACAAATATATTAAAAAAAATAAAAAGTCAGAAAAAGTATTACCTTAACCAGCATGAATACCTCCGCCCTGCACACCTCCTTCCCTGCAGTCTCCAAACATGAAAGGGAAAACAAAAGACAAGGTCCTCCCCCCCCTCCCTTAAACCTAAATTTAAACCTAAACCTCCAGCTGGCCCTAATGAGTGCCCTACCCCACCTGGCCCTAATGAGCACCCTACCCCACCTGGCCCTTAAAGCCACACCAGGACTGATTTAGCCCAGTGTTTCCCAAATGCATGACATCTCTTTTCTTGCACACTGGCATAATTCTTCCTACATTTTTGAAAACCTCAGCTGCATTAAAAAAGCCATTTATGCACCAAAGCAGCCTGGGGCAGCCCCTATCAGGGCTGTGGCATGGGCAGGCTGTGGGCCCTGTGGGGGATGGAGGCAGCATCTTGCCCTGTGGCCCCAGGGTTTGTGCAGTTGTGCCTATTTTTGCACCGTAATTCTGTACGTGATGATTCTCCTGCACTGGTTTTAATTTGTCAGAGTCACCGCATGAGGATATGGGGCACCTCCAGCCCTGACACCATCGCTGAGCCCTTCACACCCGAGCCCATGCAGACGTCTCAGGATGCCTCTTCCCTAGCCCGTTCCCTGGAGTTTGCACTCACCTTCAATAATCCCTCCTGAAGTATCCCAAGTACGGTGGGTTTGTCATTCCCACCGGGACTTACCAAAAAAACACCAAAAATCTCCTTACAAAGCAATTTCGGACCTCTAAGTTTAGTGGCTGAGGTTTCCAAACCCCAGGAACAGAAACTCCTCTGATTGTCTCCATATGTTGCCCTGCCTAATAACATCTCACTGCAAGAAAAGGTGACTCCTTTGAGAGACTGGGTTGTTCTTTCGGCAGAGTAAATCCATTAGGTTTCTAAAATTATGGGTTAGCTGGTAGGAAGGAGACCCCACACACACACTTTTCTTCTGAATCGTGCATCAAGCAGCCCTTGCCTGCACTTCCAGGGCGGCGAGTTAATCAAACCAAAGCAATCCCAGCAGAGTCTCACCTACCCAGTCCAGCCTGAGGCTTTGATGAAAGTTTGGCATCATGTGAGGACCATGAAATCCAGGGTAAGAACTCATAAGCAATAATTTTAGTTTTACATGAAATAGGATTTAATCTTTCTGTACAAGCTGGGTTGTATAAAGCATCCTACTGGTTGCAAACTGGCTGAAGTATTGTAGTCTTCAGGGCAGACATGATTTCAAACCTGTAACTCCTAATGTTACGTGAAATCAAAACAGATTTCCCCGGGTGTTTTAATCACAACACATTTGCCTGTTTCTGATAATGTTGTGTGATAATGCTTGTGATAATATTGTGTTTATTCATATGAATGATCTGAAGATGTTCATGGTTTGCCAGGTGGCATTTGTTTAGCAGTTTTAAGCGGGAGAGCAGATAAAAGAAAATTCCAGCAGAAATAAAGATAATAAAATATTCTCAACCATTCCTCCAGGATATCACTCTGTGAATTTCAGAATCAAACGACTAGGATGATACCTCGTTTTTATTATTTGTAGTGGTCATGGTGACTCATGAAGTTTTGCACTGAGATCTGTACAGGCAATTGTACGTAAATATTTTATGTCCACGTTTCTACTCAAAGAAGGTCCCAGATTTGAGGTAGTTAAAATTCAGGTCATCTTAGTACCAAGGACATCATCTGCCTTGTCCATCAAGGACCAGTTGGGAACCCTGAGAGTTAAAAGAGAGTTTTGAAACTTTAAGAGCCAGCCCTGCAGGGACTGCAGGCAGGGACCCTCTGTGAACTGTCCGAGAGCAGCGGCTTGGCCCAGCACTACCCAGTAGGGTCTACTGGGAGCATCCAAAATGAAACCTTCAGCATATCCCCAGCCACGAACCTCAGAGGCCTCCATGAGGTTACTTTGCACTAAGCTGAAGTTGGAAATTTCACAAAGGCACATTCTATTTCGCCGTCATAATCTTTTCTGCGTGAGGAGATGTGCTAAAACAGGAGTGAATCATTATGTTTTCTAACATTGAATGATAATCACCTAAAAACTTCATTTCAAATGATGTACACAGATAAATGGGCAGATGTTTCTTGTACAACCTACAGGTTCCCTGATCCATTTGCCAATCCCTACCATATCAAACTTTTAGTATGCTCTAAAAATGAGGAACTGGGTGTGCATCTGCATTTTAACTGGTGTTTTTTCACCCCTTAGAGAACACTTATTTTGATATTTGTCTGCTGACAGCAAAGCATTTCTTTAGACATGAACCCTCTGGAATTTATAAACCTAGGCTAAAGGCATGCTGGTTTGTATTACACAATACTTTTTCTCAGGAAAAAACGCTTTTCAGTCCAATGCCTGACCCAAAATTCCCCAAAAGTTGAAGGTTGGCAGGTACGAGGATGCTGATATATGTATTCTAAAACTTGTCTCTAATTTTGTTTAGGAAAACTGATTATGAGCCAGAAATGTGCGCTCACAGCCCAGAAAGCTAAGCCTGTCCTGGGCTGCCTCAAGAGCAGTGTGGGCAGCAAGCTGAGGGAGGGGATTCTCCCCTCTGCTCCACTCTGGGAGACCCCCCTGCAGGGCTGGGTCCAGCTCGGGGGCACCAACAGCAGAAGGACACGGACCTGCTGGAGCGGGGCCAGAGGAGGCCATGGAGATGCTGGGGGGGCTGGAGCCCCCCTGTGAGGGCAGGCTGGGAGAGTTGGGGGGTTCAGCTGGAGAAGAGAAGGCTCCGGGGAGACCTTAGAGCGGCCCCCCAGGGCTGAAAGGGGCTGCAGGAAAGGGGGGGGAACAGGACAAAGGGTAGTGGTTTTAAACTGACAGAGGGAGATTTAGATGAGATCTAAGGCAGAAATTCCTCCCTGTGAGGGGGGTGAGGCCCTGGCACAGGCTGCCCAGAGAAGCTGTGGCTGCCCCCTCCCTGGAAGGGTTCAAGGCCAGGTTGGACGGGGCTTTGGGCAACCTGGGCTGGTGGAAGGTGGCCCTGCCCGGGGCAGGGGGTGGGACTGGATGGGCTTTGAGGTCCCTTCCAATCCAAACCATTCTATCATTCTATGATGTCAAACCTAAAAGGTCAGGGTTTCCCCATGTCAAGATCTGCGAAGATCATATATGTGTCATCATTTTTAATGAAAATGTAAGATTAGCTTTTATTGTAGGATATTTCAAGAACTCTCAAAAGAATGAAGAGATCCTCTATGTTCTGTAACATTTCATTGCTGACCTAAGTATCTGGGGTCACTTGGTGTCACCCGGGACACACACTGCAGTCGGAGAACCCTGCATGGAGCAGCACGGGGCATCGTGGACTCTGCTGATCACACAAGGTATGTGCAAGCTGTGGGGCCCTTTTAAATTCTCATTAGAAACAGAGTCCATTCTAGTTCTTAAAAGATCTGAGGCTCAGTGGATAATGGTGGCACCAAGCAGCTATTAAAAAGCTGCATTGTTCTGTAATTTCTATATGCTTTTAATAATTTACACTAAGAGATTTTTTTACTATAGTATTTTTATAGCCTATTCAGATTCAGAGGCTATACTTGCTCTTCTTCGAGTTTGTACGCTTTTAAGCAAATTTCTCTATGAAACATTAATGTATGAACATGTAGCTCTTTTCTGGACAGAATTAAAGTTAATTTTGAATCAGTGTGATCCTATTTTCTTTTGTTTTCCCTAATAACCACTCTTTTATTTGTCACGTTGGCTATTTCTAAGCTGCTGAGATCGTGTGTGAAAAATCCCAGGTCAATAACATTGCCGAACACACGTTCGCTTCTCCAGTTTTCTAGCAATTAAATCTACTTGGCATGCTGAAAAAAATCACTCTGCATCTCACTCTCATTCAACGGCCAATTTTCCCATTTATTCGATCAAATATAATCTATGGGATTTTTGTTTAGTTTTGGTTTTCACATGCCCATTTTTTTACATGCTGACTAGCTTAACCACTTTTCATTTTCTTGGTAACACCACCCGATCCTCCCGAACTGCTGAAATTTTAGTGAAGTAATAACTTTCAGCCAGTTGATGCCTCAGTCTTTCAAGGAACTTTATTTTTACTAATCACCTATAATGTCTCATGGCCTGTTACTTCTACCTGGTTTACACAACTGGCTTTAATCAGACAATTAGCCGATAGTAAAGTCTACACCAATTAGAAATACCAGCCATCTGCAACAAGATGACTGCTGATCACTTAAGAACTTTTTGACAAGTATCCCTCAAGGAGAGTTCAATATAATCTGGGGCAACGCACCTTTTCTTTGTTTAGTGCTTTAATGAAGTTCTTCATTTGGACAGGCTGAGTGAATTGTGTCCTGTGCATGTTCTGTGTGCTGCAAAGGAGAAAGTCTTTGAAACCATCAAATTGTAACACCAGGTAGCCCCAAAGTCATTTAGGCTTTGGATGAGTCCATCAGGAGCATAAAAGGAGAAGAAAATGTTTCCTCTTCATTAGAAGCAAAGATCAGTCTGCAAAACTGAATTCTACAAAAGGAAAATTTACTGAGTATTTTTAAAGACAGCAGCTTCCTTACTTTTCAAGCAAAAGGAAAAATAAAACGGAAACCTGAACAAGAAAGCCATGGGAAATGGCATGTTGCTAATACACAGTTCCAAATATATAATATGTGGTGAACCATTAATTATACCCGTTTCCACTAACTGATCTCATTGAAGAAATCCACCTTGATAAGATTAAAATAGCCTTACAGCAGTCACAAATAAATGCCAGTGTGCTCTTAAATCACTTCTCTTTTCCCAAACTGGTTTTTATTTTATTTGCAGCTTCAAAGAGCAAAGGAGGGAAGAGTTTGGGAAGAAGGAAAAAATAAAAAAATTTTAAATTTCTTCCTTCTAAGAAAGTATTTTTCAAAGTATCTCCCTTGCTTTTACTCTAATTAGACCATAACTAGAATAGTCATTGTCATGACAATAGATTTATTTTTATTGCTACATAAAATTGTGCATGACGTTTTTATTTTATATGGATGTCTCTGGGGAAGATTGGAAAGGTGGAGAATTCAGCATGGGACAGCATTTCCAGCTGCACCTTCCCTGCAGAGCACAGGATGGAAAAGTGGTTCAGAGGGGTATCTTCTCTTGACCCTCAATGGACACAGGTGGGTTAACTCTTTACTGGGAAAATGTTCAGAACTTGTGTGACCAAGGCCCTGAGCAGCCTGGTCCAACTTTGAAGTTAAATCTTTGAAGTTAAAGCTAAAAAAACTTTGAAGCCGGATTGAGCATGAGGTTTGGCCAGATGTCCTCCAGAAGTCCCTTACAACTGAAGTTACTCTGTGTATCTAGGAGTCGTTCACAGTGTCATGGCTTCAAGACTAGAACTGGTTTGTTAATTTATTTTTTTTTTTGTGGTTTAATTGTGTTGGGTTTTTGGTTTTGGGGTTTTGTTTTTTTGTTTTTGTTTTTGTTTTTTTTAATTTAGTATTACTATGACCACCATAATGAGACTGTTAAGCAGAATAAAGTCAAATACATAGTCCAACTCTTGTTCTCCCAAGTTTGTGTTTTGACATAGCCCCAGCACTTTCAAGAGAGGGAACAGTAGCAAGTCAAAGATTACTATAGTCATTATAACCTTTACACAAAAGCAGTATATCAAAATGTAAACTGTGCCTGTGCCAAGTAAATGTTAATGAGTAGTATCTGGAAAGGTTAAATATAAATACATATAATTACAGCTTGCTAGTGACAAGAAATTATTAGTTTCTTTCTTCCTCAGAAGGCATTGCTCCAAAATACTAAACTGAAATAAAAGTATATATCTAATCCTGCAATCACAATAGGACTGGGAGAGCTACAATTATATCCATCAGTCAGAAATAAGTTGAATACATGTCACTGCTAAAGTCTTCAGTCAGTGCTATATTCCCCCTCCCAGATCAATGTATAGAGATTAGTCATAAAACCCCTCTGAAAACTGGAATTTAAAAGTTGCATTGAGAAATCACTACATTTATATTTTAAAAATATAAGCTCACCATTGTAGAAGAAAAAAAAAAAAAAAACACACTACAAATCAAACACAAAGAATAAATCTCTGTTTTCATTCATAGGCAGGACAGAAAAATGTGTTTGCTAAAGAAATGATTTAAATGCTTTATATTGGCATTTGATTGGAGGGGGAAATTAATTTCTTCCCCTGGAGGGAAAAAACTAATATGCTACTAACTGCACTAAAAACAGAACCATTCCAAGCTGACATTTGCAATTAAAAAGAGAAAGTATTTAATGGAAGCTTGTGAATACTTTGCAATGGCAAAATTGCTTTTAGCCTTTAGAAAATTTCCCTTTTATTATAATTTGCTTAAACTACCAATGCACAGTCTTTATATGACATATAAAGTGAACACTGTTAACTCTGTGAAATAGGGACGGACTGGCCAAAGTAATGTTTAAAGATGCTGTAGGTTGGCGGCTAACTGAAGGAATGAAAATTTTATCCACCCACTCCAATCCATGCATAGACCTATGACACCTGTGTGTAGCCCCAAACAGATCCAAGACATCCATATCGGTTTAAATGAAGATATGGTTTATCACCTCCTGAACTTTTCCAAGGGTAATTCTTGGGATTTTCATTTGCCGCGCACGTGGATTGCACCCGTTAAGATTATCCCTCCATACGCAACAGTTTAAATGGAAACCTAGAAATTACAATAGTTTCAGCTGTGTGATGTTCAGATATGGACTTCTCCTACAGCCTAGCATCCTAAAGATTATTTTAGCACTGCACATTTTTTCTCTATTTAAAATGTGATCATTCTTACCAGCAGGATATACTTTTCTCGCATGTAGAGGTTCACAAGAGATAAAAGTTAAATTTGAATTAAGCATATTGGAGATATTTGTGCAGTACTGGGTGTCTGAATGTTTTATGCAGGTTATTTATTTTTTTTTTTCCAAATGTATAACTAATGCATTTTTTCATTTCTATATCTTCTACATTTGCTTCCTCACAAGTCTCATTCATCAGCTTCAACAGATCACACGAGTGTATGAAGAGAACAGGGCATGAAAACGGGGCAAAACCCAACCACTAGGAATCTATTAAATTCTTGAGTAAATCTAAATAAGGAATGAAAAAATGAATGCATTTCACAACCTCTGTTCACCAGAATATAAGCTAGTTGACCAGAAATACGAAACCAGTAGAAAAGAATCTTACTCTGCCTGTATAGCAGTGATGGATTGATGGGGTTTTTTTCCTAAAGTGGTAGCAGACATGTGAAACCCCACCAATATTCTTTCCTTTTTTTTTTTTTTTTTTTAACTCCTCTTCTTCTTTTCTATTTTCGTAACACAATAAATCTTTGTCAACGGCATTTATTTAACTACGTGTGTTCTGATTAACTATCTAATGGTTTTAACAGATGAACAACATTAATTCTGATTACAGGATCTTAAAGCAGGCACTAACTCTTACTTTAATTCTGATAACATTGCCTTACTGAAACAAAGGTGGTTGAAAACATCACAGTGCAAGCTGCTTATGCAGACGGTGGTTGCTGTGACTACCCTTTCCTGTTGCTTTTCAGAGCTGGGGGACTCTTGGTGACTCTCCAGTTCACGTTGGTGGCAGGGAGTTGTGCTGCAGCAGCATGAAAATCCAGAATAACGGAGGGGCTGTAAAAAAGACTATAATCCTTTTACAAAGGAAAGGTAAGAACCACATGCTGGTTATCGACTAAGGTGAGCAAAGTACTTTCTGTGGTGTTGCAAGGAAAGACACTCAGCCATGGTGCAGGATGCCCACGGATGCAGGGACGGCGATGGGATGGGGATTCAGTGGTGGGGAAGCTGGCAGAGGCTCCCTGTCCCCTCTTATCCGCTCCCACACCACCACTTCTCTACCTACACACAATAAAATATCCAGAATTCTTAACAAATGTCAGTCTAGTAATAAAAGATCATTTTTATTTGACCTTTCAGTACAAGGTAATCTAGTTTGTAGCAAAAGGAATCTCCAGTTTGAGTAGAATTGGGCAAGCAATAGATTTCTTGTGCTGATATTTGGGACCTTGCATGTTTTTCCTCAGAAATTAAGAATAAAAGTAAAAATTTATCAATTTCTTGAAAAATTACGATCAATAAACAGACTTATACCAGGTCTGGTAAACTATTTTCTTCTGTTATCTTCAAAACTGACTCAGTGTTGACCTTTTTTGGTTTTCATATTAATTAGTACAAAATAACTGAATTACAAAACAAAAAGAAGTTACTTCAAACTAAAAAAAAAAAAAAAAAGCTTTAACATGACATATCAAAAGAATCATTAATATAAATTTTAATAACTTTCTAATACTACTTCTTTTTCTTAACCTGAACATTGGTCAGATTTGACCTTTTAAGTTATTTGTAACGAGTAGCCACAACTGTCATTGTGAGCCCAACAGCAGACCAGGAACTGTTGTACTTTTAAACAACACTCTGAGTTTTCCCGCTAGACAAGAGCATCCATACACACTTGATCGATCCTCATGCCAGTGCATCTATTGAGTGCAGCTCCTGCCCAACAGCTGACAGATGTGACAAGAGGGCTCCGAACACCACACAAATGCCAGCCACAAGCTGTCTCTGATGCTCTGTCTTTCAGATCTACAACCCTAAGCCAAGCAACGGCTAAAGACCTCATTGGATCCTAAAATATGCATCATTTTCATGATAATTTATGAGTCAGATACTTAAAATGTTACCCAAGTTACAGTATTTATATAATTTCTATCGTGATTTTGCATTGTGTGTAACGCTAGCAGTAATTTACAAGGTCACAATATGATTCTTTAAAATATTTCTTATTGTAAAGCCTGTTTAAGTTTTCTGCTTTAAAACTGTAATTAAAGCTTTCAGGGAAATCCTTTCTTACTCTCTTTATATTATTCAAGCCCTCCTCTCGGTCCTCAGTTGCCTACACCATATCCCACACAAGAACCTGAAGGAGAGGTTTGTCTTCTACACCTGCAGCACAGCAAATCTGGAAGAAAATCCAACTTGTAACTGTCCTTTGCCAACCGACACCTCAAGTCAGTCCTTTCTTTTTATGGTGTGCCCACGTTCAATGCCAAGCTTTTCACATTTTTTCACTCATTTAATCAAACAAATGTACATTGGAGAGCTCGTGTGTGTGACAGGGTCATGGAGGTGAAACAAAAAGATGCTGGTAGAGAAGGGGTTACCTGGGACTGGGCATACTGGATAGTGATGGGATGGGAAGAGCAAGCAACAGGAGACATTGCTACCTGGTCTGACATAGCTAATTGTAGAAGAGTCTCCTTTATTTGTAATAAGAGTTGAATTATGAAAGATGTGCCAACAGTATATGTATGCTAATTAGTTTTTTTTTTTTTTATCAGTGATTTCCATCATTTTTATGAAGGTCTGTCTCCTATGAGTAATGGGAAAAAAATAAATGAAAATCCATTTTTAATGGGTTTTCTCTCTCAAAATTGCTTTGTTAACATGTTATTTTGAAGACTGTGGAGCAGCTTCATGTTTTACCGATTTCTGAAAATGTTCACTTCCTGAAGAATGACTGCTGCAGATTAATTCAGGCCATTTAACTTTGCAGATACGACTAAAGGTTGTATAGTCCCGTGGGGACACCTGTGTCCTTTCTCTCCTCTGAGCTTTGTCATTCGCTGTACCCCTATGCTGTGTGGCAGCCATTACTGGCGTTCCTCATGAAGCTGAGGATACGTGGGGCAATTTGTTAAGTCAGTATCATGCCAAGGCCTTAATTTTGCTCCTTTTAAATGATTCGTGTATGATCTGGCTCCTTTAAGTCTAAACCCATCACTCGGCTTCTATTAAAACCCAAACATTTCTCTCTCCAAAAAATAAGAATATGAAAAACCACCACCCCTCTCAACCTGGAAGCCAAGATAAAGGTAGTTATTTCCGTTCTTACAAAGCATGTTTATAAAAAATGATCCCCTCCCCAGCTGTTCTTTATATGGTCCTGGTTATTGAATTAAAGCAAAGTTCTCCAAAATAAATGAATTTAGTGTACCAGATGGCCAGCATGTATTTTAGCTTCCTGTGTAGCAGCCAAGTTGATTTAAATCAACTGTAAGAGAGGTACACTTTAATCAGGTCAGCTGACAGTTATTAGATCAAACCTGATTGAAATTCAGAAATTTAGTGAAAATAAATCTGCTACGAATCCAGTATTTTCCTCCCACGGGGACCCAATGGATAAAACTTTTAAGACATTAAAATTATTGTGGTTTGGGGAATAAGATTTAGTAGAGCATGTCAGGCTTTTATTTTACTGTTTAGCCTCCTCTGTGACTTTGGTTTAGTGTAAAAGGTACCACATAAAACCAAGCACCACAGAAAAAGCAGAAGACGGAAAAGGTCCAATTCTTGGCTGGCTTGCATCAGTCTTTTACAACTGTTCAAACTAGACATAAAATACTACAAAGTCAAAATAGCTGCGTTTTATACTCAGCTTGCACAGCTGTAAATGAAAATGAAGCTGAAAGGGGAGAAATTGTGCAGCAAATAGGACGTATTTCCTTCTGGAGTTTGAGCTACCTGCGTTATCATTAATTTTAACCATTCTTTTCATAAAAATCTGTTTGCTAAGTATAGAGGTAAGTTACAGGTGAGTTTATTGTGCCACCTGAGATGCCCCTGTCAGTGTCTTTTAATTATGATATTCTTCATGGCTCTGAACCGTGGAACAACAGCTGGGCTTTATCCTCCAGGTAGGGAATGAAATCTCTATACTGCTCTCTCTTATTCTGCAGATGTTGTATACAAATCTGGTTCAAAAATAGATTTTTTTCCAGCCTGTGAGATAATTCCAGAACTTTACTATTTATTTTCATCACAAAATGGCACACTTCAGAAGCATTTTGGGGAAAACATATTCAGGAAGGAGACCAATTTGTAAAGAATGGCGCTTTTTTTTTTTTTTTTTCCAATCGAAACGGGACGTTTAAACATTTTCCTTATTAAAAAACATTTTCCTTATTAAAAACCAACAACCACCAAACTCAGAGCTGAGACCATTCAGATAACCTGAGACTCTTGGTGTCCCCACAACCCAGAGAGAAGTTTTGTCTCTGGCCAGCAGCTTCCAGAAGGCCCATCACCAGGAGATATTTGTGCTTCCTATTCCCCTAAATGTCTTTAACCATGCCTAGGCAACCTGGAACAAATCGACCTCACTGGGAGCCTGGATTCAACAGCACACCTTATCCCTCTGCTTTTTCCTTTATCAAATCTTTTTCTCAGTGTGGCATGGAAGGTCCATGTGGTATGTATAAGTACAGCTAAAAACCAGGAATCACAAAAAAGCCACCAGAAACTGCTAGACTGTGGATCCAATTTGATCACTGCTGTTCTTCTAGTCCCATACAAGCCAGAAAATACATGCAGTGTTTCTTAAAAGACCTCTCTAGTGGCGGTATTATTTTAAAAATTCAGTATTTACCTGCAGCCTTTATTTCATAGAATCACAGAATATCGCAAGTTCCACAAGGATCATTGAGTCCGATCCCTATATGTTTGTATATAGGTTATACAGTACATTTGTCTTACAGTAAGCTGTTAGAAAATACAGCAAGGTTGGAATAGATTTATTCATTAGTGTTAGAGAGAATCTGTCATTTCTCTTGAGGCAGATTAGACTAAAAAAAAAAAAAAAAAAAGTTGCTTACTTTTGATTTGGCTCACTGTAGCATGGCCTTATTAAAAATACTGTCATAGGACACGCTTATGTTACAGACTGCCATTAAACCACACTTCCAAACTTCCTTGTCTAGACAGAAAGGAGGAAAAAAAGTATGAAATTGTGTTGTGTGGAATTGATCAGTAGCAGGCTTTTCTCCTTTTTTTCTCTCCGCACCAAGCAAGTACCTGTGTGTGCTCCCACTGCTCTTCAAGGTCATTCCACCCCTCCTCGCCCTGCACGGCTGAACCTCACCACACTTGAATAAACTACAAAATTAGGGGCGTAAGCAGAGGGTGCACCTGTGGATGCAGGTGCCAGGGTCATACTCTGCCCCAAAGACCCAAAAGAACTGAGCACGGAGCATGCAAAACCCGTGGCAACGGTGCCTGGCGAGTCTGCATTTGTATCGTACAAATGTGCAATATTTTAAAAAGCACTGGTTCATTGGAAACCCCGACGTTTTTCCCTCCAGTTCTTCAAGTTAAGTGTCGCTGTTGCGTGCACAGAGTTGCGATAGCGGGAGTGAGAGTCCAAGTACTCCTTTATGTTTTATCTATTTACTTCTCTTTCCATTTTTAGCTGCACTCGTACTTGCGATTTGCAACGTTCCAGCCACTTGTAAGTCAAAGGGAGCTGAAAGCTGTACTGCAAAACAAAATCTTGCAGAATCAAATGCTTCAAGTGGGTTGTAATCATTAGACTACATTGAACTTCGGACTATTCATATGCATAAAAGATTACAAAAATCAAAGCTTCATGTAGCATTGCTTAATTAATGTCATAAGGAGCCATAATTATTGGGCTGTTGTTTCTAAGAATAATCTGAGTCTGCTTAGAAATACAGAGAAACGGGCACAATAACCTTACTTATTGGGTAGTATCTTTGAAATGTCATCTCTGGTGCAACTTCTTTTTAGACAGCTCAGTAAGCTCTTCCCAAGTCTTTAGGGGAAAAAAAAAAAAAAAAAAAATCAAACAAAAAACCAAACCAACCAACCAACCAAAAGAACAAAGAAACAGAAAAATCTAGCAATTTTTATACTAACAAAAATGACAAAGATGTACCCAGAAACATGCAGGAAGTGCTTGTTGGGGTTTTGGAGGTTTTTATTATACTATGTCTAAGTAAGGTGAATACAAATAAAATGAGTTAACACACTATTTATTACAATTGATTCATACTCTGTGTGAATGGGATTTCTAAGTGCTTGAAAGTACGATTTCAGATTGACAGCACTGTAATAACGGAAATAATTTATGGGATACTTACTCTAAAACAGAGTCCTATAACACCATAGCCAGCCACTTTTCCTGTCAAGGGTGAAAATTAAATCTAGTGATATTCATCCTCCATAATATACCATTTCCATACTGGCTTTATTTAGGAGAAATTCCTGAAAACTGAGCAGCGGCAATATCTGTACTGAATATTGTATATGTCCCACACGAGAATACATCCAGAGTGTGGAAGAAGATAACTTGTATGTTACCGAGACAGGCTTGCCATAAGTTAACTATTAATTATATATGATCATTTCACTTTCATGTTGCTTTTCAGGGACTAAACCAGGACTAAGAGTACTGAGGTCACCACTAGCTTATCCAGGGTGAAAGCCTTTGAGTTCCCTGAGCCCAGTTTCAATTGATTTTAACAATGCTTGGGCTATGAGAAAAAAAACAAACCAAAACAAAACAAACCCAAAAAAACCCAACAAAACCCCAAACCAACAAAAAAAAACCAAAAAAACCAGAAAAATCCAACCCAGGAAATACAATTTGTCTCTGCTCCAGGAAGATATTTTAGGATGACTTTACTTCAAATTGGACATTTCCAGGAGTTATGTGCATGTCTGAATGTTTTCTGGAGCTGGTGCCTAAACACCTTGTACTTCTGGTGAGCAGAGGATCAGGCCCGTGGAAGGATCCAGCACCAGATCTCTGCCCTGTTTAAGACACCTGAGTCTGTAAATTAGATCTGAGATAGCATCAGACTGATGACACCTCTACCCAAGGCTTCATTTCACTCACTGAGTGTTCTTGAAGTTATTTCTGCTACATGCTTTGGCTCTCCAGGCTGTTTTAGTAGGATTAGAAGAGTTAATTATCTCCCCGTCACCCCCCCAAATTACAGTAAATTTGCTAATGACAATTAACAGTAAAATAGTTGGGATGTTTTGGTAAACCGTTAAGTTTGGCAAGTCTAATTAAATTAGTGCTCATCGCCTTCTTTCAATTTTTAATGTCAAAAGCTGAAAACTCTCAAAACGCTCCCAAAACTCTAAACCATGAGCCTCATGCAGTGGAAATAGCTGTTTCTACAAAGTTTCTTTGATAGCTATAGGACTTCTTCTATTTGCTGTAAATTACATCGCTTACAGGATATTTTCAATGTCAAGGATTTGCATACACACATATATAAATAAATCACTTATATAAAGAAATGAGACTAGCGGGCACGTATCAACTGTTCTGTTCCTTCCAAAACGGTTGCTCATTTTTTCATATATTTAAAAACAAAACAAAAAAAACCAACAAAAAACCCTGCACTTCCATTTTTCCTGGAAGAGTTATAATTCATACATATTACAACACAGAGAAACATATTTTCTGATGGGTATATGAGGGTATTGTAGTGATTGCGAAGCATTTCAGGTACTTTACAAAGGAACACAGAAGAAATGTAGTATATACTGCCCTACCTCTGATTTTTCATATACTCAATACTTCAAATTTCCCTCAATTATAAAAAAGGTAGAAGACTTTAACCTATTAAATAGCTTTAAAATTAAGTATTTTGTCTCAAATATTGCACTACGTGAAGTTATACACAGTGGGTTTACCTGACCCCACCACAGTAGAAAGTTCCTAAAATGCTCTGCTTTACCTATGAATAGGGATTTCTACACTTTACAAATATTCCTTTTCATGGAAGCAATTTTTTTTCTTTTCATCAAAACAATTTCATGATACAAGTAAGAGGAAAACGCACCTTTCCATTGCCTTATCGCTTTATAATGTCATGCTTCATACCCTTTAACATTATGTTCCATTTTCTGGAAAAATGAAAGTTAACATGAAAGATTCTTCCACCCGAAAATGTAATTAATTCCTTAAAAACACACAAGTAGAACAAGTAGCTAAAGAAATCAATGTGATACTGGGGTCTAGAAATGATCAATTACATGCAAAAGTTAGTCAAGCAGAAACAAAAAGAAAACAGTAGGATATCAGTGCACAAACTTAATTGCTTAGATTTCTTAAATTTCTGAAGTGAAAGGTAATACATTAAGGGACCTAATTAGATATTGATTTAAATAAATTTAGCCTCCTGGTGGCTAAGCAGTGTTTACTGAGGGTTCTGATGTAAATTAAAAGCAACAAGGAAAAAAAACCACCAAAAATACCCCAACATTTTCGTATCCCTGGTTGTAAGAAAACACTAAAATTAAAGTCTCATTCACACAGACATTATATTATTTTGAAACATGCTCCTGTTATTGCACTGAGACCCTCGTGTTAGTCAGTGGGAAATAACTGGCTGCTGACATAGAGCCAGGGATGGTAAACATCCAGGTTGAAGTGCAATTATCTGTTAAATGCCTTCATAGCGTCAAAACCCCGAGACGTACACAACAACAGAAACAAACTTAAAGAGCATTGAAACGGTGCCATGGAACAAGAAAGTGCAATTTCCTGGAAATGAGTAAAGCTCCTAAATTTCCATTTTTTGGAAAGCAGAAATGTGCGCTGGCAGAAAGGTCCCTGAACAGGCACCCTGGTCCTCCTCTCCCACGTGTCTCTGCACAGAACCGTGACCGTGTCCGTGAGCACTTGGTCAGGCTGAGTGTGTTTTAGACAACACACAAGCAGCAGGTCAAGGGGTGAAGTTATTCCCCTCTATACAGAGTGATGAGAACCCACCTGGGGTACAATGTCCAGCTCTGGGATTGAAAGGACAAGAGGCAGTGGACACAAAATCCTCCCTCTCGTGATTGCCATCCCCTCCTTCACTAAGGTCCTCAGGAAGGATTCTGTCCTTCCAGAGTGAAAACTTGCCAAACACCTCACTAAAAAGCAGGGCTGAACACCTGCTAATTAAATTACAAATTTAAAGAATTAAAATAAATACATTAAAAATAATTTAAAAGTGATTAATTTTTTAAAATTAAATAATTCTTATAATAAATAAATAGTTATTAGAATAATTATTAAAGTATTAAAATAATTTAAAAGTGAATAACATTTTAAAATTAAATAAAATAATAATATAGAGAAAACGACTTGTAAAAAAAATGTCTTTTACCTCCATCTCCCTCATTTCCCAGTCCCCAGTGTCTAGCTCTCTATTTGTCAATTCTGGGATGTATTTTTGTGCTTCCCTCCTAACGTGTGGTTTGACTGTGCCCTATACTTTGAATGTTTCTTTGATGGAGGGATGGTTCAATATTCTAACAGGCTCACTGTAAAAATAAAAAATAAACATTCCACTTTGTCTGTCATGGAATCATTTCACAGATGTATTCAGTTGTGAAGGGGGAAGTTATTGTAAATCACTATCACCAACCCAACGTGAATTGCTACCAACAAATTGAAGTGACAGTTGCCAAAGAGACAGCTATTGTCTGTGCCAATCACTTCTTCATGCATAGTTTCTCTGTGCTACAGCTTTGAGCAGCATGGAAACAGTTGTTGTTTCCATTATGGAGAGGCCCTTGGAACCTCCTTCTTGGTTAAAGGTTATTTTGTGTGCTACCTGCATACAACAGCCAAAAGCAGAAAGTGAAAGAAGTAAGTTTATACACAGAAGTCGGACAATGTCTTCATTAGGCAGCAGTTGGTTTTTACAAACCTTTAGCTTGCTCCTTTCAGCCCTCCGTATTAATCTGGAATTTCAAAATTTGTGATTGTTTCTAAAATCAATTATAAATTTCCTATTGGCGTCAATATTTGCAAATATGATATGATTTTTCCCTCTGTTTAGTCCGTGACGCTCCCGCACGTCACCAAATTAGGTGGAATTGCAAACACGGTGTTCCCCACGTTCGTACGCAGCAAGCACTGCGTACTGTCGTGTTCACCACAAGATCAGAGAAGCTAATCGTTGCTTTGGATTGGCTTCCAGGAGTTGTTAGTGCTCTTCATCCCTGTAGAAATGCTACTGAGGTGATAACGATATTAGTTTTCCCTGATTTAAGGTTCCCCACAGATCTCAGCCAATGTTTTGGTCCTTTATTGACATTGTTCTGTGAACTACGACTCATTAAATTAGCTAGAAGTTTGCTTTAGATTAATTACGATATGAAGAGCTTGACATTCTCCATCTGGAGCAGAGTTTTCCGTTGCCACCTGCTGGGGGATGAACCGTTTGGTTCATAAAAAAGGCACTTCATTTACTAAAACATATCATTTCCAGATTCAGCTTTTCCCATTAGGGCTGCTACTGTAAGGGCTAAATGAAGCTCCGGAATCTCCCCCTGTGCAACCCACAGACTTCACTGAAGGAAGGGGGGTGACAGGACAGCAGTGGTGTGGTTCTGTGGTGAAGCATCTGAGGAACAATTCAACTCTGTTGTTTCCTTTCCCCTTCCTTCCCTCACCCTGTTAAACGTAAAAAACTAAAAACAAACAAACAAACAAAAAAAAAACCACCAAAACCCCACAAAAAAAAAAAAAAAAAAACCACTTAGAAAGACCAAAAACTCTCTACAGGCAACTGGGAACAACAGCCAGGAACTCCTTGTTGATGTGATCAATGGGTATTATATTAACACTGCATCCAAAGCAGAAAATATAAAAATACCTCAGAATCCTTTTATCTATAATCCTTTTTTTTTTTTTTTTTTTTTTTAAATAAAATAAACCCACAAAATCAGTATTATTCTATGGGTTAAGCTAAAACATTAGCACAAAAAAAAGATTTATGGGAGTACAGGTGTTGGGAGACTCGTAAACCAGGTGTACTTTTAAACTTTAATGAGGGCAGTGGCTCGGGAATGCAGCTCTGTGAATACTGAATCACGCTGTGTGTACGAAACATCTTACCTGGGTACTCCTCACAGGGAGATCCGTGTGCTTCTTGCAGGATGCTAGCTTGCTAATGCCCCCGCTACTCCTAAAAGTGCTGCCGTGGAGGATTGGCTCTTCCTCCCCTCCCAGCAACTCACACCAAGCAGACAGATGTGAATATTGCATGGTATTCTTTTAGAATGGATATGATTACAGCTTTCACAGACGATGTGTTAATTCTCTAACCTTATTATACTATCTTTTCACGCTAGTAGAACAATTGAATTTTCTCCTAGTGGATTTTTCCAGAATCCAAAATTTCAGGGACATCAGAAATACCGTGTGTTTCCTCTGTGCCACAGATTGGGATTTCATTTCCCTTCATCTAACCCAATAACTCACACTGAAATTAGATCATACATTTTAGGGAAGGGATTCAATCCTATTGTAAAGACCCTCATTGATGGTGCATGAAGCACGTCCGTTATTAATCTGTTCCAATGCTTAATTACCCTTGCTAAAAATACAATAAAGAAATATTCTGATTTCTGTTTGACCTTTCCTGCGTTCAATTTCCTTCCATTTTTGTCAAAATTTTCTCATAATGTTTCTCCCAGATGCTCTCATAAACGCCCCTGCTGTTCTAGAACAAGGTTTTTAGGTTTAATACCCAGGATAGTTATATTCTAATATTATAGAAACTCTCCTCATCCTTGCCTAGAGTTAAGGTGCTCTACGTAGATAACAAGTCCAAAAAAAGAGAAAAACAAAGAATAGAAATGAAAAAGAAACATAATATGCATTATTTTAAAAGGTGTGAGGTTTATTGCAAAGCAACTGAGTGGCTCAGCTTGCATTATGGCTCCATTTATATTTAGACAAAAGTTTAGCATTTAAAGTTCAACTCCGGGGTGTTTGCTATTGCCCAGAATTTATTATTGCGGCGATCAGTACTGTGTTGTAGCTCATCCAAGGGGCTCAACTGCTAAATCTGTCATCCTTTTGGATAAGGTATGATCACTAACAATGGGAATATACGTACAAATAAAGGCTGATGTTTCTCTACGTACTACAGTATTTTCCTGCTTTGCTCTTTGTCTTGCCACCGCCACCACTATATTTACATATTTTCAAGAAAACAAAGCACCTGACATCTTTTTTGGTTGAAAACTCCAGTTTTTCTATATTCTCTCAAAAAAGAAAACTCCTCCTGCTGTTTTAATACTCCCAGTTGGGCTTCAGGATTTCAGTGAGGCTGGAAATTCAGCTCATCTGCTTTGGCCATCTCCTACGTGCCTGTGTAGCCACCCACAGCCCTCTGGACCGTTGCCAGCTTTCGTTCAAGCCAACAAACGGAGCCCTGAAGAATTATAACCTGCTGATTCAAGTAAAGGGTGGGCAAGACTGATTTCTGCTCTTGCTGAAGCTGTGTCAACCTCGCTGGATTATTGATCCCTCCCAACACGCACCAGTATGGGTGAACACATGCAAACAACCCCAAATCCTTTATGATGCTATATGGGTGATAGTCAGAGCACATTTTGTTGTATGTATTTGTACCTCCCTGACTCCTACATATAGTTTCCATGGGAAAATTGCAGAATGCCTACGCATGTTAATTTTTAGTGCAGCAGGCCGCTAAACCTATCATCTCACAAAAATGTCCTTTTATAGCCTTGTCAATCAGTGTATAATTAGCTGGATTTACATGCAGAACAGATGGGAATTTTGGAAACGTTTCTTTTACTAAATGCATGTGAGGAGGGGAAAAAAAAAAAAAAAAAAAAAGAACAGAACCATGACTTGGGGATTTAATATATAAGTATTCCTAATGTGATGTTGAATTCAATTAAGTTCTAAAACTATATGCAATAAAATGTGCAGCAAAACACGTCAAGCATTATTAATTACAAACAATGACCAAAAAAATGTTTCCCTGGTATTTAGAAGAGAGAGTAGGTAAATATCATATTTCATTGCGAAAAGTAAATATCAAGTTTATGCTCATGACTTCAGTGGATGTCCTCTTTAAGGGGAATTTTCAAAATGTTTAGGGACATGAAGGCTCTGTCATTTACAAATATGACTGGGAAAGGGCGAGAAGGTCAGAAGTCACAAGAAAATAGCACTTTCAGACAAATCTTAAAGAGCATGACGCTGCCTTACCTCGCTGTGCTGATCATTGTCTGCCTCAGAGGAAGTGAAATGTTTTCTTTGGATTTTAAAAATTTGCTTATACACTTGCCTAGGCACGTTGGGGTACAGGATGATACGTCATCATACTCATTTTTGCAAGATGCACAGATTTCCAGAGGGAGAAACTAAAGAAGGAGAAAGGAAGCCACAAAAGGAGCTGGGCATTCAGATGGCACGTCGATTCCCTACATAGAGTGTCTGCCAAGCTGCAATGTCCTGACAACAACGGTTTGCAGAAATATCCTGTATTGATGGTCTATACTACCATCCGTGCATCCAGCCTTCCCCATTACAAGTCACTACTAGTTCTATAATTCATGGATAAAGTGGGGTTCTATAATCTACCATTCATTTTTCTAATTCCAGTTACCTTATAACAGTATTGCAAATATGCTATATAGAACATTTCCTCAAACAAGCTCACAGAATATTTCACGGACATGCCAAGCCATTGAATCGCTTAGTACCAGCGACGGGGCGATGTGACTTTGGCCTCAAAGAGGATAATAGGCAAACATTCGTTTTCTGAGGCATTCACACTGGTAGCACCCTGGTTTGGGAGTAGGGATTTCTCTTAATCCCTTCATAACCTTGCCACTGTTTACCAGCACTCATCTACTTAACTGTTTCTAATGGACTGTAGGGGATGATATAAGTCATTAAAGAATCACTACTTCTTTATTTATCTGCTAATCCATCAGAATATCACATTTAATAGTTATTTACTATTTTCTTTCTTTTCATGTGTCATTCTATAGTATTTTCTCCCTATTGAAGTCTTGGGTCAGACTGAGTTCTCCTGGTAAGTTAAGGAGATAAAAGAAAAAAGAAATATAACATTTTGTTCCTTCTTTCTCTCTGCACACTTCCTAGATAGTACAACCTAGGTTTTTGACAGCTCAGATTAGAATTGGAAGAGAAAATAGAGTGCCAAATTAGGAGGGTATAAACTGAATAAAAAAAAAAAAAAATCTCCAGATGAAAATTGTACCAGTATTCGCTATTTTGGAAAAAGACATCCTTGAAGTTCCAGTAAAATTAAAATTACTTAAAAACTTAACTGAAATTTCTGGAAAAAATAATACAAACTCATTCTTGTCAATTGGAACAGGAGCTCCCAGCAATGGGCTTTTTGCTCTGCCACTGACCACAAAGACTGAAGCTCTCCGACGAGGAGCTGAAGTTCAGGCTCCCAAGCCAAGATGCAAGTGCATTCCTGAGCTGCACTAAGAATTGTGCAACTTCAGTTGTCCTTGTGAAAAAAAATTCTACATCACCAAGCAGTTTAAAATACAGTAGCTGGAACTCAAATTTGAGATTTGCTTTTTAAATCACAGCTGACTCTTAGGCATTATGCTTTGCATTTTACTATTGCAGTGATACCCATCTCCCCTCCCAACTAACTACAGTGGGAGCAGCAAGGTCAGGCCCTGTATTAGTATGAATTACCATAATAATAAGCGGATGTAATATGATTAGTGTCTGAATTTGATTTATTACATTCAAGAAGGAAATGAAGGGCAAAGGACACAGCTTTGTTTATTATGGGTATTCAAATAAACACTAATAAGATCCCAGCTAGTAAGGCATCGAAGTGTTAGAACATACGAGCTGATGAACATTCGGCTGCTTCTCCTTCGGGTACAAAGTATAAATTAATTATACCTTGGCAGACAGCTTGACTGCGAGGTCCTTGGGGATGAGTAGAAATAGATGGAAGAGACTTATTTGGCTGTTGGGTGTATCAAAGCAATGACAGGGGGATTATTTTCACTACCAATAAAACCAAGCAGCCCAGAGTAAAAAGCCCCCAAAAACATAATTAAGAAAACATTATCAAGAAAATGGACCTCCTGGCTTATCAAGTCCAGCCACTTGTTATTCTGGGCATATTTCTCATACGATTCTTTCGTAGAGGTATCAAGCTCCATCAGCCTAGCTCTTAAAAATAGTTAGGCTTGGAGTTTTAACACATTTAGATACTTCCTAAAGAGAGATAACAGGATATGCTTTATTCCAACCCATATCTTATTCTTGAAATAAATTGGATCAGATCTATATAGTATATCCATGAACTTATCTCAGGAGTTGAATACAATGTAACGTGAAGGAGAGAAGAACTTTTTAAGTCAATAATGCTGCCAAAGCCTGTGTATCACAAAACTTCAGGTATTATTGTGACAAGAAGAGTAGAAAGATAATATTCAACAAATAGATAGAAAAGGGATCTGTAAATGGAAATACCAAAAAAATGCAACTTGTTAAAGCTGTTTAGTTTTTATTTTTCAGAAACGACATGCTATTCCTACTTTAAATCTGAACTCTTGATTTGTCTTTTTAGACTGTAGGCCCCAATCCAAATAGCAAAAGTTTTGGGTGGAGCATCTCAATGACCCATAGTTTGACAAGATGGACATTATCTACCTGCATTTCTTTAAGGCTTCTGATATGGTTTCCTACAGCCTCCTCCTAGAGAATATGGTGTGTTATGGTTTAGACAAATGGTCTGTGTGGTAGGTGGGGAATTGGCTGACAGTCCATACCCAGAGAGTGGTGGGAAATGGCTCCTTTACAAACTGGCAACCTCTGACACGTGGCATCCCCCAGGAATCGATGTCGGGCCCAACGCTGTTCAATATCCTCAAGTGATCCGGATGATGGGATCAAGTGTACCCTGATGGAGTTTGCTGATGATACCCAACTGAGTGGGGAAGTGGACACTCCAGAAGGGAGAGTCACCCTGCAGGAAGACCTGGACAGGCTGGACGGGTGGGTAACAAGAACCTTATGGAGTTCAGCGAGGTCAAGCGTAAGGTCTTGTACCTGGGAAAACATCATCCAGGAGCTCAGCACAGGCTGGGATCTGCCCGGCTGGGGAGCAGCTCTGGGGAAAGGGGCCTGGGGGTCCTGCTGGGCAACAAGCGTGCTGCAGCGGCAAAGAAAGTCCCCGGGGTGCTGGGCTGCATCAACAAGGGCATCCCCAGCAGAGATAAAGGAGTCGTTATCCCACTCTGACCAGCGCTTGTCAGGCCATGCCTGGAATCCTGTGCTCACTTTTGGTCCCCACTATGTAAAAAAGATGTGGCCAGGCTGGAGAGGGCTCAGAGAAAATGACCAAGGGACTGGGCAGCCGTGTGAGGAAAGACTGAGGTTCTGGGTCAGAAGGTGAGGAAAGGTTCAGGGTCTGGAGCACATCTTAAGAGGAGCAGCTGAGGGAACTGGGGCTGTTTAGCTTGGAGAAAAGGAGACTCAGGGAAGACCTTATGAATCTCTACAACTACCTGAAAGGAGGTTGTCGTGAGGTGGGTGTCGGTCGCTTCTCGCAAGTAACAAGTGATAAGACAAGAGGAAATGGCCTCAGTGTGCACAAGGAGAGGTTCAGATTGGATATTAGGAACAATTACTTCACTGAAAGGATTGTCAAGCACTGGAACAGGCTGCCCAGGGAAATGGTTGAGTCGCTGCCCCTGGGAGTATTTAAAAGACGTGTAGAAGTGTCACTTAGGAACATGGCTTAGTGGTGGACTTGGCAGCGTTAGGCTAATGGTTGGATTCGATGATCTTAAAGGTCCTTTCCAACCTAAATGATTTTATAGATTCTATGATAGTCACAGTGATCCCCCTTCAGAATAAGACTGTCAGGCTCCGTTTCTGCATATACTCACCTGTATGCTTAGGTTTCGTATGTGGGAAAATGAGATCAGTATGTTATTCCTGGTTGGAAAGATAAATCTACGTATTCCATTGGCAGAAACCTACATTAAATTAAATTTTCTATTTCTTGAATATCTGAAACTCAGTGACACAAGCTTGGAATAACCACTGAGATATTAGGATTTGTAATACGTAATCTGTAAAATAATAGTTGTGAAAAGAAGCTAACACTTGTTTCCATTAATAGATCATAGTAACGTAAAGCTAAAGATTTTGATTCAGAAAATTATCTTATCTTTGCAGAGAAGCGGGGAAAAAATTAAATCTTGTATAAAAATTACTCTGTACATATTTGATTAGTCTCAGTCAACAGGCTTTCTTCTACTTGTTCACATTTTTTGTATTTGAACAGAAAAAAAAAGCAAAGAAAAAAAATCTCTCCAAAAAGAGCAGAAATGTTGTGGTTGGTTTGTTTTGTTTTGTTTTTGTCTAACAATATACTGGATTAAGAGGGAAATGTGCTTCTGAAATGTGATTAAAATTTACACCACTCCTCACTGGAACCTAGGTACCTAGCTGAAATTAAATACTTACGTGTGGATTACAGGGAGTTATTCCATCTGTAAGAACAAATGTTAATCATGTGGGGTATTAGCAATACAGCTAGGGAATTACAGTTAATGAGTTGCTTGGGTGGATACTGTCTTTCTATTCTTGAATTCTGGAAGGGGCTGGTTGTAAAAGTAGAAGGATGAAGTGGAGATATGGAGGCTTTTCTCTACCTGTTTGTGAGTTCTCCACAATGATTTACTACTGATCAGGAGAGCACTAGCTCTTCACTGGCCAACGTCACATTAAATAAGAAATTTTGATCTATTCCTATTTTCATAGTGTTATATCCACATCTTCTTATTAACACACGATATAGGTTTAACTACACAACTTGTCAAAACAAACACACCCCAAAACAAGCCTTGCAATGCTTCGCTGAGGCATTGGAGAAGCCCAGGAGGAAATATCCAATTACAATGTTCTACCTGTGGCATCTGGTTCTGACCTACAGTGGTTTCCCATGGAGTCCTGCTTCTCCTCATGTCTGTCACGTTAACACAAACCTTTCTTCTCTCACTTCCGTGATGCTTTGACAGCATGTCAGTGTGGGATTCTCTCAAATCTGCATAAAAAGAGTCGTGGGTACATTTTGAAGTACGAGAGCGGTCCATATTCCAGATGAAACCAGCTCTCGAGATTGGAAGTTTACAATAATATGCTCTGTCATATCCCATATCCCACCGCCAGCTCTGACTAGTCTAAGTAGGAAGACAAAAACATGCAATAATAATCTGCTCACGGAGTTTAGCGAACAGTCAATTTTGCACAGTCAGCAGAAAAGATCATCTCCGTTCTTACCCTCCTCCAACCTGATAACCAGCTTCAGTTTGAAAGACAACGTCAGCAAGGTACCCTGCTGGATCCTGATGATTAAAAGTTGCCTTCAAGTTGTAACTGGCAGAACACAAGTCTCCTGGGTTGTTTTTTTTTTTTTTTTTTTCAGGAACAGAATGAGGAACCAATTTTGCAGGGCTTCATGGCTGTGTGTCAGACAGACTGACAGCAGCTAAAGACAGGATTCTTAAAAGCAGTATTTTACTGCAATTATGTTCACTTGTACCATTAAAAAAAAAAAAAGTTTTCTTAATAGCACAGATTTTTCTTTACAAAAATTGCCTTTTGGCTTTATCAGGTAAAACGATACTATTCTGAACTTCATATAAATGGTGTGCCTGCAGGTGAAATAAAATATTTAAAACCTGAAAATAGTAGAAGAGTGAAAAATAAATAATAAAGAACATTTTGATAGAAACATTCTTATTTTGACACGGCTATGGAATGTTTACTCATCCAAAGACCATGCAGACAGTGCTTTGCCTGACTCAGGTTTGAATTTTGGGGGAGCATCACCGAGCATTTTTTTGTTAGCTTAAAGCACGCCTCCTAAATGAACAAACTTCCTTTTAACTCGTCAGCTTTTATTTTTGTTAATGAAGTCTGTAACCATGTTTAACTAAATGGTTGAGCGTGGAAAATTAAATGTTCTTCAGATGCATCAGGTTTATTGGACTTGATCTGGAGTTTGTAACCACAGCTGTGTAAAGGCGGAGCTGCCGCTGGCCCTGGCTCGCTGATGGGAAATGAAGATTTTTTCTGGCGATGGGCACTGGGCTGCAAAGAGAGTTTTCTACTCTTCCATAGAAGTGAAAAGGGGGACTAAGAGTGCCAAAATACTGTTGTTATACTGCTCTTGACATGTCCCAACACAGCAGGTAATGCTCTCCGCTGTGCTTAGCACGTTCCATCCCGTGTCAGAGCAACAGCTGTTTTTTGTCAGCGCCTGTTATATGGCTGTAGCATCAGGGACACCTACTCACGGATATATTCAGAGAGGTTTCAGGTATGCAGGTAGTCCAGCATGACCAGACATTTAATCCTTTTAAACAACACTCACAATATGAAAGAATCACACAGATTCATTTCGGATCATTTCCATAATGAAGTCATACGAAGTAGTGTTATAAATCAAGAAGAGGTAGGAAGGAGACTGAAGGTCGCAGTTTTACCAGGAAACCTTAAGGCTATCAAAATGCTTCATGCAATAACCAAGGATGAAATCCATATTTCCCTACTGAGTTAAACACGACCTGACAATGCCAATGAACTTTCAGGGAAACGACAGACAAATTGCAGCGTGCGTGCGTTAAGCCATGTTGAAACCTTCATTTCTAAAAAGCATCCTGTCAGGAGTTGTAAATACTGCAGGCTAACACCGAAAGGTTTTCTTCCTACTTCCTATGGCATGTACTTTCTGCTCGCAGATTGCGTATAGGCCACGCAGATTATTCAGTGGACTGCAAATTAAATTCATTTTGACCGGGAAGCAAGTGAGGAGAACCGAGGTGCTTCTGGCCACAGTCAGAAAAGGCTTGGTGTTTGTCTCTGGAGATCTCCACCGACAGACTAACCCTTCTCAGACTGTCCCAAACTAAGTCTTCCCTATTTTATATGTTTAAGGATTGGTTTTGCTTTGTGGACTTGTATTTATTTGTTTGTTTTATTGCTTTTAACACTTATTCTCTGAAAACCATGCAAAACTGAAGGCAGCCCCCAATTAGCAGTTGGGTATAGACGAAGGACAACGCTCAGAGAGGATGCAGGACTAGACCAGGAGTTGGTTTATACCCACTGAAGCTGCAAGAGGCTGCAGCATGGCTGGCTGGGTTACGCTACCACCTTCCACACCACCTGCTACCATAAGCTCTCACTGCAGAGAGGAGAAATGAGGAAGGGTGATGAAGGCTGAGCCTCCAAAAGGCCTTTTCACATCTCTATCATCCATCCTCCTGCTAATATTCATCCTCTACTCCCTGCTCAGTCTCTGTCTCTTACCATTTGCTACCCCACAGTTGCTCAATACCCCCTGGAGCAGGGCCAAAACACCACGATCTCAAGCAGGAATACTCCAAAGGCTGCACTTTCTGGGTCTGATCCAGATCCAATATAACTCACTTCAGCTAATACTGAAAAATTAACATTATCAATACTTGATTACTTTTTTATTATTATTCCTACTTAAAACCAGCTACACACAGAATATCTAACTCTGCAGTCATGCATGTTGCATAATGGTTTATTCACGTGCCTATCTCCTGTCAGACCAAATAAAACTATTCAAAAGAACAAATGCCATTTCAGGTGAACAGAGACCAGGGACCTAGGCCCACAGCACTTTGTCAAACATTTGTACTGGCTGGCTGACACAAAATCAAAAATGATTTTGCTTTTTTGGAAAAGTTTCACAGATCCATTGTTTCTCCAGGAAAGTGAGAAATCCTGCTGGAAAAATGAACAATATCTGTTCAAAGCTCCTAAAGAGAACAAACAAAAGATGATGATTTTCTGCAAGAAGGGGAAATAATTTTCAGAGCAAAGTTGTTGTTGTTGTTGTTGCTGTACTTTTGGTATGAAGAAACCTTTGTTTAGTCACCAACCCAATTTTCAGGATGTTTCTAAAAAGCTCTGGTTTGGGTTTCTCCCTTGTTTGGTTTTTTTTTTTCCTACTTTCACCATATGCTGTTCTGACATGCCAATACACCACGGAGCAAGGTTGTCAGATCCTCCCTCTGGAGTTTTTACTAAATACTACTAAAAACAACGGTACAGCTTGATCTATCTTACACAAAAAAAAAAAAAAAAAAAAGAGAAGAAAAAAATCTCAACCAAGCCAACAAGTTTCCAGTGGAGACCTCGAAAGCATTTGTCTTTAATATTACAGTACATTCCTCTTTAATATTAGAGTAATCTGGGTTATTAAATGCACTAATTTCGATGCTGATGTGAGGTCAGTTCAAATTTTGGCCTGATGGAGGAGAAGCAAAACATCTGCAGGAAACACTTTTCTGTTACATTGTGCTTGACGTGGGAATTAATGGGTGCAATTCTATGGCCTGTGTTATGCAGGAGATCAGACAAGATGATCATAGTGGTGCCATCTGGCCTAAAAAAAAAAAAAAAATAAATCTCTGAATCTACATTTAAATTCTCACTTGAACTTAGGTAACCTCTCTCTCAGCCCATCTGCATGTTGAATATTCCCATTAAAAGGCAGTCACTAGCAAGCCAAGTATACATTACTATCCTCAATCAGCTTTATTTTATGTAGCCGTTAACACTGTATTTTGGCACTAAAAACCCAGAAGAAAACCCAGTATAAAACCAAGCGTTTGTACCTATAAATGCAAACAACAGGAAAAAAAAAAAATTATCAGTCCCTATAGCCACCATAGCATTTCAGGGACACGCACCTAGTGCTGAGAAACCTCTGGCACCGAGTTCTGAAGGGCAACCTGAACAACCAAGTGGTTGATGATTGTGTACGACAAACCCTGGGAATTAATTTGGCCAGGATGAAGATTTGCACAGAAAGTGGTCTCCGGGACCACAAAAAGCTCAGGAAGGGAAATCATGCAGGTTTTAAGTGAGACAGGTGTAGAGGGACACACAAGGGTACAAATCTTGTGCTTCAAGTTAGATTATTTTTTTTTTTTTCCCCTAAAAATTGTTTACCCAAGTCCTTGCTACAGTGACTGGCTTAGAATCAGGATTTGAAAAGACAACAGAAAAGGGCTTTTAAAGAGTTTCAGTGGCAGAGGGAGATGGAAACCCTTCTCCAATGCCTGACAGCTCCCTTCTGTAGGGTCCAGTGTCCTGCGGCCACCCATACCTCTCAGGTTTTCAAAGACATTTTCTTCTGTGTTTTAATAACCACAGGGTTGAGACAGCCTCTAAGCTACATGTGCGTATGAAGGGGAAGATGATATTATTTAAGCACTTTGGTTAAATCAGTCTTGCATCCATAACCTGTAAGTTGGTCAAAGGCCTGTAACACACCAGCAGAACTTGGCTGACATGGGTGTTTTGTATGGGTCTCAGAGCAACTTGGAGATGCTGTGTTGTTACCCTGATGTACCTTAGACTCTGAGAGGCAAGCACCTGCCTGCAGCTACACGGATATAGCTGGGTCAGAGCTTTGCTTCCCCTTCTGCAGAATGTCCTCCCTATTAACTTGGTAGGGTTTAATGAGATTTTCTTGCCAGAAAGCTAGAACGACCCCTGTGAAATTTTTGAAACAGATATTCATGATAGCTTTACAGGAACAGCGGGAACCTGATTCAGAATTTATTGAAGCAGTATTGCTGTTTACTTTGCATTTAGAAGCAACCAAGAGCAAAGGAAGAGAGAAGGGGTAGAAATAGATTATCAGCAAAAGCTTATTCCTGAGGGTTGGGTTTACTGGGGGGGGAGGTTGTTTGTTAGTTTGTTTGGCTTAGTTTTTAAATATATATCTATATTTAATTTGGATGTAAGGTTCTCCACTCCACTGGATTTTGGTTCCCATGAAAACACGTTCTGTATGATCAAATGTGGGTTGTTGCTAGTGAGGTTACTTGGGGAAATATATTCATGAAAGACTGCATCCTGCTGATGCAAAACAAACACAAATAAAGAGACAAGTCAGGAAAGATAAGTGAAGAGAAACAAGTAATGAAAGGAACATTTTGGGCAGAATCTGTTATTTGTTATTATTATACTATGTCCATACTCTTCTCCCTTATTCTCAGCACTGTACATTTTAATTGTCCCCTGAAGAAACAGTTCTGTAGATACATCCACAGGGAGCAAAGGCTCTGTCAGTGACAACCAAATTAATTTCTCTGTTGGAAGCATGAAAGTGACTTAAAACCCCAGAACAACACATTTTTTAGCAGTTTGAACCATCTTTCTTTATAGTAACTATCGCCCTTTATACTTTGGAGACTAAGAGCCCTGGTAGCACACCATCTATTTAGAAAGATACCAGTAACAAGGAGTTAGAAAGTCTAACTACAACATTGCCTCAATTTCGTCCAATCAGAATCCTGATTAACGTTCTTCAAACAGATAAAAGGCCTTGCCTTAAGGTTTAGCATGAATAAAAGCAGGCAGCTTCCTAGCTACGAGCCACATCATGATTATATGTTGCTTAATAAATGCAAACCAATTTACACACCCTGGAGTCACTTCTGGGTTCAGGTTTTCAATGCACTTTGCTTCAAAGTCCAGTGTGGCTGGGACCAACCCATTGCTCTTCAGCACAAACTGAAGAACAAAACCAGATCTTAATGTGTGGGAGAAAAATAGTATTTATTCTTTTTTTTTTTTTTTTTTTTAATATCTGTGACTATGGCAACAAAAACCTATATGAGATTCTATATGCACCGATGCCTAAAAACATCTGCGGAGCACACAGCAATATCAAGATATAATCTGCTGTTCCTCATCCCTGCTGAAGGAGCCCCTTCACACTTTCATGCTCCTTCCTCACAGTAGCTATTCTTTTTTCTTAAAAGAATATATAGCGATATAAATTATCTAAAACATATAGCAATATAAACATATAGCGATCTAGAACATATAGCGATATAAAATATCTAAAACAGATACTTGATATAGTGATATGATTGAAATGCAGTAAGAAAGCATACAGATTTATTAAAAACAAACAAACAAACAAACCTAAAACACAACAAAAAAAGCCATTGTCATTTAAAATGTTAACCTTTTCCTCTCCTTTGTGCAATAACCGATACTGCCACACAGCAGAAACACTGTCTAAGGGAACTGATCCAGCACTCTGCATTGCGGTCATGAACCCTTTTCAGATAAAGCTTTGGACTCCAGGACCGAAGTATTTTGTTGAGTATTTTGCTATATTGATCCACACTGATAACACTAGAATGGCTTTAACTTCAGCGAGGCTGTGAGGCTGAGTTTCCACACATGATGACCTACACAGGTACTTACACCTGTAAAACATTTTAAATCGTATTAGAGGAATGCTTTTGAGGGGGCATAACACAGCATTAAAAATGAAGAAGTTTCTGATTTAGGACTGCTCGTTCAAGTCATTGCATCCCGTTGCACATCGAGCATAATGAGGGAAGCTTTGCAGAGGGAAGGTCCACAGAGGGCTATTAGATGCAGTGATGTATCTGCCACTTCCAGGTCAGTAAGCTCTTAAACAGCAGATTACTGGAAGCTGGGAGAGGATATCCAGAGGAATTATCTCTCAGTGTTTGCCCAGTTCTTACACTCTGGCCCTGGGCATCTGCTCTTGGCAGCTGCCAGAGGTGGGACACGATGGACAGATGGTCCTGGGGCTGTTCCCCCACTCTGCTGTGACTCCCCATCACAGGCTGATGCAACTGTGCTTGAGATGCTTATTAAAGCTGCTGCATTAATTCTCTTTGAGCATGGGGCTTGGAAAACCCTGTGAAAAATATGTACCACCCCCCAACATTATATATAACAATGTCCTCTGCCAGCTCCCCCCTCTCACAACTGAATACAGAGGACCAGCAAGGAGAGGAGAACCCACCACTACTTCTGCACCACAGCTCCATAAAAAGGGTGCTCTTAAACAGGGCAAACTTTCTCTTTTTCCAAGGCAACACTTTATAAAACACTTCCCTTCTATAAAAAGGGCTTTAATTCCCATGTAATGGGCAAGAGCTGGCTCAGCCATCTTGGCAAGAGACACCATCCAAAACTGTAATGGGCTACACAGTTGCTGAGCACCCCACACATGGCTGGTGTGTTACATATCCCTGTCCTACGGTCTCAAAAGCCCCAAGATGGGTAAATGCCAAACTATTTATTGGCAGGAAGCACTAGGAAGAGATGTAAAGTATCCTTAGTGGAACCATCAGAGAAGTGCTGAAACCATATTTCTTTTTCAGAGAACATAATTACATCCATCTCCATGTAGCATTCTTTCCCACATATGATCCCTTCCCACAAATATTAGGGAGGAAAAAAATGTCAAGGGAAGCCTGGCTGTCCTGGGTCTGTATGTATTTTCTTCTTAGTTCTATATATTTCTTACTTATCAAAGCTTCATATTTTGTACTGTATGTATGTGACTAGTTAACATTTTCAATGGCATTTTAGGTGGCATCACACTGATTCCCAGTAGACAATACATTTGAACTGCACATTTTTCAAAAGCTCTATCTTGTGCGTGTTGCCGTGTGTTTATTCTACTTTAAACTGTTATTCTCAAAAAAACACATAAACCCCCTTCAAAAATGAAGGGGAAAAAAAAAAAATTAATCCTTTCTACACTCAGCTTTTGTTGAATTGTCCGGTGCAATTTATAAAGTCAAAGAACAAAGTTTAGCTGTGCCTGCCACCTCTACTTCTAAAACAGCTCTTATGTTTAAAACAATATCAGCAAGTTCAGGTCACTCCGTAAAATCCCAATTTATGACAAAAATTTCTGTTTAGTTGGCACAAACCTATTAACTCAGCTGAAAAGAGTGACAGTAATTGCAACTGGCTAAGGGTTGATAAGAAAACTCCGTCTAATAATTTGAAAGAAAATTTACAGACTGGCAAAGCTATGTCAGACAAGAGAACCAAAGATAGCTGCACTCAGTGTTTTCTAATTCAAGTTAAAGAAAAAAAAAAAAAAAGAATTCATAATATTTGCACTATAATAGGAGACACTTTCAAAGTGATAGCTTTAGAGCACTTCGTATCTTATTCCATCAATGACTACTCACAGAAAACTGAAAATTGTCACAGACCAAAATTGGCCCTTATTGCTCAGTTATAAAATAAACATAAATAGAGGACATCAGATTTGACCTAGTAACACTGGCATAGATTTTGTGCTGCAGGCACTGAAGCTGTGGATCCTAAAATAATTGAGGTTTGTAATTGAAGAGAGTGCAGAATTTAGCTATCCAAATGGAAAAGAAAAATATCTTTCTTGGCCTCGCAGCGTTCAACCAGCAGGAGAGGGCACCAAGTGCCCCTTCCCACCTGCAAGGGGTCTGGCAGAGCATCACTGCCCAAATTAGAACCCCGACAGCACGGGCTGCACAGCCAGAGGTTTATGATGAGCCCTTTCATTACCCAGTTTGGAGTGAGAACAAGTGTTTAAATTATTTGTGCCGTGTTGCTTCTTATTTCCAAAAAATAAATAAATAAAAAGAAAATATTAAGTCTCCCCAAGCTGCAATTTACCTTAGGTAAGAGTTTGTATCCCTTGTCCGGAATAGAACAGTTCTTGCTCAGCTTAGATCACCATGTTCGTGCAACTTTCCCCATCATCACCCAAGAAAACCATCACGTCCCTTTTCCCTGTGCTGACAGGTTGGCAGCGACTGCCCAATGCAAGCAGCTCGAGGTGCCACCAGCATCTTCTCTTCCGACACAAAAACTTTGTGTGGGCAGGCAAGTCTCTGTGTGGTCTGTGGCGGAGAAGCCCCCTGGAGAGACTCTGTTTTATAGGATTGAATTAAAGCATCTGACGCTACTCTACAATGGGATTATCATTGTTCTTTTATCCGCGTTTCAAAGAAGCTCAGTAAAGTGACCTTTCCTCAAGTATTTTTCTCTGATTCTTTCTGATCTGAATTTTCTGTAGAGGAAGAACTGAAAGAGAAAGAAATATGCTTTCCTTTCCTTTTTACGCTGCGGGAACATTGCAAGGTGTATCTGTTTTCTTAGCTTTTGGAAGGTCTGAGATTTTTGCATTACCTAGGATAAAAATAATTATATCAAAGATACAAAGCCTTGTGCTTCAGGCCAGAGGTCACCTGCTAACTGACGGAGTAAGGAAAAAACCCATTTCCCTCTGAGAAAACCATTCCCCAGTTGTCTGTGATGGGTTTCTCGCACCTTCCTAAGAACGACTGTCAGAAAGAGAGGTTAAAATAAGGGCATTTCCAGCCTGCTCCAGTATGGCAATTCCTCTGTTTCGAAGGCAGGGTAGGTTGTTATTTTTCTTTCAGCACTTTTGCAATTGTTACATAGATTTGGATATATGGGGCTTGGTGGTAATTTTCTATGTATATGTAGGTGTTAAATGAGAAAGTACTTCTGTTAGCGAATTTATTTTTAAATCCCTATGGACAAGGCTACCTCATTATGTCACGTAAAGGTACGATGTTAAATCCTAACTGACACTTGCATGCAAGAACATTGTTGTCTTACATTTGTATGAATAAGAAAATCTCCGTGCTGCCTGCTTTCCTTGCTCAGGCAATAGAGTACAGAGGTGTTGCACACACTGAATTCATCCCCTTTTAATTCCATGTCTCATGACTTAGTTTCCCTGATTCTCATCTCACAACTTCTCACGCACGCTCACACAGTTTGCAGCTACCACAGGCTGTAATACGAAGTGCTTTTTTCCCTGAACACTGTCTTACAGATCTGGCAGCATTTGAATTTCCAGGTGTATTCACTACTGTGATTTCCAGCGAGATTTTAATCTCTCAAGAAAATCTCAAGTAGCAGTTTGATGGCATGGAGGGTTCATTTAGACTTTGAATCTGAAAAAATATTTTTTCAACCCTTTGTGGACTCTTATAATACACAAATGAATGGAACATATAACGTATACACTGTCAATGGCGTGTATATTCCTAGGGAGAATGTACCTTACAGGTTCAAAAATGAACTTTTAAAAAATTAAGTGTAAGCAGCAGGAGAAAAATAGAGGAAGGAAGTTTCTAATGTATATTTAAACATTCTAAGTGACAATCACAGATCAACAGCAAAAGAATAGGAAAAAAACCTGTACCACAACAGAGTCATCGCTCCCGTTTGGTAACAATTTCCATAAGTACAACGCAGCTGACAGACCAGGAGTTACGGGGTTTGATTTGAATGCAAGAGCTCATTTTGGTGAGCACTCAGGGGAAAAAAAAAAAAAAATAAAAAATAATAATTTAGGAAAATTCTGCAGTTATATCAGTCTGGCTTATGAGGCACTTTTACAGTGCGGCATTCAAGACACTAATTGAGGTTACACACAGGCTATATGGTAATAAGGACAAGTCAGGGTGTATATACTAAATGCTGTGAAAGTAGCTTAGTGTCAATGTGGAGAAAATTGAATGGATAGAGTCCGAGGGCAAAGTAACCAAAATGATAAGTAATAAAACCTGAGCAGTAAGAGTCTAGACTGGCTATATGAAGTGTTATCCAAGCAAACAGCTCCACAGCAAACTGATGCAAGAACCCCCAAAACCATATCTCTTCCTGTAAAGGCAAAGGCTGCCTGGGAATACTTACAGATGTTGCAGAACCTCCTTCCTAGATGCTGTCAAGCCACACTTGATCAAGAGTTTACAGACCAATGCTCTAAGACTTCCAGAAAATGTAAACGGATAGGTGCTGCCTCCTTCAGTCACAGGTCGCCTGGCATGTCCTTACACACGCCTGGTCTGTTTGAAGACAACCCCATACACCTTAGTCACATCCATAAATCTGTGCAGGCAGCGGTGGCAGCTCGGTTCTGCCCCGTCACCCAGATTGATGCTTGGCAAGCTGCAGGCTCAGGGCAGCCAAGCAGCAGTGTCACTAGCCCTCACCCAGAAAAAAAAAAAAAAAAAAAAAAAAAAAAAAACCCACAAAACAAAAAAACCCAACAAACTATTCAATGTGCAAATCCTCCCTGAGTACCAAGACAGCCATCATGCTGTAAATCACATCTTCTGTATCCTGTAAACCAGACATTAGCTGCTTGCTGGGGTTAAACCCAACTAGGTGGGGGGCTCCAACACTTGTCCCACGTTCGCTGGGCACATCCCATCAAAATAAACCTTCCAGTAGAGCAACAGTGCTGGCATGCCCATGGATCATGTTCCTCAACCACAAAGGATGGCAACAGTCTACCTATTTGCAGACAAACAAAACAGAATCCACCTTCACACCTCAAAGGGTCAAAATCCACACGGAGCCCAGCTGAGAGCACAAGGGAGCAACGTGAGCTGAGGGGATTGCCGTGAGTCGGCCAGCTCTTTGACTGCGTGAGGACTTCTTCCAGGACTTGCTCCACCACTCTCCCATCTCCTGGTAGGTGGGAAGGGAGAGATTGTCAATATTGAGGATGCAGCTGCTACACCAGATTTCATCTGTTCTGGAAGAGGTGGCAGAAAACAGCAGAGAGGCTGTCTGTCTCTGGTGGAAAATACTCTGCCAGGAACCTCCTCTTCTCACTTCCTTCCCTCACCTCCAACATAGTGAAGAAACCAGTTTTGGATTCTTGATGTTTAACAACCACAAAACTCAGCTAGCGTTCATTGGCTTTAATGTAATCAGTAGTAGTGCCACATTTCAGTAATGAAACCTGATTCATTTTCCCAACTCAGAGAAATTCTACTGTCTGATGAAGGAGCCAAGAAGTCCAGACATAATGCATGAGGGGTTTTGGGGTGATGCGGAGGGGAAAGGAGACAAAAAAAAAAGGGGTAAACCAAGGCACTTCCAGACAAGCAGTGCAAAGAAGTAAAGAAATCTGAACACACACAAAAATAAAATCCTTCCAACCCATCCTAATGCAGGACTCTATAGGTGACAGCACAGGATACCTATGGCTCATATAAAATCTTCTGGAAATTTCTGAGTACTATAGCTTACTTACATGAACATGAAAGACAGCCTCAGCTTATCCTTGACCAGCCACAATACTGAATTTTAATCACTCCCTAAGCATTTGATAGCTGGCAGAGAAGAGATTTTTTTTTTTGTAATAAGGTTTGATAAAACATCACCCTTGGGAGAGCTTGTACATAAACACCTCAAAAGAATTATGCAACTCTAGCACACAGCTTTCATGACAACAAATCTATCCATCATCTGGAGCACAACCCAGGACTTAAAAAGGTTCTATCTCTGCACAGCAACATTCTTTTCCTCAGAGCAATATTCATTCTCAACAAGGTATGCAAAGGGCAGCAGAGGTGGGCTCCTCCCTACTCTAAATCTTGACTGAAATGATTGTTTTCAGGAAGAGGACTAAACCCAAGATTTTTGCCAGCATTAGCTAACACATTGTTTGCACAATGATCACCTCCCTCAAATGACAGCTCGGTGTCATTTCATATTTTTATGATGCCATCTGACAGCCAGGGTTTCTAAGGAAACACCAATATTGGGGGAGCTGGAGGGAACGGAAGAAAAGGACAGAACCTAAAAATAAGTCACACGCCTCTTCCAGACATTAAAACCGCCTGATAAAAAATCATAAACATCTCCTCCTTTGAATGGTAACATTTCTAAGACATCTGCAAGACTCCATCCAAGTAGAATCATTTTTCACTGCACAATATTTCGCTAAGAGAGAGTTATATTTGTGAAATCACATTTTTTTAAAGGATGTTTGGAAAAATATGCTGACTGGATTATTTCTTAAATTACCCCATAATAAATGGAAGCATGATCATTTTGTACCACTGCAGCCCCCAAGAGGACTCAAAGTCTCACATGGAGCATGAACAGAATAGATTTCACCTATTTTAAGTATCGATGCTGGAAATGTAGGATTTTCTTTTTTTTTTTTAATTAAACTGAAATGGGTGTGAGAAGAGAAAACTATATCCCTCCCCCTGAGCATTGACAAGGCATTCTGGAATTGGACATCCAAAGCACTCCAAACTCGATGTGCCCAGAGAAATGACAACTCAACACAATGAGATAAACACTTTTTAGGTCAAGCTGCAGTTGAGTTGGGAGGAAGCAAAAATATACAAAGAATATATTTTTGGAACATCCAAAACCTCTAATTTTTCAAAGTGTCTCTTTTTTTTTTTTTTTTTTTTTTTTTTTTTTTTCCAATTAGCCCAGAAAAAAAATCTCTTCTTGGAGGGATATGCATCAGGAATATTTCCTCCTCTGTGATGAAATTTGGGCTATGATCTAAAAACGGACTCTAGCCTGGTCTGTAACAGCACATTGCACAGCGCCGAAGACAAATTTATTATAAAATAATTTTGACATAAATCTCACTAGAAGCACTTAAGTATTTTACCATCTCTCCCAATTACATAGGCAACCACAACCAGCGCAGAGTTAAACAGATGATTTCACCAAATGTGACTTAGTGGGCTTTAGGCTATGTATAAATATTCAGAGTTTTACTTCCAGACAGTCACTAATACACTCCATGTACAGATCAGGAGGGAGATATTTGTGGAACTGAAGTCAGAATGTTTCAATGTGTTTTTAGAAATGGTAGCCAGACATTTTATTTGGGGCATAACTTTAATATTTTGGGCTGCTGGTGTTTACACAGAGATCCAGAAGACATCAGTTTAGATGTATGTATGGACCCTTAACACAAAGTACCACAATTTAGCATGAAAACTCTCTCTGCATCAGGGATGAAATAGTTCTTATAATATATATCCAAGAGAAACAGACAGCCTATATATCACAGCTGTAAAAAAAATACATATATACACACACATATACAAAGCTAATTGATGGTTTCTATGCATCATTATTTAAAGGAGCCTTTCGTTACTAGCTTGTAAGTATGCAAGTGTACTCATGAGTTTATAGAAATCACCAAACATTATTCTCAAAGGAACACTGGGATTTATCCCGAGAAGACAAGCAAAGCTGGGCTGCTCAGTCAGCTGGGAGGAGAGTGGTCCCTTGTCTCACCCAGAGCGTCTCGCCAGCCCTGCCCACTTCAGAAAGCAACTACCTTCCCTTTCCTCAGCTGATGGGGGCAGAGAGATACAACCAAGCTTAAATCACCAAGCTCCATTAGCTACATTAAAGGATGGTTGGAACATCTTCTCATTTGATAAAATTCAAAAGTCTCATACCTATTTGCTTTGGCAGCCAAGCAGCTCTCCTCTACGTGGCTCCGAGGCTGGGGTGGTGGGAGTGCCCAGGGCTTTCCACATTGCTTTAATCTGTGCCTTAGTCAGTCTCTTTCAATACACTAAAAGAGTGTTCTAGCATGTAGAAATTCATTTTCAAGTGTTCCCATGGATCACATACTATAAAAGAATTCATTCAATGTCTGAGGTAGGTTAAATCTTTTCAAATTCAAACAGATACTACCTTAGCTACCACACGAAAGGAGCCCTCCTCCCAGGTGTAACACCACCAGCTGGAGCCCAGGAGATGAGTTTCAATTAACAGCATACACACACCTGAAATATAAAGAGTAGAGGAAAAAAAAAAAAAAAAAAAAGGTACCCCTCACTATTTCTCTCTGTTGTTACAGTCAGAACCACAGGAATTGATTTGTGCTGTTCCTGAGTTTGGTCTTTTTCAAGTTTGATTCATGATGATAAAGCAACAGAAAAAATAAAAAAATAAAAATCTTCATGCCTGATTTAGCAAGTGGGCAGAACAAAACCCCAGCCTGACTAACCACACTAACCTTTTAAAATGCTGCATTTTCATCGACTGGCCATTCCCCTTCCTTGCAGGCTGCTGAGGTTGCACAAGGGAAGGACAACAATTGCCAGTTAATCCAATTACAGAACACTCTAAAGGTTGAGGAGATGGAGTAGTTTGCCATTTGATATATGATTATGGGGGATTAAACTCTTCGTTTATGTGACAAAATTTTAATCAGGACAATAAATGACTCTGAGAACAATGTGGAATATCTGCAATTGTTTAGGGATTCTTGGTGAATAAAAAGGAAATGAGAAAACATAAGAGGGGGAAAAAAAGGAAAATTTCCAATCATGTTATAAACCACTCAACAGCTTTACAAACATTTTTCATGACGCTCATTCAAGTAACACTTTGGGAACTTGCTATAAACTATAACTCAGAGCTGGCACTCAAGGGCCAAGGATGGAAGCAAGGTCTCGAAGGACAAACTGTCCCACCAGAGTTGTGAAGCAGTGGCACAGGTGAAACCCTGAGCAGCTTTCTGAAAGCCAGACCTCGTGCTGGAAATGAGATATTTAGTACCAGGATGCTTATATCAGCCTAAGAGAAAACGGGATTAACAAGCAGAAGCACACGGATCATTTCCACAGCAGTTACTGCCATTTGTTTTCCTCTTGCTTCCCCCGTAGCACCATGAGACATTCTTCAGCATCTCATGGTGCTACTTGTTTATTAATAACTAATAAATAAGTTATTAGTAATAAATTAGTTATTTCTTAATTTGCTGAGTTCCAAATTAAAACACCACACTCCACAGTAAGGATGGTGGCCAAGAGCGTGTAACTTCATCCTTGGAGGTTAAGGTTATGCTGTTGCTTCCACTAGTATCATGAGAGGGGTCTTCAGATTTACAACTGAAGAGGTTTTTGTTTTGTTTTGTTTTGTTTTGTTGTTTTGTTTTTTTGTTCTTTTGTTTGTTTGTTTTGTTCTGTGGCAGATGCAAAACCATGGAGATTCTTCAGACCATCAGGATGGATGGACACGATCATAGCCATATTTCTGATGTCTTCCATGGCAACTTCTGTTTCTTTGAGCTGCTTTTGTCCCCAGTAAATTCGTTGGGAACAAAGCAAATGATAGTTGTTAAAGAACTGGACCTTGAAGTTTGCAGCCCTGGTTTGTAAGACTGGATCTGGCCATGAGAAAGATGGGACAGAGAGCAGCCTTAGGTATGCAAGCAATTTCCAAAGCACAAGAGGGAGCCTGGTGATGAGTTAGGCTTCAAATTTCACATTGAGACTGATAAAGAAAAAAGTCATATATCAAGGGGAATATTTCTGTATTTTAACTGAAGAATGAAAACCTTTTTTTCAAAGTGACTTAAGGATCAGAAGCTTAAAAGTTATTTTTGGTACCTAAACAGGACAATAGTTGATTTGAAGATTTTCAAAAGCCATACAGGAAAGACAGGGCCAAGAACAGAAGGTGGCTATAGAGCAGGATACTCATAATCGTAGCCTGTACTGTAAAAAAAGGGCCAGGTAAAGTTGCAGACAACATGTGTTCCTGAAGACGTTCTAGGTCTGGAAGGTAGAGATTGGAAAGACTTAGAGGTTGTCCTAAATTTCCCAGGCACCTTGGCAAAGCCATGTAAACTCAGCTCTATTTTCCCTGAGTGCCCAAAGAAGCTGGAAATTACGGCCTAAAGGAAAAAGCCCCAGGGGTGTTCCTAAGGACTTAAGGTCCTCAGCACATTCAGAGCTATCTTTCCACAAAAGGACTTTGCTGTTTGAGTCATTAGAGCAATATAGCAATATGGGTCTATTTTATCTCATATTAATCTTATTCTATGAACTCTGAATCTGATCTGGATCCCACCTTCAAAAGAATTAGATTGCTAGAGGCAGCAGCAGGACAGATGTGAATGGGAAATACTTATACAATCAGTTGTTTGTGGATTTGGGACTCTTGATTAGGAACCCACCATTCCTTTGAGAGTAAAATACAGAAAACCAATGTATATGAAACCTTGTTCAATTTCTAAGTAACTGAATTTTCCTAATTGACATACATGTTCCATTTTAAATAATAAAAAAATGAAATTACTTTAGAATATTAATTGAAAAATGTTAGAACTGGAGTATACATTATCATCTCCCTTCTCATTTTCCTGTAAAAGGTTTGCATATCTCCTGCTCTCTAAAAATTCCTTCTATGTTTCTTCAGACAAAATAAGGAATTTGACTCCTTTTATCTTTTAGCACATTTCCTGGTGGAAGAGTCTCAGCTAGCTGTCCAGAGTGACTGCAAATTGATTTTTTCCTTGTAATGGTCAAACTTTGCCATCAAAATACTGGCAAGTGCTTTAATTCAATCTTTGTGTGTCCCTTAACTTTCTTTTATCTCTTTTACTGCTTTAATGACTGTCAAAATGTTAAAGGAAATCTTTTATTGAGTTATAAAGCAGTCAAAATTAAGACATTAGATTAGAAGAAACCTGTATGCTTTATTTAAAGTGGCAAAGATGCAGGACAATAATTTTACTTGAGATTTTGTTTTGCTGGTTATCAGGGCTAGCATAAAGGACACAGCCAGCATAAAGATGAACCAATAACCAGATTGTATTTAGTACAAAAGGGTCAGCACCTGGGTGAGCGCTGGGGGTACAAACAGGTCAATCAGGTTATACATAATCGACATCAACCCCACTGACCCCAACAACGACACCACACAGCCAACAATGGGGGCAATAAATGGTGAAATAGAGTCTCCCATAGAAGGGACGGGAGACAACCAGGCCAACAAGTCAAACACATAAGACCAAGGAAGCCATATAATAAATCCCTACACAGCCCGCGTTTACAAAAGCCAGACCTGAGTGGAGCCCAGTCCCAGGGAGGCGGGAGGTCCTTCCCCAACAGGGAACTCTGCACAGGGCATCCCCCTCACAGACAGACACTGCCCCTCCTGCAATGGTCCCAGCTTTTATCCCTCAGTGGGACACCTGACCTTGGGTTACTGAATGCCGACCCCTGGGGCTCATTTACCCAATGGCTCTGTCTGCCAGGCCAGCACCACCCTGGAGCAAAGCCTAAAGGGAAACTCACCCCCCTTTGGGAAGGGCTGTGGGAATCACCCAGATGTCAGCCTTAATTTGGGGTTGGGGTTGAAACCCCAGAATTTCAGTTTTTCAGCCCAGATTGAAGACTAGCAATAAGGTAGCAACAGCAAAAAAAATCCTAAGTAAAAAAAAAGAAAAAGGTTGAGACCAAAGGAGAAAAAAGTTCAGCATCATTTCAGATGAGTATTACAGCTGTAGTAAATAGCACACATGTATCCGTGTTTGTCATTGCATGTGTTCAACCCCACATAGCATCACAGTAATATAGAACATAAACATCATAAATTCATTTTTAGTTTAGGTGTAGAGAGAGTCCCATTCAAACATGAACACAAAGGTTTTCTTAGCTTCAGTTTCAGGTATCTGTATGTTTGGGTGTGGGGAGTTTGGGATTTGGTTTTTTTGGTGTTCCTTGGGATCTCAGTAGTTACATTTCAGCAATTCCAACTATGAAAATTTTGGCCTGTGCCTAAAGTGTATGGGTCACTGTTGTCCTTATGTTACTTAGAGCTGGAATGAGGGGTGGATAACCTGTAGAGAGGAGCCTGTTCTGTTCAAAGAAAAAAAAAAAAAAAAAAAAACAAAAAAAACCAAACAAAAAAAAAAACACAAAAAAAAAAACCACACAACCTTGCTCTTGTGAAGGATGCTTAAGAGTCCCAGTGAGAAGTCACTCTAGCAGAAAGGAGCTAACAGGAGAATTTATTCATATTCAGGAGCATGGAAATCTAAATTGCTTCCATCTACTCCCTGAGCTAGTGGCAGGGTTTTAACAGCTAGCCCTTCAGCACAGTTCTGGTAACACATTAATGGAAATAAGACACTTACAGTCAAGGATTGACTCTAATCCGAGTTTAAAACACCAAGTTCAAATTTTCCAGACAATTTTATACTTGGATAGCTTACCACTTACAGTTATCTCTAAATGTGAATGCAAAAAAGAAATAAAAGATGTTGGAATACATGCATGTCTTTATCCACAGTACCAGTGTTCTTTCTGTTACAGTCTATATTGGTCATTAGTTGATTGATGTGACAGCCTATCTATAAACCAAACCTACAGTTCCTTTTCAAGAAACATCACAGGATAAAAGAATTTCCTTACTACAGCACAGGCATGGCCACCTCACTCTATTCCTGCCAGTGAGCAGCAACAAATCCATCACAAAAAAATGATAAGAAACCCTGTCATAGGCAAATACAATCAAAAGAATGTGGTTTGGTTTTTTTTGTTTTGTTTTTTCCTTAGAGGGAATTGGCCTCTAAACTGATGCTCTTCAGAAGAGTCAAGGATGGATCCAGATTCAGGCACCCAGGTACCACTTTCTGTCCTAGTTAGACTTTGGGTCTCGATACACCTAAACTTACAGCAATGGTTTCCACTATTATTATTGTTTTGGGTTTTTTTTAAATACATAGGTATCTCTCCTGTAGTAAATTGTCTACCTGACAACTTATTGTTTTAATTGCATAATTAAAACAGCAATACCAGCAGCTAGTTTACTCTCGGTACATCATTAATTATTTACTGGAAAATGTAACTTAAGCCTATCTCTTTTGATTTGTTTTGTCTTGAGCCAGTTTTTAATCCACAACAAAATTTTAACTCACATCTCAGTAACTTCCATAACGTCATATTCTGAAGGACTTCAACGACGGCTTTCTCCAAAATCCTACAAAATAGTTGTTAATCTCTTTGTTGGTGGCATCAGCAAGGGCTGTTGAAGTAGAAAACCCTCAATAGGAGAATCTTTTGGAAGGAGTTCATGAAGATTTTAATAAAGTATATCCATGGGCAAATCCTTTATTAAAATCAGCGTCATTGCACAAGTAGATAAGTTTTATGATCAGATTCCATATCAGTAAAAACACTGGGAGAGAACACTGTGATAATTTTCTAGCCAGCAATATTTGTATTATTTCTGGAGGATAATTAAAAATATGACTATAAAGTTTCTGGGGACCTAATGGCAGAAGCCATCTCAACTGATATCTGATAAGATTTTGAATTGTTGATTTTTATTCCACATACTTCAATCACCAACACAGAAATGGAGAGTGTTTAATATGTATCAGGTCGGTATGTTCTATAGGGAGGGCTGGCAGCAAAATTGGTCTGCAGGTGGTATTTCTGGCTTTAGTAGAATATAAATTACTACTTTAGCTTTAATTTACTGCTTTAGTTTTACTGCCTGAACCACCTATAGGCGTATCTATACTTCCCGGGAACAATGAATTATGTTATAACTTAATACATATGACTCACTGCTGTCAGTATAGATCCACTCCCAAATGAAGGGTCAAAGTGGTACTTCTCTTGTTTTATTTCCTTCTGAAAAATACCAGATAACCAGAAAAATGCTCTGGATTAATTCTGTTTTTTTCTTATTTAGTTGCTGTTGCTGTTTCAGGGATATAAGTATCAGAAGCACTTCAGGATAAGTCCTATGTTATATATAAGATTCTCTTAAATAGGGACTTTTTTGTGTGTGTTAGAGACATGGCCTAATGCTTAGTTTTGACTCATTCAGTAGTGCATCTATACGAGTAATGCTATAACAGCCTTAAAATTATTAATTAGGGACCTTAATGTTTATTAGGGACTTCACAGACCATCCTTCAAATCAGACGCCTTAACAAAATTCTCCAGACTGACAGAAATAATCAACTTCCAGGGTTTCATACTGAAATACCTAAATATCTAAAGATGAGTTTACATCTCCTTCCCTAGATCATTTCAGTAAATTAGTATTGAGTTATACAAGCTAATGAGAGGAATTAATTTCCTAAAATTACTTTCCGTGAATGAAACCAGGCAAAAGGTGTATAATCAGTTGGATCTGGGTTGTTTTGGGGGTTTGTTTTTTTTTTTTCAGAGGAAAGAGAATCACAGTGAACGGAACAAACTGTGATGTCTGAGATGGAAAAGCATTTTATTTTCTTTTCAAAACAATTTTACATAATAATTCTATTTTTACCCTCTGACTGCCTTCTATCCAATCTCTCTTGCTTTTGAAAGGATAAAATGATTGCACAGATAAAGGTTTTTAGCTCCTTAGGTGCCGATTCCATAATAATTAATAATAAATCTAAAGATTGCCTATACAAGATTTCTTTCAGGATCTTTGAATCATCTCAGAAATACTTCTTCAGATAAGAGCTTTCGATATAGGTAACTCAAATGGGATACATTTTGCTCCTCCTGTATTATTAGCAACTCTTCAAAAAGTGCACAATTTTCTAGTTCTATTCTAGACGGCACCTCAAGTCCAGGATTAAGGCATTAATATTAATAGCCAGAATATGATCCTATTGCATTAAATTCCTGAAGCATCTTTCTACAACTTCATGAAAAGAGTTTTTAATTCTTTGGGAAATAAAAGAGCCAGTCTGGAAGGAAAAAAAAAAACCAAAAAAACCCCAACGAACTCAACAAATAAAAACCCAACCCCCCAAAATAAACCAACTCCAAAAGCCAGCTGAATGGTTTTATGGTTCTGATGAAGACTGGGGAGTGCTGCAGGACAGGACACCTCCCCACTCATCTTCATCACCCCTCTATTGAGATGGATCAGCTCAGCCTCTCTGGGCTCACCGTGACAGCACTCACCCCGCTGACACCCCAGCACCCAGCCGTGGGTCCCTGCTGCGCACCCCCTGCACTGTGGGACATCGCCGGTTTCTCAGATCCCTCGTAAGAGTCCAGGCGTTGAGATCACGATGAGTTGCATCTTCAATTGAGCGAAAGGTCACAATACTTTTGCAGACCGAAGAGGGATGCCCCACGCACCACGTGTCTGCCTCACCCCCCCAAGCGGCAGTTCCATCCCCGTGGCGCAGCGGGGAGGTGTCAGCTGCGGGGGCGCTTGGGACCTCCAGTGAGGTAAATTACTCTAGAAATGCTAAAAATTATGAACGTTTGTAACTTCTGCCAAAAAACTCCAGCGCAGGCAGGCAGGGGGAACGGTGCACGCCCTCCTCCCCATTCCTGCAGTAGGATTTCAGCATGTTCCTGAGCAGGCCCAGCAGTTAAGGTAGCACACTGCATTAGTTTTACCATTTAATGAAAGACCTAAGGCAATCCAATTCAAGCTCTTTTTTCTGGGGAAGCATGCCAGCTATATTCCCAGGCCAATTATTGCTCTCACAAAGTGCTCTAAATCTGTCAACAAGCAAAAGTGTGAACTACAGTATAAAAACACAGTTAAGAAGGTGAGCCAGTTGTTATAAGAGAAGTGTTTCTTCTTGCAGTGGGAGCAATGAAAGTTAGCTGCCTAACAGCCAGCCAGCCCACAACACCACTGTGAGGTTAAATGATATGCTTGTATACTATTAGCCCACGCCAAAAAGTTTTTACTCTTCTTTTTTTTTTTTTTTTTTTAAGCTACGCAGCTTGACGGCACAAGAACTTATTCTCCTGCACATCACCATGATCCACACTTTGCAAGTGGGAACACCTAGGTAGGTTCAAATAACTTGTCTTATTGCTGGGAGTATAACCAAAGATAGACAATACATTTTTAGCTACAAAAGGGACGTTTCAATGTACATGGATATATTTTTCTAAAATAAATTAATAAAGGAAAAGACTGAAATAAGAGTTTCAATCGATTTCCCGAATAAACCAAACCTGTATCTTCCTCAAATATTCAACATTATTGCTATAGTCTTCAGGAAAAGAAATGTGAAATCTTCTTCGCAACATTTATTTTGATTCAGTGTCACACTGGCCAGCATTTGAGAAATCACTCACCTGTCTTATGTAGAAGACACGAAAGCTTCTTGCCACATACGTAGTAATTTCTTTTCCTCAGATGTGTGTTCTGTAATTAAATGGAGTGTTATGTTACCTCTGTCCCCTTGAGGATTGCTGGCATATGCTCAGCAAGTGCAAGAGCTTTGGCTGTGCTCAGTTCCTCGGAGAGAGATTGATTTGCATCTGAAGCTTCCCAGGTTTAACTCTTCTACAAAAATAGCCACGGCCTGCAAAGGCCAAAAACTCTTCCAGACTGTCAATATTCCCCAGGCTTTGGCTCCAGCCTGGATCTCAGGGGCGGGTGCTGACCTACCGTGGCTGTAGCTCTGTGATTGCAAAAGTTATTCTGAGGACACTCCAAGTGAAGCCCCAGCAAGCATTTCATATTTCACGGGGTGCAGTTTGGAAAGATGTTATATGGGAAAAGGAGACAGGATTTTAAAGATTTTATAATCAGATGAACTAAAACTACAGGATTGATGGTGACTCTCAACCTAATTATGACAATGAATCATGTCTGGCTCTACAGTTATTAGGCAAAGTAATTCACTGTTTGCTTAAAAATAACATTAAAATTTAACCAATAAAACCACTTATTGATGGCTGAGCTTACTTCTTTTTCCTAGTCTAAATGTCATCCCTGTTAAGAAAATGGAAAAGAAAAAGGTAAGAAAATTATCTTAGTCATAATAAACCATCTTTCAGCATTTAAATAAATAGAAAAGTGAGACATTATCCAATATAGATTTAGGTATAACATTTATGCAGTAAAATATTACAGCTTTTTTACAAGGGCCCTGAGGGACTTATAATTAAATAAGACCTTTTTTTTTTTTTTTTTTTTAAACAAAAACAGCCCTATTTAAAGATTTTTTAAAAAGCATCTGAAGACATCAAGTCTCCCTATATTATTACCATTTACATACTATAGCCATTTCCCTGTGCCAGTAATGATTTCTACCCTAGACAGAGGTGCCTTGACTGTTTTCTCCTGTTGACTCTGCCTTCGTTGTTTAGTAATTTTTGTCTTTCCCAAACAGGTAGGCACCAAACTGTGCAGGCTTCCAGGGCATGGGGTGCAAGAAGGTCACCCCAGCAGCCAGCCCCACCTGCACACCTGATTTCTCCTCCCCCAAACTTTGCTCTTACTGCTCGGTCTCACCTCGGCTTCTCAGCAAATCTGCAAGGAGCCGTGGACAGTACATCTGGATCCAGAGTAGGACAGAGAAAATAAGAGAAGGGGAGACAATGAAAGTAAATCAAAACACAGTCAGAAAGTTTGCCTTTTCTTCCAAACCAGGTCCATCAAGATTTACCACACAGTAGTGATGATAGAAGTGTCCGCTCTTAAGGAGGATTTTGTTAAGGAAGATTAAGGTTGAGAAAAATATATAGATGTTTTTCACCCAGTTAAACTGGGAAAATAGATGAAAAGAGAAGCCAAAGAAGGTGGAAAAACAGGCAGATACATGGACACTAATAGCCCGTATTGAGTCCAGTTGCTGGGCTAGAGCTCAGTGTGGTCGGTGGGATTTTGACTCGGTTGTCTGTTGCCTGTGTGATGCCTTAGGAACTAGTAGAACTATTCAATTGCTCATCAAAAAATAAATAAGCCTTGCTTCCAAATGAGTTAAATGCCTCAAAATGGAACTCTTCAGATTTTATTAGTGATTGAATAGCTCTATGTGTTTCTAAGCAAAAATCAATAGAGACATTAGCTGCAAGAGTCTGCCGAGAGATTACGGGCAAGATGTCCGTAGAACGGATAGCTGGTGTGTTCAGAGACCGAACGCTGCCCTTTGGGTCAGGGACCAGGTGTGCAGGAGCCAATTCCCCACCTTTCACTCCACTGGGGCACCACAGTGAGGACCATCCATCACCGGCTCCCCGCGCGTGCAGAGCATCCTCTGGCACGGCCGTGTCGGTGATTAGGGACGGCAGTGCCCAGGCATGGCTCGCGCCGTGGGGTGTTCAGGCAGAGTTTGATCAGGTCAACAGCTTACCCCGTGAGTTTCCTCAGGTAGGATTTCATTGCTGGAACCACCGTTTCTGCCAGGGCTGTGCCCATGTTCTCCGCAGCCGAGCAGCTCGGATGCAAACACACCAGGCAGCTCGTCCCGCCACGCTCGTGGGGCAGAGTCAGCACCTTATGCTTGATTTTCATCCAGGTTGGATAAAAGACTCTTCCTTCAACATCCAGGTTGGATGGAAGACTCTTCCTTCGACAATCCAAGGTGATCTGCTTCCTCATGTATGTAACAGGGCTGTCCAGTCTGGACACAAGAATATTCATAAATCTAAAGACACAAGATTTAACATTTGTCCTTGCAAACAGCGATCCGTTTGCCAGACTCCAAATCCAGCTGGTTTAAACCTGATAAATTTGCTATGAACTTCTAAGAATAAATATTCCGTGACAAAATTTGTTGAGGAATGCATTTGGAAATACTGAGCTTTTACAACTGCTATACCTTTGGGTATGAGCAGACCTACAGTCTCCGCACCACGATATCCCTCAGGGGATTTTTGTATACTTCCCCTGCAAATACTTGTACAATTTACACATGAAATATTTCCATGGATGGGAGAAGTTACAGCCTGACATTCAATTTGATGTAAGAATTGGTATTTTTCTTTCACGTGTGTGTCAGTCAAGGCCCCACATTAAGAAGTAAAATTCACTGTGCATTTTTAAACTATATAACAGGGTTTAAATACGGTTTTAAGCATTTTACAAGTCTCTTACTTTCAGATTAAATTGAATTTTTTAATATTTTTAACGATCTCATTAATGGCTTGGCAGGTATCTGTGTCTCCACGAGTAGTTTTACACATCTCTAATCATATCGTTTCAGACATTTCCCTTTTATATTGTTTTGCGAAGGCTAATGAGGCTTCACCTCCAAGCAGAAATGATCTGATTCTAAAGAAACTGAGAAGTGGTTGGACTCACAAATCTGAATGCGACAGCAAGACACTGAAAACTTATCTGCAAATGTATCTGAACTTGCGAAATTAAATTTGAAACATGCTCACAACGATACATGAAAGGAGTGTTACCATGCAAAGCTAAAGCTTCTGGGATGGCTTTTTTTCCTCCCCTCTTTCATTCTCCTTTGCTGTATCACTGTTGTCCTGGACCTTGATCTCTCCAGCGGAGAGTCAAAAAGGGACAAGCAGCCTTTTACAGTGAGATCACCACCTCTTCTCCATTAAGGTGTGTGGTGTCAGCAAGTCTGATGGCTAGTTAGGGGCATAAACTAGATTAATTGGTGGTGTCACCAACGGTGGACAAGTGGCCATACAATAACTGACAGTCCCAGCGAGGATAGCAAGAAGTCAGGAGGACTGAAATATGTCCTTGCTTTTGAAAAGATGCACAGAAATATTAAAAAATTGGCTTGAGACACAATCAAAACAAAGATGTTGGGTTTTTCTTTGCTGCTTTCCCATCCTTCTAACTACAAATAGAACAAAACTGATATGCTTTTAATTTAAATTAAATATCAAAACTGAAGTTAAAATTAAGCCAAATATTAAACCTTAAGTAAAAAGGAAGCAAAATGAAATGTCCACTCTTCAAAGTTAGTAAAAATAACATCTGATGCAGGATGGCTCCTGCGTGTGGCACCTACAGTCAGTCTGAGCACAGATCATCCATAGAAAAGTAGAAATAATTTACCAATAAGCTTATTCAATGCAATTAAATTCAAATGTTCATAAAGTAACTACTATACTCTGGGGACTGAAAAGATAATTTTCCAGCTGGTTCCATGTAAAAATGAATCTTTAAAACTTAATATAAATATCAACTTAATATAAATAAGAGAAGTGTTAGTCTGTTCTCTCATTTCTCCTAACATGTAGAGACATTTAAAATAAAACATAAGAAATCCACTGATCATGTATTTATACTCATAAAACATTTCTCTGCTTGTTAAATGTAACAGAACTGGATCTTTAATTTATCTTTACCAGGAAGGACTTCAAGACAAGGAATTTCTAAGACTATTTCCAAAAATACTTTGCATTAGATAAAAGAAATTTAATAGAGCTGCCAAACTTCTTGTCCCTGGTGAAATTCTTTTGAGATTATAGTTACCATTAATGTTATTGTTAAAAATCCTAGGTAAAGTTAAGATTTGAAATTAAATTCTGCAGATAGCACACCCATAATTATGTGAGTCCAGCTGAGAAGTGCATTGACTTTACATGCTAATACCTTGCACAAGTCTAAAGAGTTACATGCATTTACTTTTATTCCACTCTTCTGCAGCCTGTGATCGGACTAGAATTTAATCACTGCAATTTGAAGCGATAATATTTGAAAAAGCTTCAGTCTTCCTTTTCTTATCTCTTCTTGAAATGATGGATTCTGTATTCACGTGCACAAAAAAAATACTTTTGGAGCTGTCTCGTCTGTGGCACTCACAAATTCCCTGCTTTTATCAGAGATCCTGGATGTGAAATTTTGTGACAAGAATCCACCACTATGGAGGGCGTATAAAGTGAATTATCTGACTCCGCAGTAGTATTGTAAGAAAACATTTCTGTTCCCAAGTCCACTCACCCACCAAGGATCTGTAAACTCCACAAATTAACTCTACAAAGCGGTGTGCCGTATCGGGGCTTTGCTTTGTTTTCAGCATTTAAAACAATGTCCTAAGGTTTTGTTTGATGGAGTCAGACTTCCAAAGGAAGAAGCTCTCCTCTGGTGTCCCACCTGTTCCTCTTTTCACCCGACTCCAGAATCCTGCAGACATCAAAGACAAGGCAGCTTTGCACAGGAGTGGAGTGTTATCCTGGGGTTAAATGGTGTTAACTAACTCTCCCGTCTGCTAATCCTTTCCAAGAGTTTTTGTCCACTCTGAAGATGACAGACATTTGAAAAGGAAGAAATAACAAGAAGGAAAACAAACATTCACTGCTGCACTTCAATGCCTCCTCTAAAACATTATGGTGGCCAATATATAGACCTGCCATTTCTAGACCCATATGGAAGTCACAAACTCGGGGCCTAAAATCCCAGGTCGAAACTGTCTAAAGTGGAGGAGAACATTTGGTATGATAGAAGGACCAGGTTTCGACAACCTCCAGTCATTAAGGGATACCATTGATCTGATCCTGCCTAAGACCAGCTTGTCCTTCCCAGGATGGGGAGCTGGATGGGGCTGATGTCCCAAGCGGGAGCAGAAATGGCCAAGCAGCAGCATGTGCTTTGGGCAGCAGGTCACCACAGGGTCGATAACGTTTCTGGCTCCATCACTGGTGGCTGTGGCGTTGCTTTCTGCCATACAAGGCCCATACTCTGCTGCAGTGACCTACTTTCATATTCTAGTCTGATAAAGCTTACAGAAGAAAACAACAAAAAAACCCAAAACCTTCAAGTCCCTCAACAACAAAACCACGAATAAAGGAACAAGTGACTACTTTTTAACTTGTTGTTTAATGTTCTTAAGCTGTTATGGAAAATAAATAAGACTCAAATCCTGCAATTCATTCTTATATACCCGAGGCAATACAATAGGCATTTTTGTATGTTGGATTATTGCTTCAAATAGCTTTGTGATAGTCTTATCCAAAAGATGAACTGCAAATGCTTGGGTTGTTTGTTGTTTGGGTTTGGTTTTTTTTATAAGATACTTTATTGTAAACGAAGATTTAAGAAACAATGCTTTTGTTTTAAGATCTACAGTAAATAGGACTTAAATTTGAATATTTACTTTGGAATATTAGAGACTTTAAATAATCTATCTGGGAAAGACAAATAAATTACGCATTCAGAACAGTAAGAACTCAGTTTTAATCGTGTTTTCTGCAAGAAAATGCATAAACTCTAAAATGTAGGTTGTTTGTTCTGTTCTCCAAAATGTCACCACGGTGGCAGAAAAAGAAGATGTAATGGTCTGACAAACACTGGGGCATTTGAAGAAAAAGTTAAAAATATGTAAAATACCAGATAAACTAAAGGTTCATGGCACAACCTAGTCTAGAGAAGAAAGGATGGTATAATTGTCTGGGTAAGTCCCACAATCACAGCACGTGTCCATACCAGGCAGTGGAGATGTCTACAGCGGAAGAGACCTGAGTCAGGAATGCCAGTGTGTGTACAGCACACGCTATTGGGATTATACTGGTTTAGGTACATAGCCCTGAAGTAGTAATAAACTATGGACCAAAAGAATAGTTTATTCTTGGAATTCAAAACAACCCTGGTTACCCAACGTGTTGTTCAACTAAGTAGTTACGAACACTGCTCTACCATGGGGCTAACTCCCGTGTCCCACAGATCAGCAGTGTGGACCTTCACCAGTTTTAGTGGCTTTGCATCAACGTAAGAGAAAAATCTGGCCTGTAGAGCAACACAGGGGGAATATTTTCAATCAGAGGACATCTGGATCATCTTTGCATAATAGCATTTCATACTGTCTTACTGCTGACCGGATCAACAGAGGTGCTTTTCTGAATGTAAATGATACAACATTTACTTCTGTACTTCCGTATCACTTACAGGGGTTATCAGGCTGTTGGCTGGTTAGTATTTCATGTTAGTTCTTATTGCATCACCAGAGCACCCAATTATATAATACGAATCTATTGATAACTGTGCCATTTCTCCACAGGAATTCTCCATTTAATAGACTGGAAATGAAGATATACAAATGCTGAAGACTTATTCACAGTGCAGATTTCTGTCTGAGCAGTTATACCAGCACAGCCTTCCAAGTGTGGCTGCAGGCTGATTATACCAACAGTTATCCTGGTAGTCATTCATTATTTTGATCGGGAAAGTCACCTATTCTCTCAAAAGAAATTTTTGCTGTTGCACAGGCATACCTTAGTGTTTGACCATCATGGCTATGCCCTAAAAACTCTTTTGAGATGACTGGCAAAACTTCTTGCAGTTAGAACAAGCCTGAGACCATACAAGATTGCAGTGAATCCAAGATCAGAGTTCAAAATTAGGCATCTTATCCCCCAGTCCATGTAACAAAACTTTCAGGAGTTTATTCATGAGGCATGATTTTAGGAAACACAGGACAAAAAGTATGCAAACATTCAAATGCTTCTAATACTCTCAATCATTGTAAGAGAAGCAGATGTAAAAACTTGACAAATCCTACCTCAGAGGAATCCATCATGTTCTAGGAGAAACAATAGCCAGCAATCAGAAAATTTGTTTGACGTTATTCTGCGAAGAAAAAGACGATTACAAAAGGATTCATGGAAATTAGAACAGAAATCTAAAAAACAAACAGGATTTGATGATGAAGCTCCTACAAATAGCTTACAAAATGCTCCCCCAGTTATTAGAATGCATTGTATAAAGATATAAAATCGTCTATAATCTGTGTATATATGGTGCCTGAAGCTCCGTTCATGGAGTAGGGACACGAGAAATTAGATCTCTTACAAGAGAAGTTGCCCAGCCCAAAACTTTGCCACCAAAACAGAAGACAAAAAGACAAGACAGAAGTACACCAAAACAAGAAAATAAAGGTCAGAAGAATAAACAAGTTGTAGGAATGCATCAGCAATTGGGCTCCTCTTATTTATATATAAATATTACAGGGAAAAAGTTTTTAAGAGTTCTGGGAGAAGATAAAAAAGTAGACTTGCACATGAGCAAAGAACTTCATGACTGATGATTTCATGGCTGAATATCTCTTCGCTGTACATGGGAGCTGCTGTCCCCGTGTGATCATGGCAGATCTCAGACTTGGGAAGTTGAATGAGAAATAATAAATTCGGGGATGTATAAGCTGTTAATAGCACTAGAATCAAACAAATCTATTTCTGAAGCAATTTAAAATAGAAAACCTAGATAAAAATTCAAAGAAAGAAATTACATGCTCAAAAAAAAATGGATTAGGAAAGTCACTATCAGAAGGTTTTTTTAGTGGGTGAAATAGCAGTCGTCCAGCCTGGAGAAAAACAAGTGGTTGGGGTAAAAGATGTGATGTGGACAAGAGTTACGTGCAGAGACGTGTATTAGAAACCTAACACAGAAACTATGCAAGTGGAGCCTGAATATTAGATAACTTTTGATTAATGTCCCTTTTCACTGTGCTTCCATCTTTTCATTTAATTTCTGAATTAAAACGTTTTGCTAGTGGATTCTGCCATTCACCAGCACAGACATTTTGCTGAACTTTACCTTGCAAGAAATGCCTTCAACTTGAATGTGTCCCAACATCCTTTTAATGCATTTCCACTATTCCCTGAAAGCCCAGCGAATTGTTCCATTGATTTCAATAGTCTTCAAATCAAACCCGTGGGACTGAAAGATAAATGTATTACATACACCAGAATGAATGGTTAAAAAGAGAGTGCAATAAGATTAATGCATTTGTAACTATTGTTTCCACAGGGCCAATAAAGAATAAGTAGGATAACAGATTACTACTCAAGACAATATAGCTTTAAAATATATCACTTGAAAAGGGCTGCATTGTTCCTAATTACATGGATATTTTTTCCACTCATATGATACTTTTTGAGAAAGTGCATACGTGCTCTGAAGGCCCCCCAAAAGGACATTTGCTGATGCCCTAAAGAGCTATTCTTAACATGGATGGGGTGTATGTAACTTGACAATATATGGTGCATGATATGGAACGTATTGAAGTATTAACACCGTTATTAGAACTTTGATTACAGGCCTTCATCCTCCTTTGCCGTTATGAGTTTGAATTTAATATACAAACAATATTTCTCTACCCCTTCACCCACCCATTGTCTGCCTGACGGAGGCAGAGGGAGATCCTACCTCAGCCAAAGTGCCACCACCACCCTGCAGTCAGGCAGGGGCTGAGCGAGAGGATGGATGGACCCATTCTTCAGGGAGAAAACAAGTTAATTACAGCAATGTTGTCAGAGGTTTTTTTCCTTTTTTTTTTTTTTTTTTTTTTTTTTTAGAAATATCTTTGTGGGATTACACATATTTCTCCAAACCGTACAAAAGATATTAGACTTCATGCTCTTTTGGCAAGTATGCTTTGCTATTCAATTTATCTCAGTTTTCAAAAAAACCCCATTGTCTTGCTGTTATGACTCAGAGCATTTGCGTTGGGTTACAGATGAAAAAAAAAAATTCACTGAATGAAAATTCCTCAAATAATTCTGTTCAGACTCAAGACACATACACACATAATGAATCTTCAGCTGACAATCTTTCTGAAATGCAAAAATACTCCCTGGTTCTTGCCCTGAAACATCTTACGAGTAGCACTGCAGCACCTTTTTTTTTTTTTTTTTTTTAACACCCTATCTCAATTAAACATCGGGTCCCCAAATAACCTTAATTGCCTTACCAGGAGGTTTGGAAGCCCCCATGTTGTCCAGACAGATCCAGTCCGTCCGCAGCTGCAGTAATACTATTTGAGTGGGAATTATCAGAGGTAGGAATTGGAAAGAAACTCCTGTTGGAGTCTCTCAAACCTACCTTCAGGCCTGGTCTGAAAGCTCATGAGCTCTTGCCCTGTTGCTTTAGCTGACGCTGTTCAAAGAGAATCCATGTTTTTCTGTTTTGCTCAAAAATCATTAACATCTCAGGAAACTCCAGCTTGGAGTGGCAATCCATCAAGAGCAAGATTAATATAGGGACACAACTATATGTTTTCTTCATAATTTATGCCATCCTACCATCCAGGCACCACTCAACCAGGTGGTACAAATCTGTCCTCAGAAGCCCCAGAAAGTAAAACTTGGTAACACAAATCTCAGAAGCACTGCAAAGCAACAGAAGCGTTGATCCATCTGTTGATGCAACAGATCCATGAACGGGTCCAGCCTGTACTATTTTGGATGCTTTATTTTCATCCTACTCCAACCTTGCACCATGGACAGAGTGGTTGGGAGAGGCTGTTGTGCTCCAGGGATGATGCCAGCGCCACAGGAACACGCGTGCATAGCAACCGCCGGACTGTTCATCCAGAGCTGGACAAATGCTGCCCAATCTTCTGTTGAAATCATTTCACATTAGCCATGTTTGAACTTGATTTACTCTCCTTCTGCACCCAGAACCAAGAACTATTTTATTTTTTGCTTAAGGTTTATTCATGCTTGTTCATCAAGTATTTGCAGGGGAAGAGCTGTGCTGCTGATCCAATCAGCCAGGCAGCACCAGGTGACTCAGAGCTGGCAAGTCACAAAGAAGTAGCAGAGCACAAATAGCAAGTGCTTATTTAAAATTAGGTCTGGTCAATATAAGGACTTAAAAATTTACCCAAGACAACGGACAGATAATTTCAAATAACGGGTATATCTGAGAAAATTGTTCTCTGCTGGTGGATAATCTCTGAAGTCACATTGATCAAGTGACTGATGAGTTATTGATACAGCTGTGCCCTTAATCTTAAGAGCAAGGATTATTGATTAATTTTGCTTTATGTATCATATTATGGAATCAACATATAGAAAAAAAAATACCATGACTAAAGTGACATGGAAATGGTGTGTGTTTCTCTGTCCTGTAATGCAGAGAAAGATGTAAAGGGGTTTGAACTGCAAAGTTAGAGAGTGATTCTGGCTTCCCTGGCACCTGCAAAACCCCGAAAAGAGGATCTGCCTTTAGCTACAGAATGCAGCACAGGGTTTGAATAGCAAAAAAACGCATTTTGATTTAGATTCGCATCGTAAGTATTCTACTCTCATATTGCTGCTTTCAAACAAAGCCACTGTGTATGTATTAAAGTTGAAACTTAAATATCCAAGGGGAACAACAGCAAAATGAAGAATTTACGTCACTGGAATAACAGACGTGGTCTGGGGAAGAATACTCAAACTTGAAAGAGAATTTCCTAGGAAGACCTGAAGATTTTGGTTTTGTGGGTTTTGTTTTTTTTTTTTAAGCACTGAACTACACAGAGAATGGTAGACTTTCAAGGGGTAGAAACAACAGTATCATAAATAAAACTTACAGTCAAGAAAAATAACAATTACTGAGGGCTATGCTGTACACGTGAGTGAAGGTTAACAAACAATTCTATTTTTATTTTGCTTCTCATTAACACATTACAACAAAGAAAACACCGTGATCTAAGGTGGACAACACCAGCTCCTTTCGTGAGGTTGGGTCCAAAATCAGTGTTAAGGCCTTGAAGTAAAACAGCTAGAGATTTCCCATGTGCTTCCTGGTCCATTAATCTCCCTGTCACTCCTATCTAGCTTTTTCATATCTTCCTTGGACTCGGTGACAACAGAAAGCTTGCAAGGCTCCAAAATACTATCGTTAAAGTAACAGATTACAAGGACAAAGCTCAGCATCGCCTTGTGCTGAATGATATCTGATCAGAGAGTTTTTCAAAAAAATTCAGGCTTGAAAACTGTACTTCCAAATATCATGAAAGAAAAAAAAAATCTTACTTATGTGACTTCTTTTGACTTCAGAGAGAATCACAAAAACTTTGACGAATGCTCAAACTTTTTCGTTTTAGTGGCTTCACACAGTAAAATTTGGGAATCACCACTCAAAGCGTTCTCCTCTCCAGTTATCGAAGCAACTGCAAAATACAGGTGAAAATTATGAAGAAAAAGTGTTAAGCAATGGTTTCTTTCAAATATTTCCAGTATGCTTCAAATTAATACCTTTGTTAATTCAAAGTAAGTCTCAACGGTCCTGAAGGGAGGACTCCTCACTGCACGACACCCTACCAAAATTTCCTATTTTCCTCTCACGTTAATGTGTTGCAGAGATGAAGAAGAGAGCTGCTGGGTCTTTGAACACATTCATCATATGGAGAAAAATGGTGGAATATTTAGCAAGATGCTTTTTTCTTAACAGCTCATTTAAAAAAAAAATCTACAATAAAAGAAAATCTAAAATGAATCTGCAATTAAGCTAAATGACTGGATATTACAGAAGCCTTTGGCTACAGTCAGGGTTTATTAGACAGTTCATGACATACAATATTATACAAATTTTTAAAATAAACCATTTGGTGATGTACGGAGTTGTTGCACCTATAGAGGAGAACATCTCTGCTTACGGGAAGTCTTTGATAAAATATTAATACAAGAGAAGAATTGAGTACTTTTGTCCCCGCTCCCCTGCTCTGGAGTAAAATCTATCCTGTGTGGAAAAACAAACAAACAAACAAACAAATCAATATATATATTTCTTCTTTCAAATCACAGCTGGCAAATTAGATCCACATTTCTTTGAGAGAAATTGCTTTAGCGAGAAGCGTCTCTATCAAATGAGATTTCAAATATCTTGTGTTTCAAAATTTTTCATGATTGCTTATATAATACATTTACTATATAGGAAGAGTTATCCTCTGTACTGTATTTGTTGACATAATCTGGAGGTATTTTTGCAGCACATTTCACATTTTGAAAGATATTTTGACTGCATGTGCTTAGTTGGTGCAGTTTGGGGACTTTAGATGTTGTATTTGACATATAAACAGCTATGACTGATGACCAACCTTTCAAACAAGATATACAAAAATAATTACATTTTCCCATAGCCCTTGCTGATGGATAATGGGATATAAGAACTTTTAACTGAACTCACTGATACCTGGGATGATGCAGCCACCTCAGTTTACAAAAATGGGGAAACTGCTAGAAAAAAAATGGCTTATTATTTTAACGTGTGAAATTGCCTCCTATAGAGAATACTTGGTACTGTCCTGCAGCCTAAATATTCTTGGGAAGTGTCACAGTGAGAGAGAAGCAGCAGAAATAAGCAGGCCAGCCAAAGTCATACTTATAACGGGATCTCTCAGCACACAGCCATTGAATTTCACGGGCATGGATGGGTAATTTAAGATTAGGTATTGTTTTAAATGCATTGTCCTGTGATGCAAGATCATTTTCAGCAGGTATGGGACTATGCAGCTATTACAGTTAATAGGTTTACATCTTAAAAATGCTTGCTTTCTTTTTCCTTTGGGAAGTGGGTGGGAAGGCACCATGCAGAACAACCTATGGGAAGCTTTAATTTTGCACATCTTAGTGGCAGAGTACTCACATCAACAGATCGCAGTGGTTTAAATGAGCCCTCCATATTTGAAATTCAGCCTGAAGAAGAGTTTAGCAGCCTATTTAATCCTAAAATTCTTCCTTTCTGCCCACTGCCATGAAGGGCCACAGCTGAACAAGAGGCCTTGGTGGTGGCATGATACCTCCATCTTCAATACACGCCCACTTACTGGAGATGAGCATGAAGTGCAACTCCAGGCCTTGGTAGCTTGGGTTTAATATGCGAGATGAGAGGGAGGAGAAGGCTCAGACAGTTTTGAAGCTCCTTCAGTTGATCTGAAATTGTACCTGCTCATCGGTTTCCCAGGTGGTCAGCTGGTAGATGACCACCATTAGTCCCACAGTCTGTCCCCACAGGACATGGTCAGCGTGAGGAATTCATTCAGAGAGGGAATTAAGGCTCTTCATCCATGAGGAGAAGTTGCAAGTAGCCACCTCATCGCTGCTGTTGGACCCTGCGGATGAGCAGGGAGCACAGCGCGCTCGGCTGGAGAAAAGGTATCCTCCGTCTACACCGCACTCAAGGGCCAAATTCATAACAGCAAGGGAAGGTGTAGAGGAAAGTGCCACGGTTTGGAGCTACATTAAATGACCTGAGAAATTGTCACTCACAGAGGGCTGTGAGGAGCGTTCGGTGCTGAAGGAGATTGGGAGCTCTTTCATTTCCATGCTTCTGCCTCCATTCCAGCCCATGCTCCTCCATCTTTTCCAAAAATGACTCTACCAATATTCTGTTACATTCAGCTGTTTGGCCAATTATCAGGCCTAGCACGAAGGACACAGCCAGCAAAAAGATGAACCAATAACCAGACCGTATTTGGTACAAAAGGGTCAGCACATGGGTGAGTGCTGGGGGTACAAACAAGTCAATCAGGTTATACATAATCGACATCAGTCCCAACGATCTCAACAACTATGCCCCACGGCCAACAATGAGGGGAATAAATGGTGACATGCAGTCTCCCATAGGAGGGACGGGAGACAACCAGGTCAACAAGCCCAATACATAAGACCAAGGAAGCCACACACTGAATCTCCACACAGCCCATGTTTACAAAAGCCAGACCTGAGTGGAGCCCAGTCCCAGGGAGGCGGGAGGTCCTTCCCCAACAGGGAACTCTGCACAGGGCATCCCCCTCACACACAGACACTGCCCCTCCTGCAATGGTCCCAGCTGTTATCCCCGAGTGGGACACCTGACCTTGGGTTACTGAATGCAGACCCCTGGGGCTCCTTTACCCAATGGCTCTGTCTGCCAGGCCGGCACCACCCTGGAGGGAAGCCTAAAGGGAAACTCACCCCCCTTTGGGAAGGGCTGTGGGAATCACCCAGATGTCAGCCTTAATTTGGGGTTGGGGTTGAAACCCCAGAATTTCATCAGCTTACTGGGGAAAGCAGATCAGGTCAGCTATATTTACATCGTTAACTATCAGCAAGTTAGCACCCTGTCTCCATAAAGACCTGTCAGTGGAGGAAGGGGCTAAATGTCTTGATCTGATTTATAAAAAGAAAGCATTACTTTTCATTTTAATATCAAACTAATAGAAGAATGAACATCCTTTGATGAAAAAAAAAAAAAAAAATTCCCCACCGATGTCTTAGACTGCAAGACACATGTGCTGAAAGGCAGTCTATTTCTCATTGGGTTTTATTAAAATCATTTCACATCATTTGGAGGCAAGGACAGTGAGTAAAAGGCTGGCAATCTAGCTATGCTGTCTTCTGCGGGATGTATTAGGAGCAACTTTTTGAACCATCAAGGAATGTTTTATAGCTTCCAAGATTATATTACTTCTGCTTGTCAGTCACAAGTACAGGAAAAAATGGAGCACTAGTAAATAGAGATAACGGGGATTTATAGGGACTTGCAATGAATATATACACAGGGATTGAGGGACTGTGCATACACATATACCAATATTTTAGAAAATGTTTTTAGATATTTTAATAATATCCCTAAGTATTATTCACTACTATTCCCTTAGGCATTCTGCTTATCTTTCCTAATATCTTTTCCTCTCTGTTTTTCCCTCTTTTGAGTTGTGGCTTTTTAGTCAAATGCTGTATTAAGAAACACATCCTTCCCCTATCCTTACACCATTTTCTTTTTACCTGGATATTATATTTCAAACCTTTCTGGAAAAACTGTTTTTCAGCTTATCCTGCATGTACCCTAAGTGAGAAGATGTCTACAATAAAATGACAAGCTTTGCAATACGTGTTAATAGAAAAATCTGACCTCTCCTGAAGTCTACAGACAGAAAGAGTTATAGTCAAGACATCCTGTTTTGGATAAACAATTTTGGAACGTGGTGAAAACAGGCTGCATAATTTCAAACACACACTAGCGTCAAACAAACAAACAAAGAGGTTAATATTTTCTCAAATTTAGTTTTTAAAGCTTTATAGAAAAAGGAGAATATTCAAAAGCACTCAACTTTGGTCATTTTTAACATTCCTAAGGGTTGTGGGCATCGAGGTATCTTCCAGTGGAAGTGCTCTAGAAGGAATACTGACACACCGTCAATGGGTTTCAAGGTCCTTTAAAAGTAGCCTATAAATGCCCAAGGAATAACAGGTCCCTGGTCAAAAATTACTTGTTTATTCTTTTCTCTGCTAGAATAAATCTTTCTAGTCTTAAAAATTTCCAATACTTTGTTTCCAAATAGCACTGAACACAAAAAAAATTTCACTATTATTATATCCAGTAATTTAGTGTCTTCCTTTTTAATGTGGATTTATTAACACAGTAAGGAACATAACTTCAAAATGCTTTTGATAATGACTGCCAGTGCATAAACATATCAGTAGCATAACAAAAAAACCCAAAACAAACAAAAAAAAGCGCCAAAAAAGGCTTATCTGGTCCATAAATAGAACAAACCAAGTTGCTCACTTGATGACTTAAGTCCAATTGACAGCGGCCACTTCAGGATTAAATTTGCCGTCACAAGATCTCTTTCTTGAATTAATCTATAAAGCAATACTATAATTCATCTATAAAGCAATTTGATTTTGAGGAGCAAGTAGAACTTTTGAACTTGAACTTAATGGAAATAAAGGACATGGAAGTTGGAGTCCAGGCTCAAGGTCAACATACATTAACAATCCAAAAGCCAAAATAAATTCCTGATAAACAAAATCTGTAATAACTTTCAACTGGTAAACCATTTATGAATTTAGGACAGTCTGACAAAAAAAAAAAAAAAAAAAAAAAAAAAAAAGAGATGGCAATTATAATGCCTTTTGAAAATTTTAAATATTAATATTTTACTACGGTATTTTCTTCTTGTGAAGAAAAAAAATTCCATAGAATTTCAATTCCATAATGATTTTGTGTGCAAGACGGCAGGACTTAATTTTCATTTTTCCAGATTGTCAGAAATATAAAAAAATAACCTCTTCTCTCCCCAAAAAACCCAGAAATTATCCCTAAGTGGAAATAAACACATTTTAAAATTTATGATGCACTAATGTTTGAGCAGAGTTTGTGTCTAATCAACGTGTTGCTGTTTGGAGCTGTGCATTTCTTTGTCTCATTTAAAATCACTTTGTCTCTGTAGGAAAATTATTCTCCTTTCTAACAGGTGGAATGGAGGCTGCTACAAAAAAAGAAAAAAAAATTCATCTATTCAACAGCAGAATTTGTCAAAGCTTGATCTATGGCTTACTCTCACTCTAAAAAACATTGGTTCATAGAAAGTTGATGTGTTTTTTCATTTACTGAGGCAATGCTATATTTAATAATAACATTCCAACATGTGCTATTGATCTCTGTATTGTAACAATTCTTACAATTCAGTCTGTCACATGGATATAATACATGTTTACTGACTTTGCTGTGGTGGTTTATGGACCCCTGGCCTGGACACATTTTCCATAAGGGCAAGGCCATGCACACACATAGACAAAGCAAATGAAACTTAAGTGGAACGTTCTATATTACTCAAATCTAAGAAATATTTTATAACTGAAAGAATTTATTGAGTGAACACACTCACTTAAATCACGTTTTATTTGGGTTTTGTTTATACTGTGAATCTGAATTTAAATTTGGATTCGGAAATTTAAGGCCAAAATAAACCTGAAACATCTTCTTGACTTCAGTCTGACTCCTCTGGATAAACCCATGCAACTGAGAAGAGAATTTGCCCAACTGAGACAATTCCCTGCACAGCTTTTATGTGAAAGATTTAAGGGTCTCCACTTTGAACAAATTGAGACTAAATATGATGAGACTTCTGGGAATGAAAACTCTTCAGTGAAGAACAGACACTTCTCTTAGCTATGTAGAGACAAAATAAATTAAAAAAAAGATAAAAAATAGGAGGGAAAAAAAAAAAAGCAGCACAAAGTTAAAAATTTTTTTTAAAAAAACCCCAAACACAAAACCCAAAAAAAACCCAGCAGATTTGCTTCAATTCAAAAAGGTAAGACAGTTTAAGACAGTCTTCCAGGACACCCAGCAAGACAGAAAAGAGTTTCTGAAATATCAGCAAAGTGGTCAGTTGTGTCACATAGCCAGAACACATCCCCAGCCTCCCAAGGAGAAATAAAACCTGGCAGCCTGGTTTAGTTGGTGGGGATGGAATCGTCCTGCAAAATCAGTACTGCATCTTTCTTAAGGACATGGACTCCTGTTAATCCTTACCCACCCCGTGGCTCAGAAGCGATGCTCGCTCCGGGGCCCAGGAGGTCCTTTGGCTCACCCCAAGGCAGAGGGAGACAAGGAGATGCTTTGGCTGTATGGACATCTGTGGAGCATCTTCTGCTTCCTCCTCTGTGAGCACTTCATGCTCGTGGGCTGCATCATTTGTTGTGATCTTATTCCTGTGTGAGTGTTACCGTAACCTCCTGGGCCATACAGCCAGGTCATAAAACCAGTCTGGTATTGACTGGGACCTAGAAAGCAGGAAAGCAGAAGCGGTTCAAAGCCATCTTCCACCCACCGCATCCTTTCATGGCTGCATGAATATGGAATCATTGTGACAGAAAAAAACACCCTCAGAATTCCACAGGTTATCTTGGCAGATAGTTCTTGTAAACAATTTTTGAGGCACATGCTGCATGTGAAGAGCTGCAAATGCCTCTGCTGTGAATCAATACCTCTCAGGTATAAAAAGATATATTGTCACAGGATAATATCTCTCCTTTCTCTGTTTTTTTCAATACTGTCAAAACAAATGCTTTGCTTGAAAATAATTCTTGCAATATTTTGGATTCCCACTTGTTTGACAAATATGAGCAAGTCAAAATTAAAGGGATTTGTCATCACAGAACCAACTCCAGAAACTAAACGTGAGCCATATCCGAAAAGAGCACTTTGTGTGCTTGCGAATCATTTCCTAGTCGGAGAAAAATTGCCCATTTGGGGATGCTACAGGTGACACATTAGACATAAGCATTCAGATCGGGTACGATAACAGAATCCCTGCTAAGTGTGAAAACATTTTTTGTTGCTTAGAGAAGTTAAGAGGAATCAGTATCAAAAAGCTTTATGACCATGATTGCCTTTCCTGGTACAATTCATGGTCCCTCCTATTCCACTTTGCAAGGCCAATTTCCCAGGTAATCATGAGCCTGTTGCCCCCCTGATGTGGTGCTGACAGTGGGGATTCTGCTTCTTCCACTGCCTTGTCCCTAGCATATGTTAAATGCAGAATTATCAGGTTTCTCTGTATTGCAAGAGCCTCAAAGAGAGAAGGGCTTTATTTCAAAAATCAAAGTGCAATCTGAGTCTAATCTCGTGCATTAAACAACAGTATCCCACAAGGGAAGACTGCCAACCTTTCATGATTAATAAATTCATAATAAAAAAAAAAAAAAAGCCAAAGAAAATGGATGCAAGAGTCTCAGAGTTCAGAAGAAAGTTTAAGCATGAGTGATAACAAGAATCAGAGCAGGAACCATAAGCAAGTAGAAAAAGAGAGACCTGCACAATAAATGATGTGCTGTAAGAAGTCTAAAATATTAAGAGGCCTGCCAAAGGTTTAAAAATAGTCATTCGGTGCAAAAGCAAGCTGCAAACTAAAGAAAATGCTTAACCAAATTTATCCTCACAGGGTCAGTATTAAAAACAGTATTAAAATAGACAGAACAGAAAAGATGATCTGTAATTTTAGCAGATGATTACTAACTGCACTAATTAAGTGGCTTTAATTGACTCCATCGAAGTCAAGAGACAATTCTTGTGTATATTGCTGCAAGACTCAGTAATCATAATTTCTGCAGAGTAACTTTTAAATGAGTTATCCTGCAGCTTTTATTATCTAGATAGCTGTTTTCAACCCGTGATTTGCAGGTCCCCAGGGGCCGTGGATTACTATCGAGGCACTGAAGGTAACTAAGAAAAGCATCTTTACTGTCAATACACTTCCTCTGGAAGCTTTGAAGGATTCCAAAATTGAGAAAGATAAAGGAGGGAAAAGGGGCAGAGGGAATACATTTTTTTTTTCTGCTTTATTACTTTATTACTGTTTCCTAACTTTCGGAGCACTTTCAAATTATGGATAGCTATCTTCTTACTTTCCCCTGAAGAATTTCTATTCTGCCGCTCTTCTTAATTAAAGAGAAAAAAGAATTAAAAATTAATTTTGAGTCAGAAACCTGAAACATTTTAACATGTGTAAGCATTGCTTCTAAAATATAGACTCTAGCCCTTAAAACTTTACTCAATATTATTGAAAGTGGGTAGGTTCAACTAAAACTTGGACTCTGAAGAATAAAACTCCATCAAAACATAAACTCATGGCATCACTATTAAGCAAAATTTTTAATAACTGAAGATACAGCCCTATAGCAGGAAGCATCAAGGCCTCTTTTTTTTTTTTTATTTTTTTTTTATTTTTATTTTCTCATTTAGACCCATAACTCTTTCATTTAACCTTGAAGTCTGACAAGATCAGTTAGTCCCTCTCCTTCCTGTGAAATCACTTTATGGATTTGCAGCCTGTTGCTTTATTGTCATTCCTTTCCTCCAAATTGAATATGTTCAGCCTTCCTGCAGTCCAACATTATAAACCTTTCACTCTTTTATTTGCATTCTTTCCAAATTTCTTCTCTTTCTTTTTTAGAAGTATCATGCTCAAAAGCTTAATGTAGCATTTTAAACGTTACCTTCCAAGTTTAAAATTGAAAGGACTATATTTTTTCATTTATAGCTAGTGTTTTACAGGAGATCAAAAGCTCAAAAAGTGGGGAACCGATCTGAAGATGTATGAAATCTCAGGTAATAAAGCAACTAATTTAAGACTAAATCAAACATATGAAAAAGCTGAATTAAAAGTACCTATATAGAAAAGTATCTCGACCATCTTTCAACATTTACCATGACTGCCTTAGACTTTTTTTAAGCATACTCATTTACATTTACTCCTTGTGCAATCTCCCCTAAAAAAAAAAAAAAGAAAAACTTTTTTTCTTTCTAAACCACAGCTCTCCTTTGTTCTAACTTACTTTTTTAATACCCTTGCTCCATTCTTTTCCTGAAGATATCCAAGAAAACAGTTTGTAGCCAACATCCTATGGTAGGTTTCATTTGTCCTCTTCTAAATAAATGGAGGAAATAATTTAACTTGAAGTCTACTTTTCCACCCCTGGAGAACATTCAGCTCCACAATGTTCTTTCTCCTTAATAATTTTTTTCTGTGGGGAAAAACAAGCTCATTAAATTATGATCATATAAATTTAGCTTAAAGGAGAATATCTTTCTTGTTTTTTTGTTTGGTTTTTTTTTTTTTTCTTCAGATATGGTGATAAAATTTACATGGGCCAAGATTGGCAACACTGACAATTTTTTTTTTTATTTTTTTTTTCTGGTTCTGTGAAGTGAATGTAATAGTTACAGTCAGCTGTGAGCTTGGCAGTGTAGCTGCTGTTATGAAAAGAAAGAAAGAAATAAAAGCACTGTCCACAGTCAACCTTTCAGGGGTGGTGTGTCTGTACCACGAGTGTGAAGCTTTGCATCCTTCTCTCTCCTCACCTTCTTTCTGCCCGACTCAGCCCAGGTGAGAGGTGCGGTAGTGACAGAGCAGCAGGTGATGCTTCATTCAGCACAAGGAACTGCACAGAAAGGAAAAATACTGAAACTACAAGGAACAACAGTGCAGCACAAAACTAAATCAAGACAGAGACAGCCAGGAAAACTACTGAAGCAATGAAGACTTGCAACAACTGCGAGAAGGAATAAATAAATACAGGCAGCACGTAGATATCTATTTGGATTCTGCCAGCCCCATGGAAATTAATGTAAAGTGACACTACAAGGAGTAACACTGGAGTTGAAATCAAGAGGAGTGAGGAGCCCTTGTGCAGCACAGAGCCTGGGGTAGGGCAGCTCCCCAGCCAGGCAGAGAGGACAGCAGCCCTGCGCACAGCGCTGAAGCAGACGAGCAGGAGCAGCAAGACCTTGTTAGTGCCTCCACCAGCATCAGCTACTCCCCACTTTTACTTTGCAAAATGTAGAAATGTAGCACAGGCGGTGGGAGAGGCATGCCCGCTGCGTGGCTAGCAGGAGGGTACACAACCTCTTTGTGGACATGTATCATCCAGGCACAGAAGTTAGGAGCCTCCTTCACACCACTTACACGTATCAGCATTGTTTTGCTGGTGTTTATCCTCCCACGTTACATCTACCCCTGTCTACAGCCTCTCTCCAGTCCAACTAGTATGGTGCCTAGGGTAAACATTTTTCCCCCAGAATCTGTTGGAGGAGAGATAAATAGATATCTAAAGAGTAAAATAAATAAATAAAATATTCACATTTAGAAATTGCATCTTCCAGAAAAGCCCACAGGTCTCACCTCATTCATGACATGACCACAGCTCAGTGGCCACCATCCCCACCCTGGCAGCATCCAAACAAGTTCCTCCAGGTCCTCAACAGATGCGTGCAGGGGTGAGGGTTCAGGTGATGGCATTTAAATAAATCTGTTGCCAGATAAATTGTCCTTGAGCAGCCTCTAATACAGATTTAGCTGCGACAGGGAAAGATAAGGTTGAGCTAAGACCATGAAACATGGTCTGATGTCAAATAAAAACAAAACCAGGAATAGGGTGGATATCAAAATACCTTTGTAAAGCAAAGGGGTGAAAATATGACACAGCGTGGGAAGCACTTTGTCCTTTTATGAACCTGATTATCAATAAGCACCCTAGATATCTTTATTCTGTAGTTTGTACTGGTCCCTCTCCTGGCTACGAAGCAGCAGTTTACACCACCTCGGTGTCTCATTCTGCACATGGGTGTGCAAGCATCTTCTCCCACTGCTCTAAGTGTCTGCATTAGGAGCAAATATACTTAAAATATACTTCAAATACTGGACATTTAGTTTTAGAAAATTCTCATTGCACGAGGCACCGTAAATTAACCTCCTGGAGATTATCAACAGTTTTGAGCTATTTCTGAAGGAGGAAAAAAAGGTTGAAAAAAAAATGGTAAATTTTTACAGTTCGTGTGAGAGCTGTCATTTAAAATTAATTTAGTCTGTGTGCTCTTTTTATTTATGATTTCCAAACATTTGTTCACTTGGTTGTTTAATTAAGGAAATAATTATATTTCAGCATAAGGTCAGTGCTTTTGCTCAGAGGTGTGGGCACTGGATTAGAGATGGTTTTGGCATATTGCAGACTGTGACAAACTAAAAAGTCTCAGGCTGCTGCAGCTTTTGGAACTTGCCAGCACAGGCTGGAGGCTGTGAAGGGCTCCCAGGACCTGCTGGGCTCTGTCCAGAGCTAAGGAATGTGAGATACCACATGTGGGAAGGAAAACACAGTGTTGCAGAAACCCAGGAAAGAGGCAACATCTGTAGTAGCTCCGCTTGCCCTGGTAAATTCTGTTGTACGCCCCATAATACGCTTTCCAGCTCTTTCTACAAGATATTCTTGGAGAAATATTTAAACTGCCGCATGCCTGAAAAATAAGTCATTGATTTACAATAGCTGACAGAATTTTCTTCCCTTCATCCCGAGAGCCTCAGACTGGGGGTTCAGCAACACATCCAACTGCAGGCAGTGCTGGCAGATGGCCCACACCCCACCTCCCCCAAACACTTTTTCATAGCCAAGAATTAAGATTTGCAGAGTTCCAAAGAAATTACACTTTAACTTCCCTAATCAAACCCAAGACCACTAGAGCTGACAATTGCTGCCTTTACCAGACAGCTACACAAGGGTTCCATCAGCTCAAGGACATAAATAACTTCAATAAGTTGGACTGCTCAGCACAACCCTGGGTGCAGCTCACACGCTGCTGAAGTCAATAAGAAAGATTTCCTCTAATAGGTTTTGAATAGGGCTGGAGCACAAGCGCTGGGCTGCTAGGCTCAGCATCAACAGAATAGTTTTAGCACCTATAAAATAAGAAAACAATGCAGAATGTATGCATTTCCTTAACTGCAGCAAGAAGAACACACACACACACACAAATAATTAATGCAATGGTGTGAAAAACACCGATTATTAATAATCTCTCTTTTGTGCTTATTCATTCCCTCAGCAAGCAGCTTCATTGCTCTTTACCATCCCTGTGCCCATACATGCATGTAAGCATAGATAAATATCTAAAAACACGCATTCATTTTTTTTTTTGTTTCTGCACCACAGACCAATGTTACTTCTCTGCCTCTTCAATAACCAGATGACAAAGAAGGAAATATGCCTTTGCAAAGACATTGCATTCTGGCTCACTGCTTTTCTTTGCTATTTTTCAGCTGGATGTCACTTCAGATTACCAAGTGCTATCCAAAGTGCAACACAAGCCCAACAGACCAATTTATGTACTTCTTTTTTTAATACTTCTGCATTCACTGACACCGCGTGAGGTACAAATAAGTACAGCTATTGCCCTAATATATTTAGAGTAATATGAATCTGAAAAAATAATCTTTCTTCTGCACTAGCAATCAGATCACCTTCTGAGCTAAAAGCAACCTTTAGGGAAAGTAAAGACTAAAAGATGAAATAAGTATGTAAGATTTGGCTACATAATGGGTAAATAGGTACATAAGCTACATATAAATATTTGATGAACAAGCTGAAGTAGGAAGAAAAATATGTAGGGTAACATAAGGGGGTACAGTTTAAAGCGACGTGAAGAAATCTCCTTGACAGTGAGACATATTAGATTGTGGAATAGTCTTTCAAGGGAAAAAGCATCAACCCTATGATTTAGATAACTTAAGATACGATTGAAGAAAACACCAGTAAACTACAATATGTAGTAAATATTCCAGAATTTGAGGGCATGACCTAGAAGACAGATGGTGGCAAGAGTCGTGTCTCTACTTTCAGCTCACATGTTCTAAGCTCTTTCCAAATGAGCGTGAGACAGAGCTTTTCTCCCACGGAGAACAAAGGGGATATCCAGGAGGTGCAGAGGACCCTGCCACCAGTCGCCAAGGGGACATCAAGCTTTGTTAGAGGTGCACAGGGACTGCCTGGGGTAAGGGCATGGAGAGGCAACAAGGGAGAACACTCAGGGACCACCAGTGAGGTTATGTTTTGAGGCTTCTTTGGTATTTTTCCCCCTCTTCAGTGAAAATTTCTGATTCACAGAACTGAAAAGACAAGAATTACTGCAATTAGAGCTTGGAAATTTTCTTTAAAAAGTCAGGGGGGCAGTTCAGTTTCACTATTCCATTTTGCCCCAGATTTTTTTGGTTGGTTGGTTTTGGGTTTTTTTGTCTGCAAAAGAAATTTACTGGGGAAAAATAAGGGAAGCTTTGTTGTCTGGAGAGGTTTAAACATTGTGATAGTCACAATTATTAATCAGTACCATTTTCACATTGTATTCAGAGAGTCATTCAATTTTGTTTACTTGTATGCTTTATATCTGTTGTAGAAACAGCTCTCCAGAGGTCCCCTCCAGCCACCATGGGTACAGCTTTGCAATCCAGTTAGAGGAATCGACATTTAGAGCACATGTTCTGCAGCTCTCTTTCCACTCAGGTTATATTTATAAAAGATGACCTGCTTAAACAACCCACGTGAAGTTGTTTGCTGCTTCTCATCTTTATGTCTGTGGTTTTGGGGTTTTTTTTGTTTGGTTGTTTGTGGGTTTGTTTTTTTCCCAACAGTAAAAAATGCCATTCAGTTTCAGATTTAATTAACCTGATCTGACCAGTATAGAAAGTCTACAACAATACCGGTCTCAGTCTATAAATATATTTCTTTAACCAGAAAATGTCTGCTATACTAAAAAAAAAAAAGTTTTTTTACATGCCCATTACACAGCAGTGAACAACAAGTATTGTCTAAGGGCTTTATTGTTCTTTCTGTGAAATATATGGTTCATCATTAGAGGTTTGTGGATTTTTTTTTATCTCCTTAAGTGGATAGCATGCTTTACAAAGTGCAGTTTCATAACAAAAGTGAGAACTAGTGCTTGTTGTGGGTACATGAAAACATCCATGTTTTCACCCAACTATAAAAATTGATGTGATGCATCTTTTTTAGCTTTTAGAACTGTCTGCAAATCCACATTATTAAATATATTTAAATAGATAGTATGTCTACATTTAACATATGTGATTTGTATACATAACCTATATAGATATATTATAACTTGTAAGTGTGCAGAGGGTTCTTCAAGCAAAGCTTATTGAGATTCAAAGTATAGCAGACCTTTTTATCATCACACGACCAAGAATATTTGGAGGCAGATTTGCATTTTGTAGCCAGGGGCATCATTTGCAGGTGACTGAATAATCAATTAAAATAACTTGAGTAAGTTTTCCTGTAAGTTTTTCCATATAACCAGGTCATTGCTGCTTATTCACATGGTTAGGGGCATTTTAGACATTAATAACAAAGTTTTCCTAAAGATTTCCAGTACTGTCTTATGGATTCACATTTTCTTTTCCCCAAGCTGATGGAGGACTGAACACACTTTCAACAGTGTGACATTGGTCAGCCTTAGCAGTATCGTAGAGCTGTGCTGCTATAAAAATTTTTCTACCTTACTAATTAAAATTTGCAAATGTAATGCAGACCATATAACCATCTCAAAATGCATCAACGGCTCCTCCATGGCCTTAGATCTTTAAGTCTTGGGACTTTGAATAAAGTGAAAGACAAGGTGGCAGAACTGAACTGAATTGAGTAGTTTGATGAATATCAATATATATATATGTATAGATATACAGAAAGAATTTGTTAGTTTGATGAGACTTAGGAGAGTCCTATTTACCTTGACCATGTCTAAAGCAATCAGTTCTTGGTCTACATGTTGTTTACAGCCAGTTTGCCATGGTTATTTCTAATTTTTCTGTGCTGCTGTGTTGCATGTTTTGTCGCTCCAGCTTCATATTTCAGCTCCCTGCCACTGTTTAGTGTGAGCATGTTTAAATATGAACTCTATAACCACAACTACCATGGCTCTTTATTTCCATTAGTGATAAATAATTGGGTTTTTCCTTAGGATAAATATTTTTAGTTGTCTGAACAAATGCACTTCTGCATAACAGGATGCAGCACTTCTAAGATTAAGCTTCCTTCTTTCTTTTTTTTTTTTTTTTTCCCCTAAGGTTAGCTATTCAATCATGGAAAAATAATTTTGTCACTGGTGGCGAATCAAACATCCTACAAATTACATAGTTAATGTTTGGGGGGTTTGGTGTTGGGTTTGTGGTTGGTTTTTTTTTTTCCCCATAAGATGTTCATTAAACACTTGTGCATAATGAATGCCTAACTTAGGATCAGACTATATGTAAATTTAGGGCTCAATTAATCCAATAATTTATTTATCAAGAGCAAATTGAGTAGTACTATCTAAACGCATCAAATTAGTTTTGTGTTAATAGCTAACTGAACTTTCTGACTCTGGGCATAAGTGTTTGCAAAACATGGGTGTGCACACACAGCCCTACCCTGACCCTGCTGCTGAGCCAGGCTCTGCCCTGTGCTCACCCTCACCAGCCTCAGGGAAAGCAGGGGGGTGCCAGCCTCCCTCATATTTCCATTCAAAAATTGTCTAAAACCAGTAACATCACAGCTAGGGGATGTGAAATGACGTGCTTTGCATATCCCGTACAATTTTGTTCATCATGCATTTGGTTTTCTTGACTTAAAATATAATCTATCAGAATATATTTGCGCCGCCACCTCCAGTATTGCTCCGGTGTAGTTAAGGTTCAGTTATCATTTTCATTATAAACATTTGCAGTGGGTTGGAATAATTTGTTGTAGAGCACACCAAGCTGTCTGCTTGGATGCACCAGGTTTTTTCTCCATTGATTTAAATCTTAGAAGACATTTTTGTAGAGAGGTCAAAAAAAAAAAAACCTACATCTCTCTCAATATTTTTTTTAATAGTTACACTTCAGGAGAAAAAAAAAATTACTTTTGTACGTAAATTATTATTTGGCAGTTCTCACAAAAGCAATGCAAAAAGCTATACTGGCTATGTAAATTTTATCATCAAAATATTTCAGGTTTTGGATAGGGTGATAGTAAAAGGTCTCACAATGGGTAAAAATGTGAAATCACCAAAGCCACCATAATATTAATTTTTCTAGAAATGTAAGAGTATGTAACCAACCTACTCTGATTTCTAAATGAGACTAACCAATGTCAATGATGATAAAAAAGACCAAGTAATTCAGGCTCAAAATACCATAATTTAGGTCTTGAATGTCCAAACGTTTACTTAATCCCTTCGGAGTCGATTGAGCTGCCTGTGCATTTAGGGTTACCTCACACAAAGGAAGGATTTATTTCTTAAGTAAGAACTGGTCAGGAATAGGGATAGAATGAAACCACAATTTTCACATGTTTGGGTTTTCTATCTAAACAGCCAGAGTTCGTTCAGCTGATTCCAGGAAACTTGTCAGAATGCTGAATTATGTAATGCAGATGCTCTACTTTAATAATTTGAATTTAATAAATAAAATCTTATCATTGCATTTACAAAATATAAGGAATTAAAGCTCCCTTATTTAGTTATATCATATATCGCAGATATAAAGTGATCAAGTGAGCCACTGGACACTTACATATTCAATAACACGTTTACAACTATTCCTTTCATGGTTCGTAAGAAAAAGCTGGAATTAAGAACATTTTTACAAATCAGACATTTCAGTTAAAATTGTCAGTCTGTATCAACTGAAATATTTTATCCAGGATTTGACAAGTTTAAGTAAGATTTGTATGTCTGTTGGGCCATATTTGAAACCAAAATTAATTTTGAACCAGAAAAATCAGATTACAGTTCTCTGCAGAATGTCAGAGTATCACTCTTTTGCAACTGTGCTGCCAAAAAACTAAAGTGGAAAAACCTAAAGAAATTGCCAAAGCAGACTCCTTCGTGCAAAAAGCCCATAGATTTGCATATTTTTTTTAAAATGAAAAGAGGAGCAACTATTTGATGCGTTCCACCCAAGGACACAACAAAGTGCCTGACGGTCCCCTCAGCCCTGTTGTGGAGCTGTCTCAGGTACCCACCTCAAAGAAATCGTCACCTCTCCACATCAAATGACCTGTGTTCAAAGCACAATATGTAGCTACATGAAGTGAGAACTAATAGTGCTGCAAGCTGTTAAAGGTAACATTACCTCGGTCTTTCTCTGGGCGGAGGAAGAAGGAAATCTTGGGAGTTAAAGTTGCTATAATTAATTTTCTGTGTGTGCACTTTGCTCATACAGTCAATTTGTCATTGAAGGGCATAATTTACTCTTCCCTCCACAGACTTTTGAACAGCAAAGTAAAAGACTTTGGATATTGCAAAGCGTGGAATACTGATGATAAGGCAGAAAAATCAGCGTTCTTGCAAACTCTCCCATCACTTTGAGTCCTTTCTTCCAGCTGGGCTCTAAAGGAACTTTCCATCAAAGCCAGAAGAAAACTATATACAATTTTAAACCTTTATCTGACCTCTTGTTTCCAAAGGGTTATGTGCCTTAAACCTCTGGGTCCTTCTGGCTTTTTTTTTTCCTGTTAGAACTTCCCTTTCAGGCGTTCTCTGTACCCCTGTGCGGCTCAGCCTGGGCTTTCACGTCAGCTATCTCCCGCTCTGCTGGGAGCCCACACAGACAAGCAGCTCTCTGACCTTGTCTTCAAACACAAAAGACAAAAGGGAAAGGATGAAACCAACTGAAGCAAGAGTTGTACTAGGCGGCAGAGGAGAGTGAAAGACCGCGACGACAGAGCATCGGAGGGAACTGCAAGTTACAGCAAAATGCACTGCACGAAAAGCATTTTAACCCTGTCTCTGCAATGCCAGCCAGAGGAGCTTTTGTCCTTGTTGTGTCTTATAATAGCTTTCTTATGCTGAAGTAGATGAATTATAAAGCCCAGGCAAAACTCAACTGGAACAAACCCAACCAGAATCCCACTGGTCACAATCCCACAGTCACTGGTCTGTTAAGCGAGGCTTTAGAGATTTTCATTCTCTAAATAAGGAGTGAACTGACCTTGAAAGTTGTAGAATCAAGGAAGATTGCTGAAAGTACTGCCAGAAAGAGGTAGCAGTGGAAGTATTTTCATATCTATTCAGCTTTACTGCATAAGCCTTATGACATTCTGGAGCCATTCTTTAAAAAAACGGGACTTCTTGGAAAAGAGACGAAATACAAATACCAACTACAATGTTAAAATTGATACAATATTTAACATAAAAGCACCTCTGGTGTATCTCAGAAGACATAGAAAAAAGACCTTATTCATAAGAGTCTTAAGAACTTTTAACCACAATAAGAGGGTTGGAGAGAAAGGATCGTGAAGAGTGTGGGGATATACACATCATAGTGCCTTCCAAAAGTGAATTCATTTCTGAGAGCACGGGCTTATGGAAACGTTTAGAAATCACAACTCACATCTGAATACTTGATAACGTTCAAATATGAGCATAATAACCCCGCTCACAATGATGAGTTCTCCCTGCTGCTGACTGTCTTTTCATTTTACAGCCGGAGTTAAGCACCGTTTCTTGGATCAGAATGTGGTTGGATGTTTTCTCTGCAGAGTTTATTTTCACAGTTATAATCCAAGTTTTCCATTTGTAACATCAGTTCATTGCTGATTAGGGAATATAAAAAAAAAAAAAAAAAAAAAGGATGTCTGGAGGTGTGTTTTAGTTTTCAATTTATTTGTTTGCCTTTAATTTCTCTGAAATTTGTCATGAGAGAAGATTGTTGGGGGAGAACGTGCTTTTCCGGATCCATAGTTTTGAATGGGGTTACTTTGAGTTCTGCATTTCTCTCCCCATCCATTGAACCATCACAGCCATGTTCTGATTTCCAGAATCACTCTGCCTCACTCTTACCTCACAGGACTTGAATCGGAGACACTACATACCACAGCCTCTGTTGAACGTTGTCAGGAGAGCAAACACGGGCAATCACAAGGAGCCCTGAGAAAAGTGAAAAGGGTTTTGCTTGACTCAGAGCAGCAGAGCTGTGAGTCAAAGTACACAGGGTTAAAAGTGCAGATTTGTCTGGAAGAGCTCACTGCCTGCAGATGAATGCATAAACACGTATGTGCACATGCATGCGAGCATATATTTGTTTTCTACAGTCTTGTCTTAAGCATACAAATCTTTCATGCTTTTTATTGAACACACAGGTTGGTTAGTTATCAAAAACCCTTTTAAAACAACAGGAGCCTCAATTCAATCTAATATTTGGACTTTACATTGAATGTTGTCCTTTTAGGGCTCCTATTGAAAAGTAAGAGAGACTATTCAGAGAGAAAATGAGCTTAAGATCAATTAAAGAAATCACTAAACCCAAAAGAGAACGAAGTTGTAGAGCATGCAAGTATTCAGTTAGAGTTTTCTAACCTCCTTGAATGCTGACCTTCGAAATTACATGTAACCATCTGCTCATGAAATCTATATATTTCGCGAGATCGGGGAATAGGAGTTCAGAGCATGAATTTCCTAAGGGCTAGATTCTTGGGAGAAGCATAACTAGGGAAGCATGACCAATAATTTCCCAGCCTGAAAATCTCTGGAGTTATCAGCAAAGATAGCGAGGGGAGGCTTTATGATGTGGAGGGCATAGCTGATTAGAAAACTCACTTTAAATGGATGCTAAAACAGGGAGAGAAGGATCTTGGCTGGCACTCAAAATTTAAATAGAGCATAAAAAGCTGTTACTTTATTATTTCACAAGGAACTAAAGGAAAGTAATCAAGAATACTTGTATACAACTTATTGTAGTAAAGAAAAATAGAGGGACCGCAATTCAGATTTTGGAATCCAGCAGTTTTATGAACTAAAGCAGTAATAAATCCAAAAATAACAAAATGAAATAGAATTTAGGAAGCTATTTAAAAAACAATTTGAATTAAACAGTGTATTAGTGAGCATTTGAACAAATCTATGTATTTTTATATTGCTACAGCTCTTGGTTGGGTATAAACAGCAGGATAAAATAGGAAAGTAAAACTCCTGGAAATCACAATTACTGCATTTTTATGATGGCAATTTATATTTACAGTACTCACTGCTCAAAGCTGAAATTGTGGCAGCTCTGTAACGACTGTCTCTTTGAAACCTGTTTACTATAAAACACATTTCCTGAAGGCTCATACCCCGCCACCAGTAAGCCTATCACTCACGGATGGGGCCAATGTTTTATCAAGACACATAGTTTTGTTCCTTTTCTCCAAATACAATGGTATATTTTGCTATGCCTGGTTCTGTAGTGCTGCAGGTTATGTTCAAAGGGGAAATGCCTTATACAGGATTATCTTTGTTATTATTTATTATTTACACAGAAGAGCAGACAGGCGTGAAGAGCGGTTAAATGAAAGGTCCCTCTCAGGGGAATGTATGAGCTGGAGTCCCAAGGAACCTGAAAGTGCTTACCTCTGACCACCACAAACAGGTCGATGACTGAGTCTCCATAGGAATGGAGTCCTGATTGGACATTAAATAGTGAACAGGGGAAAGAGATACAGGGAAGGACAACAACAGAGCGAGAGGGAAATTAAATCTGCTCCAGAGTGCTGAACCCTAGCTAACACGCCGTGTCATGGAGGCACAAGACGATTGCAGCTCTTTAGTTACTGAAATAAATAGATTATTAGAAAGGTTTTATGGAAAATAATATGTTATCTTTTTTCATCAGTGAAAAAAAATTCTCAAGCTTACCTTAGATATAAATTTCTATCTCACCTTCCACAAGAATAAAAAGGCATATCACAACTGTTATTAAACTAAGCTTGCAAACGGCCTTTGGGTGGATGCTGTGTCCATCTGACCTCACGTCACAGAGGTGAATTGGAACAGGACTGGTTAATCAACTTGCCTTTATAAACGTTCTAAAAGCAGCACGTCAAAAGCCAGGAGCGTATCACAAGTGCACTGTTTGGCTCCCGTGTTTTAATCAGGAAGCTTTCCGTCAAGATAAACAGGTAGGTAGATAGGTAGGTATTAGTACGTCTTGCACCTCTAGCAGTGATTTCAGTCTGCGGAGGGAAGGTGTAAGACATCAAACAAAACTCTCTTCTGATGTTGATAGTAGCAGTCCACACTTAATTTGACATGTGTAATTAGTATCTCAAGGTGCAAGGTAGCGAAGAATCTTAGCTACAGCTTTTGTAAGAGAGAACAAAGAGCTGGAGATATGCTTATATTTAGCCTTGATGTACTTTCAGTTTTTAAAGCAAACAGAAGTGTTAAATAAATCACTATGAATTGATTTGGAAAAAAAGTGGGATGCCAACCAGAGCTAGTAACTCTAAGCCAAAGGACTGAAAGAAATAGATCGATTTTTAAAAAAAATTTTTTTTTTTTTTTGGTACTTTGATTTCTTCTTCCTCCTTCTCTCACTGCTTCCTAACCTCTTCCTATGTCCCATTTCAGCCAAGTTCCCACAGTACTGCTGTCCAGGTGCAAGGCTTGGCTTTTCAGTCTGCCGTAACCGGCCTGTCACCTGCTTTTCCCTCCTGGGATAAAGGACCACTTCCTTGGAAGGCACCTCTGCTCCTTCAGATTGGGACTCAGCTGGAAGGTTCATGGATGAGGACATGTCCTACAACTCCATTTTCCAGAAGAACCAACATTTATTCCCTTTCGACATGATAAGGACCTGGCCTGTCTTGTATGTGGGCTTGACAGCTACTAACACTCTGAATGACAGCGAAAGGAGCAAGTAAAATGGCCTAAAACTCTCCACTTGCTTTTATAGTGTATCACCGGATTTGCTAAAACTGGACAACAAAGGTTTATCATACACAAATAGAAAAATAACCCGACAAAACCCATCGAGAAGCCAACAGTTGTCAGATTAATTTGTCTTGCACTGCTCAGACATAGTGCTTTATAGCAATTCAAGGGACAACAGAATCGTACGTCTGCCCTTTTCTTCCAGCAGGCTTTATGTTTCATACCTAGAAGGAAATTTATTGTCTTAAAATTTAGAAATAAAACTACACAAACTTTACCTGAGACTTCCCCAATTAGTTATCTTCTTTCCAGAAATACTTCTTTCCTGTAAGTATTAAAGGCGTGTGATTCTCTACTTTCAAGCTGCAAGAAAGTAGAAATGGGGAGGATGGAAAAAAGGTGATGAAATAAGGACAATGAAAATTTAATCTGAATAATAGGAGAAAATTCTTTCTCTTAACAGACAGCTACAATAAACTTTGAAATAACAAACTGGTCAAAACACTAGAAATAACCTATCGAGAACAGCTTCTGCACTGACAGGAGATGAACTTGTAACTGAGTCGCTTTTATCCATCTCTAACTTCTGATTGTACCAATAGAACAAGGAGAGGGTGTGGATATCAAAGAAAATTGCTTTAGGGAATTTAGTCTCGCTATTAGCTCTTTGTCCCCACGGATGTTGTTATGAAATGAAAAACACCTCCTAGAGCTGCCATAATGGTAAAATGAAAAAGAAATTCTTATCTGGAAGAAAACGTATGTCAGACGTTTATAAGATAGGAGTAGACAATAACATAGGAAAGTCAGATTTTAGCAGATAGAAATGGCTTTTGTGTAGCTGGAGACCAGCAGGAACGTATGACAAGCAATATATCTTTGTTTAAGGATTAATTGCCACCTTTCAGCAACACAGGGTTTCCATCAGTAGCAAGCTTGAAGAGAGAGATTTCTTGAAAGGGAGCATTATCCTTGTGATGTCCCAGTGGTTTCAGAAAGGTAATTGAGCCTTCTTAAAAGAGAAGGAGCTTCTGTAAGTGGCACTGTACCGCCAGTAACAACCTTTTACGCATCAGTAGTTCACTTCTGTTGAAGCACTGTGTCATTAGCATATAGGGATATTTATTGTGTACAGAATATCAAAACAAAGCGACTTCTAAGAGCTTACCTTGGTAAAAATGAGCTCAGTTTGTCTGGAGGGAAAAAGCAGTGTTGGCTTATGTATTAAAGTACATAATAAAATATTATGGTGTTTGGAGAAAGGCAGAAAATCACTGAGGAGATATTCCTGAATGTCTTTTGGGTATTCTGGTTTTCCCCTCTACCATAGGGCTAGCTTGTACGGCCTGGGGACAGGGGGTTTTGTAAGGAATGATACAAATTTTCCCAGATTTCCAGCATTTGGCCATACAATAAACAGTCTCACCACACCGAAGCCTTAGCAACAATAGTCCGGTTCCCCTGCAGAATTACATCAGCGTATCTTCTCCATGTGTCCCTGATATGCAGGGAAATGCCTCAGACGAAAGTGTTTGGCACAGTTACGATTAAATAACAATTTAAGATTTATTAATGGTGCAAGGCAGATCAAAGGTTGAATTTTATCAGCGCTTAATGATCAATCAATTTTACGATTAACAAGGTGATTAGGAGGAATATGTTATAATTAAAACAGCAACTTAATTACAGATTCGAGAATGACGTGATTCACAATAACTTACTACACGGTATCCCAAATCAAAATATATATGTACGTATGTATAAACACAAAACATACGCACACAGAGACAGAACTATTTGGATCCGGTGAAGTATGTAGACACCCACGCTCGTGAAGCCAATGTGCGTGTCCAAACACATCGATAAGTAGAGAGGTGGATGGAAAAGACTAGCCTATACATTAAAATTTCCCTCTTCTTGAGTTTAGAGAAAATACTCCCATTCCTCGACGGGTGATAATTGAGCCGTGAGAAGTCTGACTTCACCCTGGCCTTTTGCCAGATTTGTGGGCAGACAATCTTCAAACCCCGAGGAGGCTGTGCCTGAGAGATGTCCCAACTCAGGGGAGATGGCGCTCACAGCTTGCTGCCTAGAATTGCTATTTATAGGGTCTGAGATAATTAACTTCTGTCAGGTACTTTTCCATTTCAACCCACCTCAGATGACGAATTGTTCTGGTACTTTCTACCAGTTGCACAGGCCCAGAACTTGCTAGATCTTGAAGTTCTGGGGCTTTGGAAAGCCATTTGGGCCACAACCCAGGTACAGATGTACCAGGCTGTCAGGAGGTTGATTGTTTATAGAGTTCCCAAGGGGCAGGGGAAGCAGGAGCCAGGCGCCCCAAGGGAATGCCTTAACGCTCCACTACCTTTCCTAATCCATCTAGGGCTGGTATGTGACCCAGGGAGGGGAATCACACCGAGCAGCCCAAGATGGGGGGAAGTGGCACCACCAAAGGGAACAGACCCTGAAGTTGCAGGACAGCAGGAACAAAAACAAAACAAAAACAAACAAACAAAAAGAAACCAACAACATTTCTTGTTCTCATAATTACATGTTTTTGAGAAACAGACCTCCCATAGAGGGGGTACAGAAGACAGGGGCTTCAAATATAATTCATCTAAGCCAAAGCCAGAAACCTTAAAGAAATAACTGGAGAGGAAATCCATTTTTAGTACTTCACAGTTAGATGATTTCATTTAGAAGAATATCCCTTTCAGAAACATCTCTAAGATTCCTCCTAAGAAGTGAAGTCACTCAGGCACCCAGGGAATTTTACATCAGTAGAACAAGTCACAGCTCCCCTGCAACTTTTATGACTTGAAGTATCTCCTTTTCACCTGCTTTTTATCTTTTTCTGCTCCTCCAGTGACCTCGACTCTGTCACCACTTACAACAGATGCAAAAGGGTGAAGATTATACAGGTCCACAAACTCTTCCTCCTTCTTCTTCTTATCCCTTCTTCCCCCAACATTCTCGCTACTGAGATCTCCACTTTAGAGAATATTCTCTGGATGAAAATTGAGCGTCAAATCTGTCAACTTCCTAGACCTTGAAAACGCAGTATGTGTTGTGTTGAGATTAATATCCCTTACGTGACTTCATGTCAGCTTCCCATACAAGTACCTTAATTCACTTTCCATATGCATTATTCACTGCTGAAATGAAAGACAAGATAAAAGGCACAGAGCTGACATGTGGTTTGGTGACCCAAGGCCCTGTCAAGAACTAAGAACTTGTCCAAGACCACAAACCCATTTCACATAACCAACTGAACAGCAATTGTATTATAATGATTTTCACAGCTGCTGAGAGCCCTGCCCTTCAGATGGTGTATTGAATTTAATATTCCCTTATGCAGATAATCAATTATGCAGATAATCAATTTTTAAGCTCAGAAATTTAATATCTCCCAACACTAGAGTAAATTTCCTGTATTGTGAAGACTACAAGGGTCAAATCTGCAGCTTGTATTCCAGGTGCTCAGGTATTATTCTGTGGCACACTTTATTGAGTTTTACATATACACAGATTGAACCGAAGTCTGAAACCCAATAACTTGTCGTATCCTGTTAACTGTGAAAATGAACTTTCCTATTAACATAAACCTAAATGGAAATACCATACTTATAAGGTGATATACATTTATAAATATAGTAAAATATTAACCATTTTTTTTTTTTTTTTAAGCAAATTAGAATCATGCTCTGAGCAGTGAAGAGGTAATCAGTTAGTCATACCACAAAAAGCCAGTGCACACTAACTCTACTCATGGCCCTAGAATTGAAATAGCTGTTAAATCCCTCACCTTTCCCACATAAAAGGCAATTCTGGAAACATGCATGAAGGTTCCTAGTAGAAGTGCTGTGAATCTTTCAAGCATTACATGTCATTTCAAGAAACATTAAACTATTACCCTCTCACTTTTAGTTCTTAAACGTTTCATCAAAATAATGATTTGGAGTGAAACAGTCAACAGCAACCCAAGTCATACAGAAAGAGTTTTCAAAAATATGTACTGGGAAACCAAAGCATAAGATATAAACCACTAAAACTGTGAAATATTCTACTGTGTCTTTAGAATATGGAGCAGTGAGGCAGTAATTTACAAATAAATACCACATTTAGCATGCTGTGTATTCAGAATAACAACTCAATAATATAATGCAATAACAACTCAATAATACAGTAACCAATACATTCCTTGGTAATGAATGTTGATGATTAGCCTGTTTATTAATGGCTAAAAATGAAACTGCTATAAACTTTCACTGTGGTAATCAGTAATGATGCATTACTCATATTATTTCCTGTAAAAAAAAAAAATTAATTATTATTGTGCATTGTACCTGAAGTTCCCAGAGGTATATTTTTGTTCTCAAATGTATTAGTAGAAATTTCTGGGAAAAAAAAAAAAAAAAAAAAAAAAAAACAAAAAAACAAAAAAAAAAACCCAACAAAAAACCAAGCTTTGCAGTATTCTGAATTCACACACTGCACTACTTTGTTTTAGAAAGCAGTTATTTCCAGAACTGCTCATCACCCACATGGGAACCAACTGTTCACAAAACAGCTCCCTGGCTGCTTCCAGCCTTCTTCTGCTCCCACCTCTGAAACCCTCCCTGTATCCAGACTCAGGATGAAATTTTCAACAGGTCTTTTGGAAAGCGTTTTATTAAAGTGTTTAAATTCCAGTTCCTTTTTTATATCCTCACCACCAGAACAGCCAAAAGGAGATTTTATCAATGACTAACATCTGCCCAGCGCCATTATACATCATGTAGAGCCTTTGTTTCTGCAGTTATGTACCAGCTGTAATATTTGTGGCTTGGTGTAAAAATCTATGTTTTGGTCTAAAAGGAGCAACTGTTAAGTTTTGTAGTCATTTCCCAGCCCTGTTTCTTAATGTGTACATTTTATATCTAGTTGGTCTATATCATATCCCATTGCCTGCAGGTCTTCCTGCCCACACCCTTACAACTGTGAATGCATTGACTCATTGCAGCCCAACTGACTGCTAAAGAGTGGAGAGAAATCCTAAAAAATATCCTACTGAGGTAAAGACGGGAACTGTGAGAAAATTCACATGAGAATAAGCCCATAAGAATTTTCCCAACCATGGAATAAAAATTAATTGGGAGGTACAGTTACACTCTGCTTGATATTGAAATCAGTCACAAGACTGACAGTCTTTCCTAGTCTAGTTTTTGTTTATTGAAGAATAAGGGATGTTCTGGGGGGGAGCAGAGGGGGAGAGCTTGAATTTGTTTTTTTCTAAACCTGATCTTTTCATCTTTGCCAAATTACTAACTTCTCATGCTTTATGCTCTTTTATTTTCTTTCCTAAACAACGGAGACGAATTGTCATCTTAACGTCAACTCCTGAAAGGTGCAGTGGGAATTAAAAGCACAGTTGCAAAACTGAAGGAAATAATCTACCACACAAGGAAGGGATACACTGCAGATTTTAAAATATCCTTTTAAAATATCCTTTATATATGCTTGTGTCTACCTAGTAAATGGGAACTTCAGTAGAACCTGCTGTTTGATCCATCCTGGATGATCTCCTCTTGGTGTGGGTATGCAGCAGGATGAGGGGAGTGGAGAATCCGTGGCTCTTCCTGCGTACCACAAAATGAGGTTCAAGTTTGGGTTCTTCCATGGCTTTGGAGCACATTCCTCTTTAGAAAAAACGAGTTTGTGATTATGGAGGTGGTTGTGTCCGAGGCAGACTGGCACCTTCCATTCCTTGTCTATATCAAGTCAAAGACTGACTCATGCAATATCATCTTAAGTAGTTTGAATTTTACAGCCTGTGTATTTTGGAACTGGAAGGATCTAAGTGCTCATTTCTTGAGTTATCCCTGCTTAGAGTATGCTACAAATCAGTCTCTGCCCTTCAACCGAGATATGTGAAAATTAAACACAAGGCTGCAATGCCGTATTTCTTCAAGCTCCCGAGAATTAAAACTGTTTCTATTACTTTTGTTTGTTTGTTTGTTTTACATGCTGTACAACAGTAAATTTATTTCGTAGGCAACAACTGAAGGGAAACCTGAAAACAGCTTTTTTGGTCTTTAGACTAATTAATTCCGTGAAAACATAAAAACTATAAGCTAGAGCTAACAAGGAAAATACCTGTATTACCAAAAGTACAAGTTTTGTATAATGGGAGATTCTAGTCGCAAAATGCTGAAAATGTAGCAAATCCAAAATTGAATTTAGTACAAAGACATTAACTTCAATGAAAGCTGCAGTTAAGAGAACTTTCTCCACAACTCTGTTGTTTCTTCAAATCATATGAAATGCATAAAGAAATGCAAGGATATAAAGAAATATAACTTAAAAGATAAAATCTACAGATAGTCTATGTTATCTTGCTTGATCCAAAGTGAAATTTAAAGATCTGATTGTAAAAGACAAACGCAATTAATTATTTCAATGACTAGAAATGAGACTCTCACCTATGCTTTCCATCAAAGATTCTTCCTTCCCCAGTCCTCTCCTCCATTCTTTTCTCCCAAAGACATGATGAAAGAAGTTTTCATAGATGTTCAGATGCTCCCCAGAGTCAGGTCAATCCTCTTACGTGACAGAGGCCTCGCAGTGCCAAGGCTGACCAGAACAAAGGAATATAAATATGGGGAAGGTTGTGGTCATGGCTGATACAGTGCATGAAGGGAATATTGCAAGCTTCCAAGAAATCTCATCTGGGGTGTGCACGTGGGGGGTCAAAGTGACCTCCCAAACCCTGCATCACCTTGCACAGCTATGCCAGCCCAGAAAGAGAAATTTTCCACTGCTATGAACATAAAAGAAACCGAGGGACCCTTTATGATATGTGGCAGCTCTTCTGTTTTGTTGCAATGTAATAATTTCTTGCCTCTTTCTGAAGAGCGGCTCACAATGCAGTCCAAAGAGAGAAAAATATTCGCAATAACTCTCCTGAAAAGACAGCTTTATGCATTTTAATACAAGTTTCTCAGAGCTCAAAACGATGGCCCTTACTCACACTGTAATCACTTACTACAAGACCATTCCCATTGGCTTGCCCGTGACAACACGAGCACCACGGCGGCGCCCCGTGGGTGCAGCAGCTTCGTTACTCCTGCCAGTAATACCAGCACTTTCCAGTTAGCCAGCAATACCGCACCAGCCCTCTCCTCCTGCAAAAAGGGTGCTGCACTTTGCTAGACGTCCCCATTCTGAAATACCACATTTTCTGAAAGATTCTGTGATAGAAATCCTTAACGAGCCTAATTTTTGCTTTATAGACTTACATTTAAATAAAGTCCTCAGATTACTCCATTGCAATAGTCTCACATTCTCACTTCATTCCTTGTCATCCTTCTGACTGCTGCACAGGAGAATGTATTTGGAATTCAATCTTTAAATTTTTTATTTCCACAAACTCTTTTTTTTTTTTTTTTTTTTTTTTTCCGAGCACATTATTCCATCGCTTCCAACTCACTGCGCTATTTCTGCAGTTGGCAATAGTCATGTTTTTCAATAAGGGCATGGTTTCTGTACAAATAACCAAGCACAGTTCCAATGATAACGATGTTTTCCTCATGTCATTTCTCACTTGGGGTGAAGGTGGCTATGTAAACCAGATGTTTTTCGTCAAAAGCAAATTCCTGAACTCATGACCTAGCAAAATCTACTTCTGTGTATCTTACAAGCTGGAGAAACATCCTGCATGATTTATAACAGTAGATACAAAACAACAAACAGAACATTACATAAGAAAACAGGCTATCATTAATTTAATATTGTTATTTATGAATACCTATGCAATATTCACAAGTGTTTCTCCATCCACTCAAAACAATAGATCTAATTGCTTTAACTGCACCATAATATTTTATTTTTTTTAAATTCAGTCATGCATTGCAATTCAATCCGGTTTTGTAATTCAAGTAGGGGAGGGATAAAACAGATAAACAGTCTTTTTTTTTACGTGTTATTTATGCAAATATATTACACTAACCAGTAGACCCACTGTTTACAGACAATGACTTATTCTTGCAAGTAAGAATGTAGTCAAAATGCTAGGAAATACTTGTTTATCTCTAGCTCATCTGCAAGTCAGATCAAAACATCAGCTGTTTAAAACAGCTTACTTAGCTCAATGAAACAAATTAGATGTAGTGTTTCTGCACTGTTCTGATCCATGCTAAAATATAATAGCTTTTTACATGGGAGCGTACAGAGAACACATTTAAGCGCAAGGAAAAACACTGCCTTTGAAAGGATTGTAGTAATCTCTTTCTCTGTGCCCAGGAATCAAAGAAGAAAGGATTAAAATACTCTCAGTGCTCCCTTTCACACAGAGAAAAGTACGGAAACATCATTGCAAGTGACAGCGAGTCCAACACAAGTCCTTAAGGCAATGTTTTGTGCTTGGCCAATGATTTTTTTCCCCCTTATATTTTTAGCCAGCACAGTGCTGTCTCTCGCTCAGTCCACTTGTAGGATTTGATTATAGTCTTTTGGACATTTTAAAGAATGGAAGCAGTTTTCAGCTATAACACAAAATTAAACTGCTGTTTTGAAGAGTTCATAATTTCAGGTCTTAACCATGTAAGACTATATGCACATGTAAATATACCCGTTGTATTTAAAATTGCTGGAAAACACCACATGAGAAATAAGTTTGTAGGTTGAAGGCTTTGAGAAACCAGATGTGTATGTTCGAACTACATATCTGAGGAGTGACCTCACTGCTGGTGGCAGCCATCCAACGTGTTCAGGAGAGCTCATGGGTTCAACGGAACTAAAGCAGAAGTTGACCTTGAAGTAGAATTTTTTTTTTTTTTTTTCTGACTGTTATAATTTACCTACAAAATGACTGTTTGGGAACCTTTTTGGTCAAAAGTGCACAAAGATATGTGTAATCAAAACGGGAGATGGTAATGAAAGAAATTTGTAGAAATAACAATGCACATAATTTAAAAGCAACGATAAATATAACTTGTACTTGCTAGGATAAAAAACCTCCACCCCAGCAGCAGGTGTAATCCAATTACTAAAGAAACTGAGATTAAAGAGATTTCCTGAGAAAAATAAATGGTGTTATGATAAGCAGTTCTTAAACAAAATTCTTCTACTGAGTCTTGCGGGGTGTAGGAAATGCAAACACTATTTGTTCTTGTTGCCAGAGGACAATCAAAGGTTGTCATTTATTTCCCCCTTCATCCCCATTACAGAAATTGCACCAGTACCCCTAGGTAAAGTTTGTCTATCCTGATCTCTCCTGCCGATTGAAGGGGCTTCAGAAATCTCTCTGAGAGGATTAAAAAACCCTTATCTAATTCAGATGATGTGTTCTCATTCTCAGAAAGGTCCAGTTCTTGCCTCGAACATCAAAACCACCAAGGAGAAGTGGCTTCAAAGGACAAACAGTTGTGAAGACCGGGACACAAACTTTTTTTAAATTCCAGAAAAGAATCAAAGCGTCAGCTATCAAAAGAGGACAGATAGATCCTCTCGATACTGGAGATGGGGGGAAATAATTTTTAACCATTATTTCAGTGAATTTCTCATCTGTGCCCAAAACCTAACGGTACTAAAAAAATACTTCTATTCTGTTAGGGCTTCAGGACAGCTCTGCCCACAGAAGACAAGCACACCTTAACCTTTATCTTTAAGCAGGTCAAGATACAGGGCTACATGTCCTGTATTTCCTAGACCGTCTCACAATTCCAGAAGAAGTCTAGTACTGGACAGTTTAACAAATATTCCAGAATATCTGTCCCTTTCTTCTCTGTTTTCAGAGTTTATACAAATGAGGCACGGAACAGTTTCCCAATAACTAACACCACGACAGGCTTAGAGGCTTTAAGTTCTGTTTCCTACCCTTCAGAAAAGATGAACCGTTGCCTTACTTTTATGACTCCGGAGAGCGGGATGATTAACTGAATCAAAACATGTTTCATCAGGTGAGTCTTGGCAGCTGTAACAACAAGGATTATTTAGGAGAACATGAAAGTAACATCATGGAACTATAAAATCCAGTATTTTGTCAGGTGTGTTACTTTAAACAGAATGACTGACTGACACATGAAGGGGTCAAAACACTTATTTTCATGCAGCTGCATATTTGTCTTCACCCATTAGGTTCCTCTCTCTGACTGGTGACATTCCAGATGTGAATGACAATCCCTCATAGGTTTTTTTTTTCTGCTCATATGTTTTGAAGATTACCGAAATACAATGGGTAATTCTCATTTTTAATAAGCATTTCAAAGATAATGTGTATTTAACAGTAAAATATGTTTTATGCTTTCCTCCAGTTATGCTGTATTGTGCACAACTGGTTTTATAGCAATTTTCAAAGCCAGAGTGCACAGTACGAAACAAAAGAAATTTGCATTCAAGGCACCAGTTTTTATCATTACTGGACCCCATTGAAAGCCTGGACAAATTTGTTTAACTAGTTCAGAAGCATGGCACTCTGCTAAATATAACTTGGTGAGCTGATTTAGCTGGGAGGAGACACCAGAATGAAATTTATTCTACAAATTTACATTCCTCCTGAAACAGAGGATGTCTTTGCATGGAGCTCAAAAGATTCAATGAAATAAATCACATTAATTCCTTTCGAAAGACAGCTCCAGGAGAAAGAGTACCAGTTCTTCATATCATGCATTCACGCATATCCAAGCATTAGGATGGTCAAGTGGTCTGTGAAACTTGACTGGTATTAATTATTTAATTGTATTAAGTTTTCACTTTCAAATTTTTAAGCTTGATGGAAGACTTAGATTTACTACAAGAATGCAGAATTAACCCACTGATTCAATACCCATATTCAGAACCCTACATGTTGATTCATATTCCAGAGAGAGATATTCATATTCCAGACAGATTTCATATTCATATCTGCTAGTACACAGAACAAAGCTACGCATATTGCGTTGGATTTTAATACATTGATTTAAAGTCCTTTAAATTTGATTCATAAGAAATAGGATGACAAGGGGCCAAGGAGAATATAATCAGTGGTCAAAGTTTTAGTGTGTATCCATTGACTCTACCTTGTTCTAAAATCAGTTGATTCTGCAATAATAAACAAAGCAACTAACACCAGCTGTCCAAGTAGCAATCAGGTGTTGAGAATAGCTGCCCCTTAGGAAAGATGGCAGGGAATGTGTAAAACCATACAAAGTTTTCACCAAAATTAAAGAATATCCCCTCAACCCAGTCAAAATTAATAGCAAAATTATCCGGTCAAGAGCTGTCATTGAAAAAATTATCCACGGTGGCTTTTCCTGGTACTGACAGATTAACTTTTTGGTTTGAGACATGCTTGTAGTCTACATTTATAAAGTGTATACTGGCATTTTCTGTATTTGCTTCACCAAATCTCTAGGGATGTTCCAGGATGAACCTTAAAGTCTTTGAGAACAGTCTGAAAATAGCAGCTGAATATATTGTAAGATCTCACGTTGCAGTTTATCAATAAAGTATTTTTCATTTGGAGTTTAAACCTCATTTCTTTCAAGGGCTGATCTCAAATAGCAATGTTCACCCCAACCACCTCAAGAAATCACTTTTGAAAAAGCCAATTTTTTAAGTGCAGTGGGAGAAATTACAGTTCTGAGACAGTAGAAACTAGTCAGGAAAATACCAAGACATGAGTCATGACTCTTATTGATTGTTAAGTCTAGAAATCTAGGTAGCAAGATCACATGGAACAATTGACCACAACAGCTGTTAGTAAGCCTTCAGAAGTCACACCATCGCTTTATCCTTTTTTTCCAGCTCGCTAGAGGAGCAATCATACCTCAGGCTCAATTGCCTTAACTGGACCAAAGAACAGGTAAATCTGTCGCAGCTTAAGAAATGTGGTATCTTTACATCCTCACCAAAACAAAGGGTTTTTTTTTTTGGCAAAATATGATGTCAATGCATGTAAGAAATAGACACCCCCACAGCATCAGATATAACCACATGTCTTCACAGTGAAGAGTGATCTAATTACTATCTCTTCCAACTGGGTTCCAAAATAACCCGCTGTGCAGGAGGAAGTCACTTGCTCAAGTCAGGAGGTTGTGACAACTCCTGGAAGAGAGAGCCGAGGCTAGGAAAAAAAAAAAAAAACCAACACCAAAAAAACCCCCAACCAAGAAACAACACCAAAAACCCAAACCTGGAGCCTTTTCCTGACCATCTGTGATGTTGCGTGAGATCCTGAGAATGTTTACTTGTCCTAGATTCAAGGGTGGCGTTTAGACACTAGGATTATGAATTTGTTTCTGACCTAAATCTGTTAAATTTCCCACTGCTGTAGTACGAGTATATCCTTTAATCAATTTTACTTTTGCTGCCGTTCAACTCAGGTCTCCTTGGACTCCTGAAGTATAGAAACATATCAAGTATGAGAAACTTCACTTCTTTGTACAATAAATACCACCAAAATCATCTTTCTTATCTTACTTAGTTGTTTCCGATTTAAACAGTTCCAGTCATTGATTCACAATTTCTGCTATAAATAATTGAGGTATTATTTCCTTTCTGTAATTTAAAACCACTTAATCCTTTGTTTTTCTGAGCAGCACTAAAATAGACAAAACCCTTGTGTGGTTTTGCACCCAGCACCGTGGAGTCGTTTTCCCTTTCCAAATTCATTAATCATTTGAAAATCTCAGTAATGCACCTGTATGTTTTATCTTTTATTCTCCTATTTCATCTAGCGCTTCTAGATCCCTGCAACATCTTTTCCAATTCAGCCAGGTAAATCTCAATAATTTTATAAAATCTGCCTATTCTTACTCCTGTTGTTTTGCACTCTCCCTTAGCTCATTAAAAACACATTTAAACACACCCACTCGAGAAACTGGAGCCTATCTCTCTGGGAAACCTTCACCATGTAGAAAAATGATCACTTCATTCCTAACTTGTTTTGTCTTTTAGTAGTTTCTTAATAAATACTTTAACCGTCTTTGACATGTTTCACTGAACACCTGGAAGCCTGACCAAATACAGCAAACAAATGCAGCAGAAACAAAAAAAACCCAGACTTTCAAGTGTTCAAAACATGCATTTGTTACTCAAAGCCTATTCAAGTACATATTTTTTATTTGTTTTCATAATCAGCTAAAATTTAAGGAGAGCTGAATCACATATGAATATTTTCTATGAATAATTTGAAATTAAGAGGGTTTCATATGAGAAATATAAAATATTTTAATAAAAATAACTGGGTTTAGTGTTCCTATGAAATAAATGAGATTCTTTGCCCTTTTGGGATGTAACCCAAATGAAATTTTTTGAGGATAAAAATGTTAAGTTACTTTAAACGTACCACCGTGCAGCCACCAGGTACCATGGAAGAATATTGTTTTGATCCGATTTAAATACGCTGGGCATCTGCATTCAAATAAAGATTCAGACCTTCTAGTTCATGCATTATATTCTGACACAAAACTAAAATCTTCTGAGATCCAGTAGTGACTGTCAAATTTCTACCCCCAATTCATTTGACTTTGCATTATTTTGAATAATTTTTTTAAACTGAAGTTTAGAAAGACATATATACCTAGATTTCCATTTTTTAACACTTATAAAAAATTGTTCTTTTTCCTATTCTCAGAACTATCATTCCTATTATTGTAGAAATTTTGGTTTTTTTTCCAAATGCAAGAGTTATCCTGTCCTAGGTTTCACATTGCAAATAGTCCCTAAACATTACCTATAGATTGCTTGGATGTTTTGGGTTTTTTTTGTGGTGGTAATGAGATTTTTAAACTTTTTCTTTTTTCTTTTTTCATTTTTTTTTCCTTTTTTCCCCCCCTTTTTTAGGTATTACAGTATTTAGGTGTTTCTTATCCTTTCTTTCATTATGGTTAACTCAGTTAAAAAAAAAACACACACTACATGTACAGGCCAAGCTCTTACTCAAAGATAAATGTGACACTACCTCAGTTCTCTCGGGCTGACACCACATTTCTCACCAACATTCAGTGTGTCACCTGAAGTTCTTTCAAAAATTTTAGCTAAAACTGAAAAAAATTTCATGAAAAGCTATTGCGCAGAAAATCTGATCCTGATTTTCTGAACAGATCAGATTCCCTGCCCAGAAAGTAATATTTATTAATAATAATCCTGACATCAGCTGACACTTTCGGTGATGTAGTTTGAGTAAAAAGTAAAACAATAAGAACACCAGCATTTTTTCATAATGTCTGATCTGTTTCTACTCACCGAGATCTAAATTCACTCATTATTTTCCTTGATATCTTATAGCACGTTCAAAGGTTAGAGCTTCGAAACCTGTAAAAACCACCAGAACACTTTAAAACCAGACAGAAACCGATCATCTGTGTACTGCCATTAAGGATATAAAAGTGTATATAATTTATTCAAATTCAGAAGTTACACCTAAAATAAGCATGAACGCAAAAGGGAGGCTAAGACAATTTTCATGCTATTCCACTGTGGGTTCTTCTGGTCTCTTCAACTTTCAACGTTTTAAAATTAGTCATTTTTGTATTTTAGAGTAGCCAGAAGCTTGGAGAAGTCTTTTCTTTGCTGCTTCTTATCCAGTTGCTTTAACAGTAAGATCAAGCTTAATTTATCTCTTGAAACACAGGTCAGAGTTTGGAGTGAATTTCTGAAATATTTCAAAAAGGCTAGCATACTATTGTTAGTAAGTACTTCTGAAATTTCAGAACAGTACAATTCTGAGTAAAAGTCTTTCAGTTTCTGCTGGCTCAGAGAAGAAAAAGTCCTTGAGAGCTAAGTTTGATCAAGAAAAGAAGCTTAATTAAAAAGCTGCCTTGGCAAAATGAATGCCTTCTTCCCATACTACAGATATTTTTAAAGGCTTGCAGAATACAAAATGAAAGGCAAGCTGGGGACAAATGCAACACTATATATTTTTTTGACTTAATAGTCATGTTTTTTACCACGTTTCTCATACAGAGGGAAGTGAAATTACCCAGCTTTCTAGAAAAAAAAAATAGAAAGAAGTTTACAACATAATAAAATCTGATAAAAATAGCAACAGTTGCTGCAAAAATCAGTTAAACACGTACACACACAAATCCAAGTTGGATAGACAAAGAAAAGTCTTATGAGAGTATTATGGAGTAACTTGAGCACTTATGTGCCACAGATACAGCACCGTAAATCCTTTTTTATAGAATAGATATTTATGGACTGTAGGTAGGAACAAAGTTTTCTACAGTTTTATACATTCTCTGAACATCGTAACACATTGAACTTTTTACAGATGTTACGATCAAATTCACATATAACATTGATCGATATATAAACTATTTTTATGGGAGAGCAGTAGCCAGTCTTTCCTGCTCGTGAAAAAGGACGGGAAAGAAGGCTAGCAAGATACGACAAATTACAAGAGATAAAAGTACATCAATCAAGGCAGGCAGCGGAACACTGATGACTGACAAATACAAGGTATGTATGCTACTACAATCTCAGTGCCAGAAAACTCTAAAATATAAAGTGGAAAGTTGCTATCTCATGGAATATGACAAAGTTAGCACTGGCAAACTTGAAAGTTGTAGAAATAATCAACTAGGAAAGGAATAGTGAAACCATGTATTGGAGGAAATGCTGGTATCTAAGATGGCAGGTGCAAGAAGAGATGGGATTGGTATTTGCTGATAAAATAGGAAAAAAAAAAAAAATCGAATCCAGCATCAGCTGTCTTGTAGAAGTAACTCACCGTTGTATCAGTTTTGTCAAAGGCATCATGTGTAATCAGAGCACTAGTCTGCAAGGCAGCAACATAGATATCCACTGGGAAATGGATGAGGAAGGACAGGAGGGAGTTACTGGGTAAGTCACGTAGCAGAAAGTCACTTTATAGTTACATTTGAAGAAAACTTCCTGATCCTGCTGCACCGTTTTCCTTCCCCTTTGGGTAGTTAGCCTGAATCCCTCCACTCTCTTCCTTCAGAAAAGTCCTCAGGAGAGCTCTGGGGCAAATTAGGTGAAGATGTCTCCCTTTAGAGTCAATATTACCCCCGTCTGCAGAAAGATCACATAATACTCCGCAGTTATTAGTGTCAATTGCTTACATCATGCATCCTGAAATATGAAATCATGCACATAAGTTACCTCACTGGTGCAAAGCAGCTCATGCCTGGGCTATTTCAACCTCCCTGCTCTATTAACTGTAATTAATACACACACGCACGTGTCATTTCAGCCTTCGTGCTATGCTGCTTCTTTAAGAGATTGAAAAGAATATGCTCAGTTGCATGTTATAAATTGAAACGAGAATTGGAGACGCTCCAAAATACATGCCTGACCACGTTATCTCAGGGGAGAATTCAGTGCATATAAAGCAACAAATATAATTAAGTCTTAGGAAGACGGTGTCAACTCCAGCACGAGTTCACGGTGCCCTGAAGTTCACCCATATGTACCACACACGCGTATACTCCAGAGAGGACACCCTCACCTCACTGAAACCGAGAATAGAAAGCTCATCAACTTCCGTGGTGTGCAAATTTTCTCAGTAATTGCTGGGACGTTTGCATTCATGGTGTCTAAGGAAAGCACATACTACATATGTGCTTTCAGAATAGATAATTCTGATCTTCTTGCAGATGGGAAGTATTTGTCTTGAATTACCTCTTATGTCACTGTGAATACCATACCTGCATAAAACTTCCTAGCTTATTCCCATTTAAGAACAAACACGCAGCTTCTCTTCTAAGACAGCGAGACAGTGACTTCTACTACTTGTACGTGAAGGATTGCTCACTGTATACACACACCCACTATCAAGTTCATTAATCATAAATATTTTACAGAATGAAAGTCAGGTATTGCTGTCTTTCTCACCTCATTGCAGCTAACCATCAATAAGTTGTTTGGTGGTTGGTTTTTTTTCTTTTTTATGATTATGACCTCAAAACTTGTCCTGTGAGACCAATTTGCTGTTTGCAATTAATTACTTGTTACTGCTTGTCAGAGCGATGCTCCTTGTCCCAAGAGGACCACCTGGGTGCCCCCAGTGCTCTGCAGACGCTTCCCTCCTCCATCTGCAAGAACGTTCTGCTCCTCTCGACACATTTCGGAACTTGGTGTAAACAGCAATACCATTTTCCTGGCAAAATTAGATTTCATGGTCCAGTTGTCAAAAGAATAACAGGAATCCGTTTGGCACATGCAAAGACCTGCTGGTGTGGGAATTACCTGTGACTGTCACAGATGACAAGTGTTAATTAATGGGTTTTTCTGAAGGAAATATCACACTGAATAGACCCTTTACCTGTCAGCTTTACGAGAAAACCCTTTTCATTCCTAACAAGTCTCTCCCAGGCTTCAGCTCCTTCTTGGTCTGTAGGAGTCCTACTTCCAGCCTCAATGGCTACAGCTTCAAAGAGAGATTTGAAAAAAAACAAAACAAAACAAAACAAAAAAAACAACAAACAAACCACCACCACCACCAAGAAAGCAATTCAATGCACCTTTATAAAACACACTGGCAGCAAAACAGAATCGAAATGAGGTGTACAATGGGATGTGTAAGAGTTCAAAGGACAAAGCACAATGCAATTACATCTTAAAGATGTGCCGAACATCCTGTGTTAAAGCGCCGCCTAAACGCCTTTGCAGCCTCAACGTCTCCCAGTCAAGCCCAGCGAGATGACTGATAGATGAAAACAATATATTGCCCCTGTTGCCATGGCAGCTTTCCTATCAACCTGCTGATCAATGCAGGGAGTCCAATTTCCCCACGCTGTTAATCTTGTCAGCAGTGTTAACATCCCTCAGGTTTGGCAGCACATCGCCCGCTGTAGCTTTTTAATGGCATCTAAGCTAGGCTGACATGTTACATTAAGTAGATGTACCTGTGTGGGTTATACAGCCCTGTGGTAAGAAATGACCACTCTTACACCCACGCTTCTGTAATAAATGTGGAGTTAACTCTAGGAATGACTTAAGAGCCATTTCCACGTAATGAACTTGCATCTGGGTGTGTTCCCTCACACGTTTTACATCGGTCCTAAATCATCACAGGTTGGCGCTGAGTAAACAGGTCTAATTCCTGGGTCAAGTCCAACGGAGCTGAGCTGGGGTCTGGAGGAGAAGAAATTCTGTACAGGCTTGTACAGGACTCTCTTACCACCTGAATAACAGCACAGAGAGCACTGCAGGAGGGGCAGACAGCAAAGGCATGCTATAACCAAATGGTATTAAATATAAAGGTGTGGGTGCGTATGCCGGGTCGCGAACCGTCTGCGTCACTGACAATGTAAAAGTGTCATCAGCATTCAAGTTAGAAGATTAACGATGTCTAAATTAATCACGCATTTATGTTAGAAGACTAACGGCGTCTAGATTAACGACGGCTAAAAGCAAAAGTATTTTTGCTCATCGGGGAAGAAACAGATAAGAAAGGAATCTTTAGAATAACAAAGCAGAAATTTATCTACCGGTTGTGCACGCTTAGTAGCGCTTGTTGAAAGTGCTGAGAGGAACGAGTTTTTGAAATGAGCATGTGCCAGAGCAACACACGGATTTGCTGTCCCAAGAATATATAAGGACTTGTTTTTCTAATGAACATCAGGGCTTGACTGTTAACCATACTGGTGTGTGTCTTGTCTCACAGCCTTGTCCTGCAAATAAGGGGGTTCCTGCTACATAAAGGGAAAACTCGGAACACAAAATCACTGACAATATTCCCATTAATTTCATGAACGCTGTGTTCACCTAGATCATTAAAGTCTTAAGAGTGCTTGTGTGACTAAAGACTTTATTTTCAAAGATACTGAGGAGTTTGAAGGTGCCCGCTAGTTGTCGATTTCCAATAGAGTTTTGGCATCTTTTAGATGTGAGGTTCCGTTTCTGATATAATAAAAGTCTCACTCACTTTCATGTGAAGTCCAACTTGGTCCAACGGATATTTATGCATTGCATCTACTGGCTAAAATAAATTATTTTATTTATTATTAAAAAATATATTTTAATGAATGATATCCTGCACTTTTAGAGTCAGTTCAAAACCTTTTCTCCTTTACAGCTAGAGAGATGAAGATGCACATGCTCCCTTCCATTGCGAGAGGCATATGGTACCTGGGCATGATCAAATGAACTGCCAGTAACGCTATTTAAATTTAAGTTCACTGTGTAACCATAAGCACATATTTTGCTATATGTGCACTTATTTATGTGGTATTCATCTATAGAAATACCATACATAACACAGTCCCCAGCATTACATCTTGTAACATATTTCTGGAACAACCACAATCACACTATTTAGTAGCAGTTCAGAGTTCAAAATACATATTTTTCAAAGTTTCTCCAGAAATACTTCTACAAATATATCAGAGGTTGTAAATTCTGAGTTTAACAATATTGAATGTTTGATTTAACCCTTTTTACACTGTCTCTTCACTACTTGCAATATTACAAATGAACGAGGCCTAGGGTCTTTCCCTGTTCAATGGATCACCTTTTGAAAGCAGCTACAGCTGAGATTTGAAAAAGAATAACAGAAAAATAAAAATAAAATTAGAAAACTAAAACCAGACATATAATACAAAGTTCATAAAAAATATTGGAAAAGGAACATTTTTTGGAGAAAAGGCATAAAAGGGAAGTTTTCAGCTTTAAGAAAAGGGTAAATTTTTGAATGAATTTTCAAGGAAATATAAAAATAGATTTTTTTTTTTAATTCTAATTTGTGAAAATAGCTGTCATTAGCATACATGACAGTGTGAACGCCTACCAAGCACTGACTCAGTATCCTGTACGTGGGTCAGTGTCACATTCCCTTACGCACTGAATGAACATACCTTCAGTCCCTATATGACCAAAATTGCGGCAGCAGATAATTCAAAGACAGAAAAGACATGTACTTCAAATGAAAAAATGAAGAAAGAAATGTTACAGTTGGTTACAGCAAGCGGCCTGCACATCCTTCACAAGTTAGCGCTTGTAGCTGACAATACAATATGCATGAGCAAACTCAGCAGAAGAGCCTTAAGCCCACTCAGGACGTGAAGCAACAAAGATAACAAGACACCATTAAATAAAAAAATTTGTCATGGTAATAAAAAAAATAAGCAAAAATAGAAACATCTGCAAAACTGTAGCCAAAATGAGCAATTCATCTCAAGCAAAGCAAGATAAACGCAGGCTTGTAAGCGAAGAAACATACAACCATGAGTCTAAATAGCAAAGACAACAACAAAATGAAAGAAAACAAGGAGATTAGCTTAGGAAAACAATAGACAAGAAAATAAAACCAGATATAACAACTCTCTTGAGGAAAAGAGTATAAAATCAGAACAAAAGGAAGCGCCTAACCAAGCACAAACAAAAGATGATGGATGGAAGGGAAAAAAAAAAAAAAAAAGACTCCAAACACGGAAATATTATACAGCTCCAAATAGCCACTCAGTCAAAATAATTCCAAGAGGTACTTAAAGAGAAAACGTTATTTTGCAGGAGTATGCACAAGAATGAAACGTCTCCCTCTCTTGCAAAAGTAGTTAGCCAGTTCCCGTGTCCTTTACCGAACTTTTCTAAGGGGATTTGAACATGCAGCTTTGTTTTCTAGACACTTATTTTGCCTTGCTTCCCATCAATATCATCAGTCACAACGCTTTTGTATTTTTCCATTCAATGGCATTTTATGAGTCAGCCAACACAGCAGGCCAGAAATAATTGACAGGTGTCACTCAGAAAGCACATTCCAGACTCAGAAATAGCAAAGCAGACCACAGATGAGTGCACGGGCAGACAGACATTATGTTCTACCCTTTGTAATGATATTAGAAGAAGACTGACTTAGTATTTAAGAACAGGTCGTTTCTTTTTGTCTGGGAGAATTATGAAAGTTGTTTTCCTGATGTGAAAGTCTAAGGGTCTAAATCTAAAATCTACTGTAATCAACAGGAAAAGATAAGGCAAGTATCATTTTTTGTGTCGATTTCAGAGACCTGCAAATCACTTTCCAACACATTAATTAGAAACCACAAACCGAAGGGGAATTTCTTTGTTGTATTAATATTTTTAATGGAAAGTTATAGAAAAAAACAAATAACAGGCTTAACAACTACATAAAGTTAACCTTCCAAAATAACATCTTTCTCCCTTGTCCTAACCAGATATATGTAAAAAGACAGCTCATAAAATATTAAGAGCTGGCCAAAAAAAAAAAAAAAAAAAAAGCAAGCATGCTTTTTGCCGATTCTCATTGTTTGAAGAAAATTTAATTTTATTCAATGTTATCTCTGAAACACTTTCAAGGAAGAATAGTGTATCCACACACACACTTCTAAAGAAAATTGTCTCAGTCAGCAGTTCAGGAAAAGTGCTGTCCTGATGGTTAAATTAGAACAAGACAGAAGAAATGGTTGAAATTCCTTTGTTCAATGACTGCTGGATATGGCTGCCACAAAGACTGGCAGAGGATCTGCCCTTTCCACCTCTCTGAAGATGGCCCAGCCAGTTATGCTTCTTGCACCCCTTCTGTGTGCAAATACTGGGAATATGTAGGCATTACTGCTGTCTAGAAAGACAAGAAATTGAAGCATCAAAACCTTCAAGCATCTGCATGAGTTGAATTGATTTAAAAAAAAAAAAAAAGCAAACACAAAAAAGACAAGCAAACACAAAAAAATAGAATTCTAAGAGCAGATGATAAGCTTTCTTGAATCTATAGATTTTCACAGCAGGCATCTAGTTTCTCCAACTCTTTCTCAAATTAAAAAGAAAAAAAAAAAATATTTAAAAAAAGGTATTTTCCTACCAGAACAACAAGGTGAAGTACATCTTCATAAGGACTTTTCCAAAGTGTCTTAGAGTAAAGAAAGCTTTCTAGTATTTATTTTCTGTGGACTTTTGTTTGGTTGGTTTTTTTTTTTTTGGGGGGGGGGGGGGGGGAACAAGAAATGTTTTTGATTGCTCGAGGCAATGTATATTGTAATAAAATAGACATTTCACCCTTTATAAACATCAGGAGACAAAGTGCCTGTGGCGGGACTGCTCTGAGCAACTGTTGCCAAACTCAACTGCTGTCTCCAGATGGACAATTTCCTCCCAAGAAACTGTGGAAATGGACTTTCCTTGGGTATATTTTTGGTGCCAAGTTCCTTTTATAAGCCTAGCGCTTTAATTTCTTTGAGGCTAAACAGCTGGACAGACCTAGTTTAAAGGCCTCAGTTTCAGCTGCACAGCCTCTCCTCCTTGGACTCAGGAGAAGGAGGACAGAGGTTTCCCAGCAACGCTGAGGCTCTCTGACATCTGCTCCACAGCTTGAGGCCCTTCAGGTCCTTTCTCATCTCTTTCCAGATGGCCAATGAACCATCTCCTCCCAAACAGATACACGCAAGAAACAGAGCTATTTACTTTTGTTCAAGCACTTATTTCTGCAAAAACAACGGCTGAAACACTTTAAATTTACGAAAATAAAACACGGATTCACACATAAATCCTATATTTAAGCACCTTCTGTCGTATGCAAAATAACTTTACCGAAAATATTCTTCTGTAGAGCAGGCAAATGGATTAAAAGTGTTCTCATATTTGAGGAGAAAGCCCTGGGACTAGAACTACGTGAATAATGGATTGCTTTGGTTCATTGCCCATTGGGAATTTTAGCAGGTGTTTTGGTGAACATCCCTACCTCTCCAGTTTTGCCTTCTATTGAAAAAAAGAAACCAAAACCAAACAACCAACCAACATCTCCTTTTTCTTATAAACATCGGTGCAAATGAGAGCATGGTGTTACCTCAAGTTCCTGCGAGGGATGCACCACCTCAGAAGCTGCTGCCGGTATCTTCTTAGTCTCATTTCTAAGATTTAATGACCATCACAGTCTGGTTTTGAATTTTGACTCTCTTATTTGATAGAGAAAAAGGACATAGGTCAGGGAAGACAGATGGTGAACCTCTTACCGACTTTGTGATGGGGAAGGAGGCAGCGGAAAGGTGGTCCCAGGAAAAGGGCTTGCTGTGAATGAAAGAGGGCTCTAAGGGACACCCGGATTGCCTCATGCTGATGCAGATAACCTGTACCACTGGCAGCTGGGAGGAGAGAGCAAAGGTTTTGCTATAACTGATAATCGCCGCTTTATAAAACAAAAACACAGCTGTTAAAATAGTGTGGGTTTTATTTTTGGAGGGGAGGGGGGGCGATGGCGTGGTTTTGTTCACATCCAACAAATACATCCATTTAAAAGTCAAGAGTTATTGCCTCCTCGCACCCAGTTCTTCCTTCCCTCTTTGCAAAACAGCAATTTTGCCCTGTGCCAGGACATCTTCCTCTGAGCAACTGCTTCATCCATTCTCAAGGTGGTTAATTTTAACTACCAGATTTGATAAGTTACACGTTAAGCATTCTTAATGACTAGCACACAAAACATGTACAGAAAACTCACCATCCCTTCTTGGATTATTGGTTGAGCAGGTTTTGTATGTAGTAGATGCAGTACTCCACGAATGCACGCAGTCTGCTGGGATTGTGACTCTTCTGTTACGTGGTTGAAAATATATAAATTAAAAAAAGACCAGTGCTTCTGAAAGTTGCTTTAGGTCGTAAAAAGAAACGCATACTTATCAGAACTAACATCAAGAAAAAGATAGGGAGGAGCTGAGTTATCTTTAGACTGATAACAGCAATGGAAAAACATTATCTGCTGAATTTCAAAACGTGCATCAGACATTCTTCATGCGCTGAAAAAAGCCTCAGGCTCTCCTAAATATGCTGGGTTTATTTTGTCCCACATTGATCTCAGAGGGTGAGCTAAAATTAACTACTTTTTTTTTTTTTTTTCAAATTTAGTTGTTCGGAATCTTTCTCAGTTATGGTGACGACAGTAAGTGTCAGTAACATGGTGTTTCCAGGTACTTTTAGGCCCCTGATGGGCACTTCTTTAACCCTACAGCACAATGGTATAGGGGTGTGCAAGAACACCACCTCCTAGGGCAGAAAACTCTCTCTCTCTTCTCTCTTACAGTGGGAGGTCTTGGCAATCAGTCCTGTTCTAATGGTTATCACTGCAATAACCTCAATTCCCTCCTCACGTACTTTTCTATTCCTCCTCCCAACTTCAGCGTTCTCCTTCCTTCCAGGCTTATCTGTTTTTCCAGGAACAACTGTATAATCTATCCTTTTTTTTTTTTTTTTTCCCCTCCAGTTTATTAGTTGTGCAGCACACTCTTTCAGTCAAGTGTCAAACCCCTCCTTATTAATGACAATTTTGTTGATAGCATTCAGTTCCTCTCTGTTCTTGCATTGCCCCAAATTACAGCTTCCACCTGCAGCAATCTCTACAAGTGTCTTCATTCCCAACCTCTTTTAAAGGTTGCCTTAAACAAATAAATGAAAAGCCTGCTGGTTGACCTAATTGGCTACCGTTAGGTTGTCACTCAGCTCCACCTCCCACTAGCCATTAAGCTACAGGGCAAAATTTCCTGTTAGTTAATAGACTCAATTACAGTATTTGCTATCCGAGCTCCTTCCACTACATTACAACCAAGCAAAACATCCTGACAGACCCAAACATAGACTCTTGGCCAAATCATGATCGTCAGTTTAGCTTACATTATAGCCTCTTCTTGCTTATAGAGATCTGTTTCTCAACATGTGATTTCCTTCCATATGGCTTGCAAAAAAAACTCGGGGGAGTAGTGCACACGGAACTGCTTGGTCAACACATTTGTTACTTCCATCGCGGTGCCCAAAGCACTGATTCATCATGAAATTAGACAAGCAAGGAAGCAGTCAGCCAGAAAACAAAACTGGAAATATAAACAACAGTGTAAGAAACCCTAAAAGACTGTTGAGCAAACTATATCTAAGATTTACTTTGATCTTGTTTCTTAATTTTGACATCCGTGAGAATTAACTTGTGACCTACAAAACAAATTAACTTATTATCAGTGGTGCTGAGAAAAAAATCTCAAAAGAAAAAAGAAAAAAATTCTCCCTGGGCAGAGCTTCTGCTTCCTAAGGGTTATTGAACACTCTCCTCTTCGCATGTGTGGACTTCATTTGTCTGCCTTCCCCGATTCCCTCTTACCTCCACCTTCAACCAAAAGCCCAAGAGCTGTTGAGGTAGTCGTAAAAATAGGCTGGAATCAAATCCTGATGATGCTGTATTCACACAACCCTTCAGGACAAAGAATAGGCTCACAAGTACTACAAACCATACTCTCAAGTATTAATTCCTGAAATAACTGATCAGTGAATCGCTGTAAGAAAGGGTGCTTATTATTTGCTGTGGTAACAGGTGAAGGGTCATATTACAGAAAAAATTGTTTCTCTAGAGAGGCTACAGAGAGCTGGCAAAAACAGCAGCCTGGTTTGAAAACTAAAGGTAAGCAAATGTGAGAAAAATGCCACGTTTTGAAAAAGTCACATGCAGTAGGGTAAAGATACCAGCTCCCTGAGTAGCTTTTTTCTGAAGCATTCCCAGATACTAAGACCATGTGTAATTGTTTTCACAGAATCCTAGAATGGTTTGGGTTGGAGGGGACATTAAAGCCCATCCAGTGCCACCCCCTGCCCTGGTCAGGGCCACCTTCCACCAGCCCAGGTTGCCCAAAGCCCCGTCCAACCTGGCCTTGAACCCTTCCAGGGAGGGGGCAGCCACCGCTTCTCTGGGCAGCCTGTGCCAGGGCATCACCCCCCTCACAGGGGAGAATTTCTTCCTTAGATCTCATCTAAATCTCCCTCTGTCAGTTTAAAACCGTCACCTCTCGTCCTATCCCTCCCCCTGATGACGAGTCCCCCCCCTTTCCCGCAGCCCCTTTCAGCCCTGGGGGGCCGCTCTAAGGTCTCCCCGGAGCCTTCTCTCCTCCAGCTGAACTCCCCAACTCTCCCAGCCTGTCCTCACAGGGGGGGCTCCAGCCCCCCCAGCATCTCCATGGCCTCCTTTGAACTTGCTTCAAGTTTTTGCTTTCATTATTATTCTGTGTCTTTAAAGGGGTGAACCCAAATTACAAGTAGGTGCCCACCAGGCTGGAGCCGCACACACGGGTCGTGCTCTGCCCACACAAGTGAAGGGCCACCAGCAGCCCCAAGGTCTGAAGTACAGGGTCCAGGAGGTTCTGCAGGTGTGTAGGCAGAGGAGCACCATTCAGAAATCATATCAGCAAGGCTGAGATTAAATCATGCTAATGGGACTGTTCTGAGCCTCCCAAAAAGGTGAAGCATTGGCTCCAGGTGGCCAGAGGCTAACCAAAACAGTCACTCTCCAGGCATAGGGTGGTCAGGATTAGTTACTGGGGTGGTTTTCCCTTGCTAGGAAGATCATAGTCTCCACAGCATAACAATGTTGGAGACCATCTTTCCAATAAGGAGACCACTTTGGTTTTTACTCAGCAAGAAAAAGCACCAACAGTATGGGATAGACGTGTACTCTGTGGTCTGGGTGTGATAGGAGCAGCCCCCCCCAAAGAAAAGCAAACCCCAAAAGACCGCAACCACCACCAAAATGGAAAAGCAGGCACCTTTGGGAAGCTTTATTTTCCCTAAGCACTGAGCTGGCTGATGCACAGACCATGACTCTGTCCAAGTCAGGACAGAGAGAGCAGGGAGCAAGTGTCTTTGCATCCTTGTCTTATGTCCTCATCCCCAACTTGGCAAAATCAAGGTTGACATACAGCTCCTTGTCATGGGTAAGTAACTGAAGTATGCATGTGTTCCCTCTGTAGGAAAAAAAAAAAAAAAAAAAGGAAACAGTTTATGAATAGAATTAGCCCATTTGTTGCTTTTCTCAAAAGCCAGCCCCCATCTATCCTTTTCTTCACTTATTGTGCAGCTTCAATCGGTTTTTGATCAAGTGGTTTTTGTGTCTGCTCTTAGTGCACATTTTAAAATAATTTGCTCTTTTTTTTTTTTTTTTTTAACCATATCACTTAACTTGAAATCTACCCATCAGGAGCAAATGCAGCTGATCACTGTGCTTACAGTTTTACAACAGAAACAAAGTGTTGGGTCAAGGGTATGTCTGCATTAATGGATAGCAGAGACTCTAATCTCCAATGACAAATGTATCCGAAATGCTATTCCGATGCATTTGCAAGGATTGCACTGAGAGCATTTGCCTTGAAGATGACAGAAGGAAGCGCACACGCAGACAGGCGCTCACACACACGCACCGTCTGATGAGGAAGCGGCATTGACAAACTATGGATTATCACGGGTGAATAAGGATCAGTGAACTCTAAGATGCCAGATCTGCAACAAGTCTCAACTCATAACGCATAGGGTGGCTGCAAAACTCAGGACTGCTCGTTTTATTTACACTTCAGTCTCTGAAACAAAAACTGCACGGGCAGGAATCGTGACACTGTGAGGCTGTGAACAGCCTTACCCCCAACAGCAGAATCTTATGGTCATTACCCTTAGCTTTGTTTCCCCGCCCTCAACAGCACGTGAGCTTCACCGGCAGAATAACTATGGCTGATATAGGTACCGTCTTCAACAAACCCTCACATACTCTCAGTCGTCTGTCACACTATGGTATCATCCAACATTTTGATGGGCAGCGGCTGCATGTGCTGTTGCTGCATGCATGATGCAGTTGCCTCTTCTCCAGCTGGAGCCGCTGGGTCCTGCCATCAATTCAGATGAATGATGCTAATGCACACAAGAGCTGGCTAAGTCAATTGGAAGAAAAGAATATCGCTGAAATAATTCAATCTGCATAAAACACCTTTATAGGAATGGCAATATACCCACTTGTAGTTAATTATGACATCTTCAGCAATTCCTTCATTGATCTGAAGGAGGGCATCATACATTTGGGGTTCTCGATCAATTGTTCTCCTTTCACTACATTTAACCGCTGCAGAATGCAGCAGTACTTTGTACAGCTATTTTGTTGTTCACAGAGAAACGGTCCTTGAAAAACACCTCAGACTCCAATTTATTTCAAGTCATTAGAGCACAATCTTTTGAATGGACAATATGATTTATAAAGTCAGAGAGATACTTTTATGAACTATCCTATGAATTCTAAACCTTCAATATTCGTTATAGTTCTTTATTCATCTGGTCTCTGAAAAGAAAGAAAAAAGCTCACCGCTGAATAAAGAGGAAAATGATTCTCAGAGTTCAAACAATAAGCACATCAAATTAAAAAATCATTTATTTCAGTGCTTCTCATGCCGCTTAGTCACAAACGCACACAATTGTCTAGCCAGGCTTTTCAGCCCGCACACAGCTATTCTGTGTCTTTGAGGCATAAATTGAAAGTGAACAACTCTGACAGAAAGCTGAGAGGAATACACAAACTCTGAAGTGGAACTAGAACAGAAAACTTCACGTTTTCCTTCACGACCCCTTCTCAAATGTCTGCACAGTTTGCATTCAGCCACCTCCACACTCTTCGAGACAGCAAAATCTTCACCCTTTTGGGTAAACAAAATAAAGGAGCGAGTCCCACGTATATCCAAACCGCTCTCTCCCTCTGAAAGCACAGCATTCATCAGCCCAGATATTTCAACGATAGGTCCCAGCCACCTAATTACACTGACACTTTCAGCACAAAACTCAAGGAATGCAGCTCCCTGCCTCAAGACGTGCCACTCTGCAAAGATAACTACTCCATCCCACCAGCCCCGAGATATTGCTGCCGAAGAGATATCACAGCCTGGTTAACCCTCAGCTAATCTGGCCTTCTACAGGAATCCCTGCTGCTGGGATAGATAATCCTGTAGCACGTATGGTTTGCAAACAGCCCAAGGACACCTGATTCTAGAGCCTCGCAGCGTGGGAAGAAACATCACGCAAGCCGAGAAGATTAAAGGCTCTTACCACTTTTCACTTTATTACTACTGGTTTCCCTACTGGAGGAGGCAAAATCATATAAAAAAAAAAAAAAAAAAAGAAAAAGAAAAAAGGAAAGGATGAAAAGCAATATTAAACGAAAAAATATGTAATCTCATAAATACAAGCTTTATGTTCAATATTTTGCAGCCAACGTTTTCAAACTCCAAAGCCCTCCAGAATGCTAAACCGTGGCCACCTTCTCTGGGAAGGGGAGCACAGTTACAGGCCATGCTCTGGTACTCGAATTCGCGTATTTATTCTGACTCTTTACAGACCCAAATATCCCAACCGCATCCATATTTCTCCAGAGACCTGCGACAACTTGTTAAGTTGTCACAGACCGACGCTATTCATTCTCCCCCCTCCAACCTCCTGGACAGGTAATATTGCTGCTGCGTGAGTCTAATACTGAATCCAGCTGGTTCTTTGCCATTTACTTTTTGTTCTTTGCCATTCATCCTGTTTCCTATTTCTTCCCTTTCATTTACCGGATAACTCTTACTCATCCTTTTTCATCCATCCACAGTCATGACTTTTTCCAGTGTTTTCTGTCTAAGCTATTTTAATCTAATCTTTCATGGGACTGCTGGCTCAGAATGATAGCTCTTCTTTCAGACCTCATTTATCACGTTACCATATGGCAGTATTACTTGATTACTGGTAAGGATTCAAATTTTCTCTTTATTGTTATAAAAATCTATTACAAACCTCTAGACTCTCCTGTATTGCGCAAAGAAAAATAATTATAAAAAGCACCCGCTCTCTTTAACACCAATATTTGCCATCTACTGAGAATTTTTTTCTAGGCATAATAGCAGTCTGACTAACTCATTAGCTTTGTACTAAATACAGCAATTTTGCTGTCTCCTAGCCAAATATTTCTAATATTAATGATACAGTTTAGATAAAATCATTTTAAAAGTTGTACATACAGCCATTTCTGTGTGCTTATGCAATGATAATTAATTATCTTGAAGTTTTTAACTCCAATCTTTCACTTCCAATTATACTTTAATATTTCTGATGATCGTTCTGTAACATTTTTCTTCTTAAATTTCATAATCTAGTTTGACATTAAACCACTGCTGACTGGAAGGAAGGAGAAAGGAGGCATGTGCCTGGGAGCATATTCTCCTCTCAGCAGACTGAAGCAGCAAGTTGCAATGCAGAAATAGGTTGAGAGCCTCGCTGCATTCACAGGGAGTGCCAGGGAAAAAAGTACGTATACTGTTCGCACCACAGTGGTACTTCAGATGTTAACAGGAAAATTTAAAAAAAAAAAAAAAAAATGATGAAAGGGTACAGCTGCACACAAGCAGAGGGAAAGCGGTTCCCTGCTGATTGCAAGGGGACTGGGCAGGATGCACAGCAGCTCCCAGGCACATCTCACCCTCCGGGCTGCATCAGCAGGACCAGGAAGTCCATCTTCTCATCTCAAAGCTCTTGTCTTTCTTTGTCGGGCAAAGTTAGAGGCCTCTTGTCCTCCTGCACTCATGAGCTGGCATTGCTTTAGCTCTTCCTCACTTGTCAGCTCCTTGGAGTGCCGAGCTGTCACCGTCAATGGCTCTGCCCCTCTTCAGAGCAGTTGTGTGCCAACCCAACGGCAGCAACACCCCTCCTTCCTCATCACTTACACCAGCACATTCCAGGCCTCTTAAAAAAATATTGGCTTCATAGTGTAATACTTATAACTATACATCATCAAGAAAAATGTATTATTAAAGATTTTTTTTTTTTTCCTCGTGGTCTGATTCAAACACAGATAAAAATGAGGACACTCCCTTTGCCCTCAGAACTTGTCAGGAATCCCTGTAGCTCTTCCCTCTTTACTAAAAGGGTGTGAGCCCTCCTACCAAAGGTGAAAGCACGGTCTGGAGCTGTTTGCTCACATGAAGGTGGGGTCTGGGACACAAGCAGGAGTCCCTGAAAATGGTCATCTTTATCTCTGTTAGGAAAAACTTTGCTTTTATTTCTTTGCAAGACCTCTATGGCCACAAGCATCATAGAAAAAAGAAAAGAAGTCTGCAAAATCCTTGACAACCCTTCCTCCTAAAAACCAGAATCTTAAAAAATTTGTATTAATACATAGTGATTAAAGTTCCTGAAATGGCCTTAAACCTTACAAACACACCTCCACAAACTTAAAAGCTTCAAGAGCAAATCACCATAGACTAAAACTCCAAGCAGAATTTGTCTCCAGTAACTCTCCCACATGGATTATCGACAGTTGAACAAGACCAGGACAATTGAACAATATTCAGAAGTTATTCTAGACTTTACTCAGCGCTCAGCAGGGATGACTATATTTACAGCACTGTGGATTAATTTTAAAAGGAGAAATTCTCCAGCACATTTGGCATATGAAGTAAAAATTTTAGAAGCACTGATAAGTGCAGATGATGAGCACTAATCTTAGCCTTCAGCCTCAGTATCACTGGAAGTTTTTCCCTCCTGCCTGAACACGACACGTTCAGAATAGATCCGATTTTTCCATCTTTTATTTGCATAGGTAGGGACAGTTTATTCAAGCCGATTATCTCAGCATGATTCATCATCATGATGCTCTAAAATAAAAGCAATCATGCTAGATTGGTCGCAATTAAAAAGGTATTTTTACATTTGGAGAAAAATTACCTGTTGAACTGGCAACTTTTCTCCAAACAGCATGAGGATACCTGTTGAACTGGTATGCCACTTTTTTTTTTTTTGTCTTCCTGAAGTTCAAATGCATAGCCCCCTGCTCTGTGTTTTCCCTTGGTTAACTATCTGTAAAAATGAAGTGAAAATCTCTGGTCCATCCATCAAGCCAGCATAAATTTTTATTGACCGATTTTAATCAATAAATATACCTCTATATCACAGCATCACGAAGCAGTGCTCACACACAGCACTGCCAGGGAAGAATCTAAAGGAAACAGGATTCGGGGACACATAAACCACTCCAAAGAAAAAGGGAACGACTTTCATCCAACAAGATATTTCCCAGAGCATCTCTCAGTCATGCACTTCCAACTGTTAATTAAATATTGCCTAGCTGATGCACTCAACCTCTGGCAGATCAGGAGAAACATGTTTATAGATGGACACTCAGATGAAATTATAAAGACTAATTACCAACAGAAATTAGGAATAGCTACTTTTAGAGCTTATGGTGACTGCAATACACCTAACCTTTATTCTCAGTAGTGGGAAATGAAATATTCCAAATATTCCAGTTGGAAGGGACCTACAGCAATCATCTAGTCTAACTTAGCCTGACCAAAAAGTTAAAGCATGTTGTTAAGTGCATTGTCTAAATGTCTCTTAAACACTTGACAGGCTTAGGGCATCAACCACCTCTCTAGGAAACCAGTTCCAGCGTTTGCCCATCCTCTCAGTAAAGAAGTGCTTCCTAATGTCCAGTCTAAACCTCCCCTAGCACAAATCTGACCCACTGCCACAAGTCCTATCACTTAATACCAGGGAGAAGAGATCAGCTTATAATACAGATATATCACGGGCAGCTCCCTATTGCTACCTCTGCGTTCTTCACTAAAAAGACTTTGCAAGTGCAACCTCCAGAAAGGGCCACCAGCCTTAAGGTCAAAACAGAATAAGGAAAATCATTGCTCCAATTTCTCTTTGATTTACAACGAATGCAATTTGTAGGGGCACTGGGCAGAAGGAAAAGCAGACAGCAGCCTGTACAAACTGAAGCAGGAGCCTCCGACTAAAAAAACAGCAGCGTGCAACTTGCCCAGCAATGCAAACACAGCTTATGTCAAATTTCCTGGCTGGCAAAAATATTTATAGTCCATATCATGTGCTTCAAATGGGAATTGATGTTCTGGTTGTAAAGAAATGAGACTGTCTCCAAACTGAACTACAGCTGCATCACGTTTAAATACCTGAAATGTTCAGATACCTGATGGTTTTTAAGTGTCACTCCATCTTTGATCTTTGCAGAATACGTAACTCATTGCTGTTCCCACAGCTGATTCACTCTATCCGTTTCTCCTTAAAAGTCCAGTTTTCTAGCAGAGCCAAAATAACTTTTAAAACAGGATCAAAGCCCAAATTTCGCAGACTGCCGTATCCACACATAGATGCTGCTCTGGATTGCACACGGGTGCTGCTCCGGCGCAGTCCTGACGCTGCACAGTGGGCAACTGCATCAGGGAGCATCCCCGGAGCCCAGGGCCATCCAGCCAACCTGCCGCCACCACCCAGCACACAAACACACCTTTCCTGCTACACAGAAAGACATTTCAACCGGTTTTATATTTGCTGCTTCTTTTGACCCCACGGGTGATGGGAAGCGGATTCAGGACATCTCCAAGTGGCAGCTGCTGCCCTTTGCCTGGGTCAGTCTCACAGCTGGAAGCACCAAGGGGATCCACGCAGAGGAGCTGAGCGAGGCCAGCTCAGGTCTGGAAGCAATTAGCACACTCCAGCCCTACCTCTGAAGGCTTCTTCCTCCCACCACAACTCCACACTACCAGAAGAATTTGGGTTCCCTGTCCCACATGGTAAATCCCTGCTCTCAGACTCTGGACATCATCAGCTATGACCTGTCTCACTGTGACCAGCCATCAGACATTCAGGGATCCAGACAAATACCAACAGTGTTGGCTCGTATCTAATTAACATGCTTTGGTAGTATTTGAAGAAAGAAGCCAATTTTGACCAAATATGTTATTTTAAATTACAGGTTCATAACAAAAAAAACAAAAACAAAAACAACACACTTTCCCCCCTTGAGGCTGCCCTAGAATTTTGTATAAAAAAATCAATTTATAATGTTCCTATTTGCTATTTATATTATTTGGTACAGTCTCAAATCCAAAAGTGGTCTAAGGAGAAACGAATCCAATGAAAAATCAATGTCATATGTATGGCTCTTTAACAAGCAGCTGAGGCAGAAGTCTCTAGACGGACAGAAGTCATTAGTTTTTCTTACTTGCCAGTGTCTGGGGAGGAAAAACATAGGATAAACCCAAAAGAGTTTCAGTTTTTCACTCTTAATTCACAGTCTCTTTTTTGCTATACAAGCTGAGGGTAGGTTGGGCTTGACTTCATGTCCTTTTCTGAAAGAGAGTATGACATACATCCTGAAATCGAAGACATTTTCCTCCTTAAAGAGCTATGAATGAGTACTTGTGAAAGTCCTGCTGCTGGTGGGACGAGCACACACCCCCTGATCTTCGCCAGAGCACCGGGCAGGACCACACCGCAGGAGGAGCATGCAGAAGCATCATTTCTTGGGTGTGCTCTTCGGATTTCTCCTTCACATCCTCCAGGCTGAGCAAGAGAAGAAAAAGCTTAAAAATTAAGGTTCTTGTTTCCTCTCTCCCCACCCTCGCCTTGTTTTAATTTGGAGCTGGAGAGAAAACAGTTACTTCACAGTTTACTGCCACCCTGGATTTTTGATAGTAGTCAAAGTCCAATGCATCACATTAAAGGGTACGAGCCTCCATTATCCAACAGTAAAGTTAATAGCAGGAACATTGCAGTGTATCAGATTCACATATAAACATATGGACACACTTGGGTTTCTGAGATGAGTCTTCTGCCACAGTAAAGGTTGAGCTTCTCATATGAATTATTGAGGCAGTAACTGCACATTAACACAAATTACACACCATTATCAGAAGGAAACTTTCTATTTTTTTCCCCCTCAAGGCTTCTAGAACAAAAGTGAGAAAAGATTTAGAAACTGTATCTCCCAACAAGGAAACACCAGCACCTGCTCTTACATGGCTTTGCAAGCAATGAGTTGAAAGACAGCTGAAAAAAACCATACTTCAAGACTAGAATTATTGAGCAGAATTATAGAGGACTGATACGTGCTTGCTTTGGGTATCGTGCTGTGCCAAGCTCAGTTACAACTACAGACTGTCCCTGGAAGTACAAAGCCAGGACTTTTTACAACAGAATGGAGGTTCCTGAAGAGTGATATCTATTCATCTCCATCTCCAACCTTAGTCGTGTTTGCATTCTCCCATAGGGCCGTCAGACGAAACAGAAGTCCAAGCCGAGTCCACCGAGAGCAGAGATGCTTCCTGAAACCCACCGGGGAATGCGCTGCTGAACCTCCAAATGGAATTAAGAAGGTTGCTGTCTCTACTTTTAATGGCATCTCTGAGATTCATCATTTCTGACAACCACTTTAAAAATAAGCAATGAATATTCGTTAGTAAAGATTAAAGACAATGAGGTTTTATTATTATTTATTATTATTATTATTCCTATCCTAGAATGCACAGTTCCCCAAAGGGCTAACAGCCAAGAACTGCCTGCTTCCCAAACTACTAATCATTACCAAATCAGGTTTACAGACAAAAGGTACTTAGTAGCAATTCCCCTATATGAATTAAAATATAAACTTATTTTTGTTTGTCCTATGTATGTCACCTGGGACAACCAGATGGATATTTTTCACATTAACACAAATCATCCCAGTTGTGGTAGAACAATTTCATCTAGGTGAACTTCTCAGAACTACCTCTGGAGTCTCATGAGAACTTTCTGTTCCAGCCTGAGAAATACTCCCTGATTTTTCATTTATTTCTTCCAGAGAAAGCTCATGTCTTTCTTACATTGTGTCATACACAATTTGCTCTATATTCCACTGGCCAGTTCTCCCCCCCCCCCCCCCCCCCCCCAAATTCACCTTGTGAAGAAGTTGGAAGGCTATGGTCCTATCTGCAGCTAACCCTTTCATTCGCAGAGATTCCCTCCTCTGGGACATAATTTCAAAGTCCACAGATCTCGATGCCCGAGCGTGACGCGATTGATGTAGACATCTAAGCCCTGGTGTTACAGTAATTGCCGTTTCTGTCACTGTATCTGCAGGCTTCCCTCTCCATTATCTCAAAGAGCTCTGGATGTTTGAAACTGTAGGACTGTAAACAAAAAATACCAAAAAAAAAAGGAAAAAAATCTGTGCATTTCTAGGCACAGAGGCTGATTCTTATTGCTCTGTTGAAAACAGTTCAAGATTACATTTCAGTCTTCAAGATTAATAGTAAAACCTCAAGAATAAGTTTCCCCCATCCCTTTCAGTCGGGCCTCCTGTTTTCTTTGCAAGAAAAAACTTTGGCTGGAAAAGCAAGCTGCAGCCCCAGCAGCTCTAACACTGTCCACAACTTGACTTTTCACAATTACTTTTTCTTCTCGCTGTGGAGAATCAAAGGATCACTAGATATTAGCACACACCACATTGCTGAAAAACTGAATACAAGCAGCCCTTTCTCTGTAACCAAGCATGAGAATGTCAGTTCTATCATTAAAAAAAAAACAAACCAAAAACAAAAAAACCCCACAAACAACAAAAAAACCCCACAAACAACAAAAAAACCCCACAAACAACAAAAAAACCCCACAAACAACAAAAAAACCCCACAAACAACAAAAAAACCCCACAAACAACAAAAAAACCCCACAAACAACAAAAAAACCCCACAAACAACAAAAAAACCCCACAAACAACAAAAAAACCCCACAAACAACAAAAAAACCCCACAAACAACAAAAAAACCCCACAAACAACAACGAAAAAAGGATAGCAAACTACTTTCAGCTTTATCTTCCTTGTTTTCAGAGCCTTTCCTAAAAACTCCACCCTAAGGTGTCTACAGTTTGTACTGTAAGTTAATGCTTCAACCTAAAAGTTATCACAGAAAATCTGAAGCTATTTTCACTTCTTAATAAAATAAAAAGACAGACAATGTAGATTAATATTTACAAGTTTTTCTCTGACATGTGTCTTAAATTATATCACCAAAGCAACATGTAAAAGATAAATGCAATCACAAAATCTTACAGCAAGAACAAGTATCTGATCCTGTGTGTTTTCAATGGAAATTTTTTCACTGATAATCAATTGTTAGTAACAATCCCAGTACTTACAACTACACATAAAACACACATTTCCGCTATAAAGAAAAATACAAAATTCCCTGGACCTGTTTCCATCTAGTCCTAGATCTTGAGCAAAACTTGACTCAAGACTTAGCAATTATTTAAGCATCAAAACTCAATTCTTTTCCATTTCTTTGCCCAGTCTTTCCATGACTAGGAAGACGTACTTAATCTTACATTACCTCTGTATTAACCTTATGACCATAATTCCCCCTGGTCAGAGCAAAATGTCCCCGATCTCCATACTCTCTCCCCTCCAAGTTTTCTCTTTGTTTTTTTTTGTTGTTGTTTGTTTGTTTTTTTCCAGTAGCACGACTCTTATTGGAAATTTAACTATTTTAGAAGCTCCTTAAAATTCATTTCACAAGCCTCTTGATTTGTTATTATTGTTTTTACAGTTGATTTTAAGAGAAAAGGAGTACAGTGCTGGATGCTTTCAAATCTGTCTTCATGGCGTAAGGCAGAGGACAGGCCATTACATATGCAGATGCCAATAGTCTTTTTTTAAAATTTTATTTCCAGCTACCATTGTATACAAGTACAGGTTTTTGTAACTTCTACAAAAGTTACACTTTTATATATATATATATATATATATAAAAATTGAATAAAATCAAACTTTAATGATAATAATTATTTAATGATGCTAATAATTATTTAATTGTAATATTAAAGCCTTTAAGATGGTTTCACAAATCACTTCCTTCATGACTTCAGCATAGCACGGACAGGGTTAACGCCTCCCAATTTTTCAGTGCCTGTAAACATGGTCACTGCAAATAGAGAGTAAACTGCCCAGCAGATCGGTGACACCAGAGGTACCTCCCTGCCTGGTGGGGTCTGGTTTGGACCCACTGTTCACATCTTTGTGTCACCCCCTTTGGAACATGCCAGAGCAATGAGCCTCCGCAGCCCCCCGCAGCAGCAAAGCGTGATGCTCGCTTTGCTCACTGGTGCTGTTTTAAACTTTACCCTTAACGATTTCATTGCATTTATTGCTTCTAGGTTCTTAACGGCAGAATTTGGTGAAAAGCAGACCATGCCCCATCGCCTGGTAAGACCAAAGTCTCTGCTGCAATAATGACAAATCACAGCAATTAGTGTGGATCCCAGCAACGCTCCACAACGCGACTGGATCAAGTCATTAACTTGCTTCAGGCATTACTTGACCTCTGCCTATCTACCCTGTTTCAGAAGAATTACATTTAAAATCGACCGTGTCTGGACGACACGAAGATCTCATTTGAAAATCAATTCATTCAGTTTCCCCTTCCGTGTTTCTAATATTGTTTCTGAAGTATCATGACAATTTAAAATAATTATGTTTTAATTAGCGCTGATTTTCAGTGGAAGTCGTGCACAGTCACTTAACAACTTCCCCATTAGTACCCAAATAAGTTCCCTGTGATTATCTGGAGACTCAAAAGCAGAAATAATGAGATATTGGTATAATCTTTGTTAAGTTCTTTATAAAAAGATCTCTAACAGACTGTATGAGCCGCACATATATATCAGAGCCAGAGAAATAAGCAAAATTAGCACAGACAACAAAAACCCCAAACATGTAAACTAGAATTCACAATTGCTTAAAACATCTAATTTAAATTTATCTTTACCGTTTTTTCGTAAGAAATAAGAGCATGCTACAGGATGACGATACACGGTCAAAAAAAATACTTCGGGTCTTCTTGCGACGCACACCTAAAGGTTTTATTTAATATTCTAGGGGTTATTTAGAGAATATACCTACTCAATGCCTTCTTTTTTCATGTTGATTATCACACCCGCTAGTCCCCAGGTGCCCAGTGATGTTACTGCGCTTGGCTTCCTCACCGAAGCAGAGCTGGGACGAGCAGGGTGAGTTAGCACAGCAAATGGGGGCCTTGGGTAAAGAGTCTCTCAGAATAGAAAACAGTATTGCTGCAACTTAGGACAGATAATGTATTGCCAGATTTTCTGAGGATCACTCTGAAAATTTATGAAATAGTCCTTGGAATTGTTTTCCTCCCTCCTGTGCAACGCGCTAAATCCTCTCTACCCAAGCGTGGCAGCAATTCCCAGCAGCAGCCTCAGTTCCTCGCAGATCGGGGTTTCCAGCCCCCACACCCACCACAGTTAATGCTGCTTTGCTCCTTTGAAGTGTTTTTAACGAGGGATCCCAAAGCATTTTTAGAACCTGCTTTATGAGTTACTTGGATATACCTGCATTCATTTCAAAGATGCAGAGATTCACCAGTCATGGGTATTCACTGGGAATGAAAGTCAAATGTCCTAATTAGTCACATAGTCCACTAATCACTTGATTATCTTCATTTCCTGAAGCCAAAACAATTTAAGTTTTGGGCGTATTTGTGCGCAGCAGGATACTAGCTTGAATTAGGATATGGTAGTTAAAAAGGAAGTGCATTCATTTCCCTAGAAAAGATTTTTTGAGTACAATAGCATAAAAAAACCCATGGCTAAGTCACAGTGGTACACTGCTGACATACCTACGTACTTTTTTTTTTTTTTTGACAGCCTGAATTATGGAAGTGGTTTTGCACCTAAAAGGAAGAACAGTCATGTTACTCCTAGACTAAAATTGTCTGCGAGCAATAAATTTTGCAGAAACAGAGCAGAGCTTTAGAGAGTGGGCTTTTAAATGACATGGCATTACTCCTAAAGGAAATATTACTGACAACAGCATGCAAACGTTTGGTATAGCGTTTGGCACAAAGAGAGAACATATGGTACTTAATGCAAGCAAATTAAACAGCTCGACGCTACAGTCAACTGGAGATGCATCCTACTGTAGCAATCCTAAATCTGGTATAAACGATTTCCCTCCAGATTTGCACCTGTATGGAACTGGTTGAACATATGCATGGTTCAAGCAAGTATGCATTGTTAAATTTCATCCAGGCTCTCCAGATGCATAGAAGCGATGGATTTTAAGTAAAATTTACAGTAAAGTATCACAGTAATTCACGGTTTCTCCATTTCTGTTCCTGAACTCAAGTGGCTGATACGTAATCTCATCTGCACACGTGATCCGCTGTCTCATCTTCCATCAGCAGTGGGCTTTATTTTTTATTTTTTCTTTATTTTTTATTTAATTGCAGTTGAATGGGTTTAAATTACTCTCATTTAAATGCACCAGCCACTATCTACAGACCAGAACTAACTATCCAAAACCATATACTGCCAAAGAAAGAGAAGTCTAGACGACCTCTCCCAACCACAGCAACTCGTATCACATCAGCAAAGTTGAGGTTGCTCAACATCACACTGCACCTTGAGTTACCAGGATGATCCAATCCTGCACAAAAATCGCTCTTGTGTTTAAGCGACGCAGGCTGCTGCATCACAACCGGGGAAGATTTCCCACCCCCTGAGCACAAACCATACTGCATAGGATGATTTGCTTCAACCACAGCCCAGCTTTTCGCTCTCAATGGCATCACCACGCTGCAGCCTTCATTTCTTTCCCACTAAAATAAAGGCATTTTTTATCCTGTAATTTTAACTTTTTGGATTTCCTTCAGCTTGCTATTCTGACTCTACCTTGCTAAAATCTACCACGCAGTGCAAATAACCCAAACTAAATTTCCTGTGTAATGATATTATAATCACCGAATCTTCAGTTTCAACATGTTCATCAGATTTGGCTCCCTTTCTAGGATGAAACCCAAAAAAAAATATCTCTGTTCACATAGGCTGCTCAGTAGACTGTTCAGGGAGATAATTTTGTTTCACCTCTAGAAACACTTGAAGCTATTCTGAAAATATTCCTGCAGTCATTGCCAATAAAGTAAACTAACCAAAATCAATGCCTCTGACTTCTTCCACAAAATTCAAACATCTATGATGACTAACGTTTTCTCTTCCCTTGCCCTACCCTACAGACCTATAACCGTCTAACTCATTTGTGGAAATTTATATTAAAATAATCATTTTTAACTTGTTCTTGATGTGACAAGCTAAATTACATATTACAATTCATAGAGAAGTTGTCTTTTATTATTTTAAATAAGAGACAAATTTTTTTACCTCCACGTGTTTCATTACACAAGTTGTCTTACTGAAATGAAGGCTTTATTGCTATACTGTAGTATTGCTGAAGATTAGTAATAGTATTAAAATACTATGAACTATAGTCTCAGAATCAATGTCAAAATGTTTCAGCTATTTTTATGCTAAACATAATCTCTATGGAAACATCGCAGTTAAATTTAATATGAGTTATCATGGATTTTTCTAGTAATACATACCAATGTTAAAGAGTCCAAACTAGTTTTAAAAGCAACAAACTAAGAATTTAAGTGTCTGAACTGACCTGCTGGATACCTTAATCATAATAATTTTTATCTCTGTATATTAACTTTCTCTCCTTCAAAAATAATTGTCTTAATGGCTATAGCATGAATTATCAGTTGAAGTCTTCAAGTTCTCCACAAAAAAAAAAATCTCAGAAAATATTAAGAGAGTTCCATCTGCACTGTTTGATTAATGAATTACCTGGTCCTACAGGCACTTTCATCTTTAACTCTGAAAGACACCTCGTAAGAGCAAATAGTATTATTTCTAGCTTTCAGTATTAGAAAAAGGAAACATTTTTTAACATACATTTATGTGGAGAGATTGGGAAGCACAGCAAAGTGAAGGGATGGTGCCACAATCTCTTATTAAGTTCACGTGAAAAAAAATTATAACAAGCAACATTTTAACCAATATTTTGGCCTCAAAACCTCCGCAGGAGAGTTTTGCCCAGTAGAAATTCTGTACAAGTTGAGCCATTTCCATTTACAAGTTCGTGTTGGTGAGAGCCTCAGTTGCAGATGATGGTTAACACCGTAAACAGGTCACACATGAAGTTTTAGTCCAATTCCCCTCTGCTGGGAAGAGCAGCACATTCCCAAGGATGCCTTAGTACAGGGTACAAGTGGCTCTCTCTCGGCAAATGGGAATTGACCTGCACAACTTGGTCTGATAACATTTGCCAGAGCAGTGGGAAGGGGATGTAATGTAACGTCATTTAACGCATTCAGTGTACTTATTGATATATAAAGTGATAAATTATTGATATATAATATAAAGTGATTCTGCTTAATAAATACGTATTTCCTTTTTGGTTTTATTACTGCGGTCTAATAATGTTTTACTACGTCTAGTCTATTTTAACGTTAAGGACTAAATTAGGCTAACTTAAGTGTTAGTCCTTTAGTTAGTTAAAGGACTAACATTTAGTTAAGTATTGGTCCTTTATTAAACAGGAAAAATTAATTCCACTGAGAGAATTCATCACTCAGAACACCCTGACCAGTCCTGAACATCCCTCAGAGTCAGCACAGGGGAATGCAGCTCATTCATGAATTCACACTGGGAGACAGTTCGCACCAGGTTATGCTACTGAAAACAAGCGTGTTGGCAAGTAAAAGGCACATTTCGGTCTAAAATTTTTCCAAAAGTTTAACCTGCCTGAGAACTCAACAGGGCCCTGCCTTTTGGGCTTCCTGACAGATGAGATTATTCAAGCTTGAGATGAACAACCAGCTTGATGGTCAATTAAGAGCAAGCCAACCCAATTTTTATGTTGCTTTAAAACATTATTGAATTACTGCAGCCAGAAATAGAAGTGGTTCTCAGCACATTGTCACAGCACGTCAGTAAGATGTATAGCAAAACCTAGAAAATACATCAACATTCCCATTAAAATACCCAGAAATTGTGCATTCAGTCTGGACACACGCCCCGGAAAACACGTGGGCAGGGCCAGGGTTTTCATGTATTAAGGTGAAACTCAGTATTTTTGGCCCTTTTCCACGTTAATTTGTATTTCAAGATTTTGAAGACTCCTAGGGAGCATGGCGGAGTCACGTAAGCACAGCAGCTCTGGCCCATCCTGGGGGAACTTTTTATTTTTTCATTATCATTGGTGTCTTCTCTCGCCTGATTTAATCAATAGGCATATTATATGTCGACAGCCAGCACCTCTGTGTCAAAACTAACAATAAATCAAATCAGCACTATAAATATACTGAAGATTATACAGGTCTGCCCAGTTTTTTGCTGCCAAGATAAAAATCCCAACAGTGACAGCTAAGGTGCTGTGGTTTGCCAAAGGCATCGTATCAGCAGTGCGAGTCCTGGGGAATGGAATTAGCAAGACTTAAAAAAAAAAAAAAAAAAAAAAATTGAAATAGCTGGGGATTGGAAAGAAAAAAAAAGAAATCTTGGTCTGCTAACTTACAAGTATATCAACTGTTCTGAAAATATTGGCGCCTGGTGTAAGAGTACAAGGTTTCAGGACAGGAAAAAACCACTTTGGAGAACAAAATATCAAAATCAGAAGATTCAAGAAAAAATGTATAGGTAATTTTTACACCGGTATGATGATTTTTATTAATTTATGAATATTTAAAGAAAGAAATAGGTCTAACATAACATTATAATGATATACCACTGTGTGGACTGTCAGACTTTACACACCCTGAGACAAAGCAAAAAGCTCAGTATAGAAAAAAATCTTAACATGCTTTTTTCTGTGATAAGCAGCAGTAAATTCTACAGATGCTCCTTTTTATTGTTTGTCGTAAATCATACTAGTGGAAAGTCTCTAACAATCCCCACTCTCTACCTGAAAACTTTCTACTCTGATACTTCTTGTCACTCGATAAACAACATTTATATCAATTAATCAGCAATCTTGACCTAAACAGAAAAGTCCATTTTAATTCATAACCCAAGGTGTAAAATCCAATTCTGAAATCTACATCTCCGCAGAACAACATCACCACATGCAGAGCAAGCCCACACCCAAGCAGAAGCAGGGAAAAGGCGCAATTTGTTCAACTGCTTGCAGATCTAGGAGCTATTTAAGGTCAACTTTTATTTGCCGTTTCTCACATGGGGTGATCGCAGCAGCGGTTCATAGGGATAAGAGGTGTTTGATAGAAACCATCTATCAAGTTAATTACTGAAAGTACCTTTCTCTAGGCCTACGCCAATGAGTGCTGGATGGAACCCCAGGTGAGGGCGACACAGCCGCAGTGGGAGCCCAAACAAGCCGAGCAGCAACGGTGACAAAGCTTTGCCTTCAGCAGCTCGTGTTAACTGGAGGGCATGGAGAGCGCAGTGAGTTTCCCTCCATTAAATTTAGAATTAGGTAAATTTGCTGCCGTTATGAGGAACCAAAAAAAAAAAAAAAAAAAAAGGATATGGAAAAGCACTACAGCTCACTGAAAAATCTTGTACTCATATAAAACTATATGTTTTCGCAAATATTTTATGCAGTTTAGGTTTTCAGATAATAAAAAAGGATATCTCCTCCCTCCAGGACTATTCATTGCGTGTGTTATTTTTAAAGCGACTGTTACTATCCACCTAATAAGACACCTACACATCCAGCTAATGCAAGAAGCCTGGTGACATAAGATTATAACATTAGCATACAAGGCTTCTCATGTATAATTTATAGATATCATGGTTTAAGCTATTTTTTTCCCCCTTCTTGGATGCTAGGCGTAGTGTTCCATTTCAGCTAATCCTTTCATCTTTTTCAATCTAGATTGTGAAGGTCAGCCCAAATGCAATATTCCTTATATAACCCGAACCAAGGTCAGCCTTTGAATTCTATGATCAGAATTTCCCTCCGGAGGATAAAGTAGAAGGTAGCAATCAGTTCACCTCCTGAAACTAACCCTAGCTAATTACTGAACCCTTCCATACTAAAATGCCTATGTTGGAAAAAAGAAAATACTACTTGTACTGTGTTTTTATGGGCTCAAGGGCAAAGCTGAAGGAATTGCACAGAGCACAGGATGGGACCTTCCCTTTAAACTGCATCCTGTATGATTTGAAATAGTGGCTACATATGCTGTAAAAACTAGTTCTCTTGCCTTTATAAGATTTCTTATTTCCTAAAGATAGATTGATATAGCTACGGGCCATGCATGGCAATATGTTTGCAACATTACTTTGTGTATAAATTCAACACTAGAGATCTCCTCAGAGGGAAAAGCATCCTCCCCGCTTATGTTCTCTCATTCGTAGCTGACAAAGTTTGAGAGGTGAAGGATCAGAGTACTTGACATTTGAAAAATTTCACTCCGATTCCTTCTTTTAATTGATAGCCTGCAGCTACAAACACACATCTAGGCAGTGGAAGGGGAGGAACCCCTTCAGGGGGCTGGTGCAGGTCATGCAGGCAGGGAGGTGGCGGTGGTGCTGCCTGGGGCTGTAGCATCTCACACCTCCAAAACTCGCCTACACCAAACCGTTCTTTGCTTAATACTTAGACGATTTTCCCGCACAACTGCAGTTTCTGCATGAAAACAGGAGGGTTTTCACACGCATGCTCATGGTGGAGAGCCATCCTCAACCATCCCCTGCGCACTTGGCTTAGTCGTGCCTACCACGCCCTCTGGTATTAAAGTTCTCCAAGTAAATGTAAACTATCTGAAAATGAAAGTAAGCACCACTCAGTATTTTTCATTTTCCTCTTAAAATACAGTCTAAAGGAACAGAATGCAGCTATTTTAGCATGGGCAAGTCTGGAGGAGTCATAAAAACCACCTCCCCCCTGCCACATTCCCAGGCCTCTTGCATCTCATGTCTCATAAATCTCTTAACATCGGCCATAACAGGAAAGTTTTGGCCAAGTTCCCTGCCTGTTGCAAACACATACCATCACACATTTCCTCGTAAACCACCTTCATTTGACAGACTAATAATTAGGAAAACAGCATGTGATAGTCAAGTGCTAAATTAGCAGCAAACAGAGGATTTCATACTCTCCTCTTCCCCTCAGTGAACACTGGATGCAGTTATTTTTCCATATCACCTTGAGTCGATACTTTCCATGTCTAGAGCTCAAACCACAAATACCAGAGTAAAGATTATTTCACATGTCTCACATCAAGCACAAAATGTTTCAGACTTATAAATAGCAGAAAATAGAGGTGAGAGAAACCTTTTTCATTTCTAGTAAAGTCTTCTACAATTTATTTTTTTTTTTTTAACTTCAGTATGGAGTAAATAACTTGTGAGCATCCCAAGAATGTCCATACAGCAAAAGTAAAAGAGGAAGGTGGCTTTTTGTTGTTTTGTTTTGGTTTTATTTTGGTTTTGCTTTTCTTTTTTGCTTTTTCTTTTTTGTTTGTTGTGTTTTGGTGGGGTTTTTTTGGTTTTTTTTTTTTTTTTTTTTTAAGAAAAGTGTTACAAATTCTCAAGGGAGAATTTCTATAAGCTGTTGTCAGACATGGTGGTGTAGGAAAACTAGAACATTTCTATTTGGAAAAACTCTTTGCATATCACCAGTGAGTAAAACATAACCCTTTGTGTGCATATTATATCATGTAGCATGACTAATCTTGGAATACATTCGGGCTTTTCTAAATTCCAGAAAATTAGTGGATTAGCTCAATAAGAGACAGACTATCACCGGGTAAATAAAACAACATAAAGGCTTCTCAAAACTACTCCTGTTGGTTACCCGGCCACCATTAGTAAACTCGGTGGCTTCATTCTACTATTTTTTTCATTACAGTTTACCACTACTTTTGTTGTTAGTCTAAGAAAAAAGGATTTTCAGATCATCTTTAAACATTTTTTTTTTATACTCCTTGAATACTACTTACCTAAAATGGATTTTCAAGATAAGGGTCACAAAGTATGTAGTTCTAGATCTTTCTTTTCTGATTAGAAAGTTGGATCGGCTACAATTTAGAGATGGGATGAGCCACGGACACGTTTCTGCTTTATCGTCTCCAAAGGCTGAATATTTCATAAACTTCGTTTGCAAAACTTCTGTGAAAGGGACTGTAATTTGGATGAGCAGTTGCATGCTGCCCACCAAGAATCCTCCCGGTGAATGCTCGGAGTCCAGAGGCACAACAGCAACATGAGCCAGGAGCAACATCGAACCCTGGCACCCAGCGATATGAGCAACAAATAAAAATAGAAACATCACAGCCACTCTGCACTCTCCCCGGGAAGCGGGGAAACCACACCGCAGGTACCAGTGCAAATATTGCAGTTTAGTTGCCAAGCAACCCCCTTATCCTCTGAAATTCATGTTCAAGTAGCTATAAAATCACTTGTTTAAAGGAATCGGAAAACAAAAACAAGTTGTATCTGCAGCATCCTATTTTGCTAAGCAAAGTGCAAGAGAAGCAAAATCTAAACTCCAACCAAGGCTTTGTGAACATCGACAAATGGAAATAACAATATAAGCTTCTGGATGCTAAAACTGTATTTTTCTCATCACAAAAAATAAGAGGAGCACTGCTGGGATTAGTGCTCTCCAAAACACACTTTGGAAAGGGGGCCCCGCTCACACACCAGTGCCCGATACGACCCACCTTCTCTCCAGTAGACCAGGTCAGCTTGATGAGCTTCAAAATATTTTCCTCTAGACTACAGGGCAGAAATCGTAAGAAACATTAGCAAGAGTCAAAGCCAGCTGACCCCCTATGGCAAACGCTCAAATATCTGCATAGGTGTTTCTAACGATTCAGATAAACTTGATCATAAGAACAATACTCAGACATCACACATCCCAAAAACTATTTTGGGGTGTGTGTGCGTAAATTTTATCCTTTCATTACTATAATAACTGAACTGAATTACATCAGTCCAAATACAGTCCGAGATGAAAACAAATGTTGGGTTTTCAATCCAGTCTCTCATGTTTCTTTGTCCATCTGCGATGAGATCTGAACAGAAATGCCAGCCAAGGACCACAAATTTTAGTGATCTATTTGCAGATTTCCCATTATTCTGTAGTCTGTATTCCACAAATATAAATGTTTTTTATGCATATATATTGTGCATACACTTATGTATACACATGTATGCACACATAAACACGTGACTATAGATATAAAATTGTCAATGTTAATTCCCTTCCCCTTGTAATACTTTCAAAACTGAAACCTTTCATTTGGACAGTCTAGACATTTTGGGACAAAAACTTTAACAATAAGTAAAAAACAAAATCTTTCCAGTTTGAATCAAATCAAATGTTTTGCTTTACCCAGTATATTTATTTTTCTGTCCAGACACATTTGAAATAATAATTTAAGAGGTTTTTATTTAAAACCAATGAATGGAGTAATAATAAATACTTAATTTCTTCCTCTTTGGTTGATATACAAGAGTCTCATGAGACTCCATCAAGGTTTACGATAGTCTTACTGTTGCATTCAGCTGACCTGTTATACCACGGCCTTATTTAGAGCCTTGGTCAGGAGACTTCTCCTCCCCTTGAAATCTCCTTTAGGGACACTGAGAACTGGAGTTCAGGGTAGTGCCTCCCTGGAGACACAGCTCTTTAGCCTGCAAATAAAAATTGAGGAGAAAACAACACCACACAAGCAACCAACACCACAAACAAAAAACTCAAAGAAAGTCATTTTCATGTTAGGAAGACTTAATCCAAACCAAAAATTACTACAGATTAGAGACAGCATGGGAAGTACAAGAGATTCAGATAGTGGGTAAACTATTGTATAATCTTTCTGAAATTCTCTGATTGAAGGGTTTGGGATTTTCCTCTTCCCTTTTATAAAGGACAGAATCTTTTCAACTATAATCAGTCTCTGTCACTGTGCTGGTCCATAACACTGTGTCTTCAACTAATCTGATTTTTCTGTCTCCCTGTTTCACCTTGCTTCTGAAACGCTGTCTTCTCCAGGATAATAAAGATATACCTCCTGAAGGTCTTTTTCCTCTGTTTTTAAAACATATCGTTTTCAGCAAAGTTCTGGTATTGGAAAATAATTATGTGAGAGTGAGCTGGGGATGAAAGACATCCAGAGAGCAGAAGACTAGAGGGATGGTTGAATGTGTCACACTTCTCCACTCAGAGCATCTCCGCCTGGGGAGCTGCAGGCATCAGAAGAAAATGTTCATTACAACCCATGAAACCCAAGTTGGGTGGAGAGTTAAATATTTATTGGGAAGGTTTTTTCTGAAGATCAAGATATCCACAGTTTCTATGTGAAAACTCTTCCCGTGGGACCCAAGACTTAAATCTGACGAGTAGAAGCTAATATTAGCCACAAGTACCTGAGTGCAAACGAACGAGTGTCTGCTCTGACCTTCAGCAGGGAGCTGCCAGCCAAGGCCAGACTTTCACATCTGACCAAAGCCCTGTCCTTGGCATGAGCAGACACACTCCAGTCTCATTTACAACTTTGTTCAAACACCGTACAAACAACTTTTGTGGCTCTTATTTTTTTTCTTCTTCTTTTTTTTTTTTTTTTGGTGTGTGTGTGGAGAGGGTGGCAACAATTGCAAAGCAAGAATGAAGCTCCATGTTTTAGCTGCAGATTCAATTGGTCATGAAGGATGACTGTGTCATCCATCACACACTGTCAAGAAATTCATAGAGTCAATAAAGTCTGAGCAGTGGATCTATGGATACAATTGCTCATGAGGAGGTAGATAGCAAAATCCTGCATAAGCCCTTCTACTTTATATATATATTATGCGTGTGTATTCATGTATATACATAGGAAAAGATATAGTTAAGATGTATAAAATATATTTTATATATCTGAATTTTCAGAAAGTTTGAAGTCTCCTGTTTCCCGTTCTTCAGCTCTCCTTATTTTAGAGTCACACCAGTACACAGTTTTTCCTCTCCGGTTTCTCCTGCACTTGAGTTTTAAACCAGGACCTTCTCTAACACAAAATAATCAACAGCATCACACAGGCTTTAACTAACTACTTTTTATACATGAAATCCATTCATAATAAACATTTTAGCTGCTCAGTTTCTGCACTTCTGCAATTCTATTTTTTGGAAACATATACAGGCCAGTTTCAAATGTTTAAATGTTCGCTTACCTGTACAAAAAATTACTGCTCTTGTTCATGCTAAATAGCTGAATCCAGACCATAGATTAAAGTTTCACAGCTTCTCTAGCACCACAATAAAGTCATTTAATTTTCAAGTCCCGTCCCTGGAGGAGAGGAATGAAGATGGGACCTGGAGGAACCATGTCCTGTAAATCTTGATGTTCAGGGCAGATGATCACATGCAGCTTCCTCCCTGCCCACACATTTCACTCCTTTTCAACAGGCAGAGGAAAGATCTATTGTAACAAACTTCCAAAGCCACAGGCACTTTCCATCCCTCCCAAGTCTAGGTGGTTTCTGCCTAGGAAGCAAACGCTAAAGGTTTTCTATGTTCTCATTTGCTTAGTGTCTCCCTTTATTGCTACACTTGAACTAAGGATCACCCTTACGTTTTTTAAAGCTCAGAAACCCTTCACTTCTTATTGACTCACCACTACCACCTATCTACCATAATCTTAATTAATTCATTTCCCCCCCTTTACTCTTTTCCTGCTACTTTGGGTTGGTTTCGCTTTCTGCCATCTCTTAGCTACTAGAGAAGTTCCACGGTTTTCAGCAAGTCTAGGTCAAAACTTGTGTGTGGCTGAGCCTTCTCCAACAGCCAAACCCCAGTTTTCAGAAAATGAATCGTTTTGCACATTTTTATGCTCCTACTTAATTTTTATTCATTTCTAGGTCTGGCTTACTAGAATAAATGTTTTCAGTAGAAAATCTTAAGCAGGCCAAAATTTTTTCCTCTTCTTTTAATGCGATATATTTTTCTACAAAAGGGAGTTACCAATGTTATTGGCAAGTCCCATGAACTCAAAGCCTAATACAGACAGCAATAATTTTTAAAAGTCCCTGCTTCCTGCCTTACACCAATTTTTATTGTTACATTCAAAATATACCTCCTGGCTTAAAAAAAAAAAAAAAAAAAAAAAGAAAGTCTGATCTGACAAAGCAATAAGAGTGTTAATACAAAATGTCTTTTTCTCACAAGCTTATGTACTTTTTATTTTTTCTACATATCAAGTACACCACCAGACACAGAGATGGGAAGGTCACAGGCTCGCAGTAAGACGTAGAGCGCATTTCTTTACTACTCACCTCCAGCACCACAGCCCTGCCATAACTCAGATACTATGAATTATATCTTTTCAGTCATAATCCAAACTAGTTAAGTAATCTAGATAAGATCCCCAGTATAAACAGATTATTAGGTTTAAAATTGCTCCATCTTAAAAAGCTGCCTTCTCGGCACCACAAAGAGCAGTCATCCATGGCTAGAGGACAAAACACAGGGAACTGCTACACATAACTCAGTTTAAGCACGCTATCACTCTGTAGCACTTCTCACGAGGTGCCTCTGCGCATTCTCATTACATATTTACTTGTTATTCTCCTTAATAAAATAAGTAATTTTAAAAATGGCAGCATGGTAAGCGAGATGGAAGGAAAGCTCATTTACACTATGTCTATGTTCCTTTCAAGTCCAATTGTCATTAATGATCTATCGTATTATTAATAAAATCAATTTAGTTACAGTGTTCTGTCAGGATGTTTAGCACTCATATAAATATTATCGGTACTAAAATTATTTTTATGAGCTAAGAACATTGCAAACCAAGATCATTCCATCAAACAGCATAGCCCATCGTTAATGTACGCTGATAATATCTACCTCACACCAGGTTTTCAAGTACTATTTTTCCAAGGCAATATACCCAACTTTCACTTAGACAAAACTGGAAAACATAATTTGTCATTTCTCCAATAAAGGTAGATGGGGATACATTATTCTTCTATTGCAAATGTATAGTACTCCATTATGCATAACACGGAGAGGAAAGAACCACAAGTAGTTATTACTCCTCAACGTTTTAACGAACACTTCTTTTGCAGGGAAAAACATTGCTGTTGCTATTTCTGTATGTGTGTATTATCCTTCTAACTTATACTTACGTGATGATACCATGAATATACATATGGTAAATATATTTGGCATTAACCTGCATTTGCTTTATGGCAGAAGTTACCTAGCATGCCCACTACCACCATATGCTTAAACCTAAACAAAAAAAATAGGAAGGATTTAAAAATCACAAGTATTTCAACAACATCTGAAACCATATGGCACAATTATATTACTTACCAGCTATTTACTCCATGTGTCTCTAGACTGACAATCAACCTGGGAAAACACAGAGCAAAGCATATGCTGTCCAGCTCCTCTGTGGTACAACACATGACATTTGCTTTGTAAAAAGATACGACAGAAGATTATTATTATTATATCGTCTAATTATTAAACACATTTCAAAAGAACCATGAAAAAGAAGAGAGACTAAGAAGTTTTCCAGATAGCACATAGATTAGGAAAATAAAAGTCCCCTTGATGATTTAATGGGATGTCAGAATAACCAAGAATGTCTTGCTAGTTAGTCGTCCTCATTGGTGGAGATTTGTGACTTTAAAGGAGAGGTGACAGTAAAGGTGGAAAGAGATTTGAATAAAATCTTTCCATAAGAGTAATAAGTTTTTGAGAAAATGAATAAATCTTTATCCAAATCTATATTAGGAACAAAAAACAAGAAAACTTATGAAAACTAAATAATCTAAAAAACAATGGAATGTTGCTACAGGCATCCTGGTTGAAAAATCTGGGGATTTCATCTATAAATGAGGGCAGTTAATATTTCCCAGTAGTTCCACACACACGGGAAGGTCTGAAAACAGAAAAAGTGGATTCAAGGTTTCAGGCTTGTTGATATTTTCATGGACACCCAAAAACAATAACAGAGCGTTTCTTCTTCTGTTTTCACAATTTGCATCTTTTCACCCCATCACTCAATTTCACAAGTGTACCATGCACACACACAGTAATTATTATTCAAATACTGGGACAGGGATAACAAGACGCATAACAGTTATTCAGACACTATGGTAGGGATAACAAAGATCCAAAAAGAAAGGTTAAAAAAAAAAAACCACTTATCAAAGCACTGAAGTTTTGTAAGTCATTGTTGAAAAAAAAAAAAAAAAAAAAAAAGAGCAGATTAAAAAATACTTAAGGAAAATATTCTTTAAATTGAGATAAAATATTTCGGTCCACTGAAGAGGTTTGGAGCTGTTTAAGACCAGATCCATACTTGCACGCTGCATTCCCACCAAAATCCATTTGGATGAGTAACTGGCGGCACTGACCACACAGCTCAGGGACACATCTTGCTTTATTGTGAAGTTAGACTGAAATAGTCCTCAAAAGCTCGGCCCAAAACTGGAGGAGCTCTGTCCCAAACAGCCAGAGTAACCTGAATAGGTATATGAGCCTGGACACTTTTCAACTAAAGAATTACAGACCCATTTCTACATTTACTCCATTGCCTGTATGACTGACAGCAAGCAACACCTCTAGCTAATTTATGAGTGAACAAATAAACACTTTGACAATAGCAGTCACATGAGATCATCAAAAAAAAAAAATATATTGCCATCAGATACAATTTTTAGAAACATCAGAATTTAGATTTCCTCGCCAAGTCATTCATTGGCTGTTTCATAAGACCAGGCACTGGTCAGCAATGTTTTCTCCAGCTACAGACGTGGAGCAAGGTTGGGTATGCCCAAGTCTCCGATCTCCTTGTCATCTTTGGTGAGCACAAAGAGCTCTACCCTAAAGCATGCTATTAAGGTAACACAAAGGTGATTATCTATCGGCACTGATCCTTTATCTTGACCGCAAGTCCGTGAGGCACGGACACCGGGATGACACGGGAAAATCCTTGATAACGGGTTTTAGGTAGAGAATGAAACTAAGACATAGAAACTCTCCAGGAAAACAACTTTGTGATGCTCACTTTTCTGTCTGAATCCTTCATTTTTCATGATCTAGTCAAATGCTTATCTTGACATCACCTGCTAAAATTGAACTTAACCAAGACCCGAAACAATTTAAATGTCAATTCCTTTGATTTAGCAAAGGGAACAGATGCATGACAAATTAAAAATACCACACACACCCTACCTCAGAGCCAGATATAAAGCCACACAAATGCCACAAATACAATTTTATATTTGTGCTTAAGAACTAATACAAAGATTAGGTCCCTAATGCTACAAAGGGTTCCACGGTGCCTGCGTGAACCACCCTACACACGTGTGCCCACAGCCTCCGTGGAAACCAGCAGCACCACGAGCATCTCTTGGCTGGACCAAGCAGGAAAGTCCTAAGGGGTACAAGAGACCACACAACCTGAGGCTGCTCGTTAGCACGTGGACAAACAGGGTTATCGAAACCTTTCTGCATTACTCTGGTGCTTTTATGTTATACAAAGGAGGTCTAATCCTTGCTGGGGATCCCATCTGGACACCGTTCAGATTATTTGCTGATTTATGTGCAGCATCCTCTTATACTATCAGCTCTGTAGCAAGGGATTTCTGGTTTCCATAGCTCAGAAAAGTGGAAACACAGATTCTGACTAGCATTCAAAGACAAATTAAGAAAAAAAAAAAAAAAAAAAAAAGGAATTCACACACAAAATAACACACAAAGTAATTTCCTAAAATAGATTCTATGAGAAAAAAATGGTAATCTGTGTATAGTGCTACAGCAAGGTTGAATTATACACCATGGGTTTGGTTTAGATAAACACTGTTTTGAGAATTGTTGAATTTATTCTGAAGAAAAAGTGTCGGAAAAGCCTAAGGAAAAAAAAAAAAAATCAAATAGCTTCTGAGCCACCTATAATGCTGATTTCTGGTGTTCACTCTTGCCTATTAGTTGCCTGTTCTCCCATCAAACTGTCCATGGAGCTAAGCCGCTCTGAAAACGAGGTGGACGCCTCTCAGAAAAACATATGCTACAGTTAAGCAGAGTTAATCATTTTTGCTGTGAATTATCTGGGGTTTGTATTTATGCCCAGTGATCTACATGAGATCTCGTCCACAGCTTCCATCCGTGGGGATGGGAGTTGACATTTTAGGTTAAGGGTAGGGATATGGGAGGGTACATGATAAATATCAAGAGAAACAAGACATCATTGTCATTTATTACTGTTGTGATAACAGATAATTAACATACTTATACAGACTCTTCAGTGACCATCAACAAAAGGGTATAGTGACCAAATTACCATTTTTTGGGCAGGATCCAGAAAGAGATTTTGAGGATCTAGATCAGGTTAAGTGCATTTAAGGCTGTAGCTGGAATGCCAAAAGCCCCGCCACAGCCCAGCTGTGGCCCCACACCTTTCCGACCACCTGGAGCAAAACTTCCACCTGCCCAAGGGACCTGCCTCAGCCACAGGCCTACGCCTGACCAAAGCCAGGGATTTGCAAGAACAAATCTTCAAATAGCTCAGAATATTCAGCATTTTAGATGGTCCCCAACAGGATTTAAAAACAAGTTTCCATTCTCCTTTAAGTGTTTGCTGGGACAGACCATCTTCAAGTCATAAACTGTGCGTAGGCAAGAAGAAGAATGAAACCAGAGTCCTCAATAAACTGGGCACATATTTGAGCCATTAAAACACAAACCAGAGCTTTTCCTTACCCTTATCCCTTGCACAAGTGAAGAAAAATTACCGGTAACACTTCACGTAGAGACCTACACTGATGACAAGCTGTAACACCTACCCTATACTTTTGTAGAGTCTTCACCACCATGAAGATATCTGCAATAAGAGAATCGACACAAGAAAAAACACCAATAAATTTTGGCCTAACCTTGTGTATGTGTATGCACATACAACCCGAGCCTCCTCATTTTCACTGCTGCTACAGATGAAAACGTGCAGTTTAAAACTCAACAAAATGACTGTGCTTTCAAATACTTGTCATCGTGTTCTGCAGTGCAACGTATAGCATCCCATGGAAAAGGCTTTTATTATTTTTTCTTTTAAATCAGAGTCCTAAATCAAAAAAAAATCGAAGATGCTCATGACCAAAAGACAAAGCAAAACAGTTCATCAGTGCTCACAAAACCCCAAAAAGGATGGTGTGACAACTTCACTCATGAGAAAATCAAGTAATAAGGGGATGTAGTTTGATAAGGATCAATGAAAGCGTTTACTCTGTAAACATATTCAGAGAGGAAGAAACAAAACCAAGGACAAATCTGTACTTGGGGACTGAACATCCCCCTGCTGTCTCCTGTTGGAGGGCTTCCACTAAGTGCAGTCCTGCTGGAGCCCTTACAGTAAGCAGGCTGAATACAGATGTTGTCTTGGGCATCATGCTAAGTATTGCTTTTAGTCAAGTCCACTGAGTGGAAAAGGTCACCTCTGGTTTCCTTTTAAACAATCTTTAAGTAGCAATTTAATGGTTCTGACTACACTGAATTCCCTGGAAGTAGAAAAAAACCATAGCTCTCGCCATGGGGATGGGGTGGAGGGACAAAGACAAAAAGCTACTGCGCTCTCTCACAGTGATTTTTTTTTTCCTCATCCATTTCCTTCCAGTCAAAAACCAATGTTAAGGGAAGAAAATAAAATAACAACAATAATATTACTCTTTTCCAACTATCTCTGCCTCAGACAGGAGCACAGAACTCAGCTACATGCCATTTCATTGAGCATCTCCAAGAAACATTTGTTGATTTTGGCTGTTGTGCTCAAAATGCAAAATCCAAGAAGAAAATGTTCCATTCCAAAACACCACAGCAAAGTGATCGCTGCGTGATAAATGAAGCAAGTTAACCCAAAGACAAGAAAAAGCCAAAAGGACCACACAATTATCCCAAAACTTTCAACTCCTAAAGGATTGAGGAGAGGAGCACACACACCCTAGAACAGCTCGTGCAATAGCAGTTGACCATGCATGCCCCTGATCCCTGTAGAAAGTCAAGTGTGAAATATCACTGAGGAAGGTATTCTATACCTGTACTCAGATCCTGTTAAAAATTTACAGCAAGTAAGCTGATAAAACTATTTGAATATACCTATTTGACTCCCGCAACTCACACCGTATTATTCGTACAGACTGTATGTAGGTTATCATTTTTGAATAAAGATGATATAATGGATAACAAAATACAGATAAACAATTCACCTGCAACCAAAATTTAAAAATACCAATAGGAACATTTTTAGTTACTCTTTGACATAAATCATTGTAATGAAAGTTCATAGTGTGGACTGAGCTATGCGGAAAGGAAATGAAGCTTTGCAACTTCTATTAATAGTCTTACTGTGTATATTCACTATGGGATTGAATTAGAATTGAAAGCTGTAGATATATTAAGAAGTCCTCTTTCAGGTATGTAAAGAATGTTTATTCATCATTAAAAAAAAAATTTAAAAAAAGGTGAATTGAGCTAGGAGACACACTGACATTTTTTGGAGCTGGACCAAAAGCAAGAGAAAGTAAACCAAAGTTATCTGTGAAGCATAACTGCCACCTTGTGATTGAACATTGCAATTCAGATAGTGTTTGGGGGCACAAAGCATTTGGATTATGGTTGTCTCCCCCTCCCAAACCATCTTCGACCTTTGGAGAAAAGATCTGAAGGTGGATCAGTAATTCTTTTCCATGGATCTTCACAAGTGGGTGGCACAGGCTCCCACATCAAACCCGTAAACATTTCTGGTCCTTAGGACTCTTGTGTTAATCAAACTTGCAAATGAGGACTACATTTTTTACTTCACCAGTCCCACTTCACTTTTCTATCATCCACTGAATAACTGTTAATTATCATTGCCACGTTAAAAAGAAATAAATATATATTTTCAGAATATTCCTTTCCTTAAGCAATTTCCTTCATTATCCACAAATATTTCATGGTTATGTGCGAGAAGGAATAGTCCTTCCTCTGACAAATAAGAACATTAAGAGGATGTCAATGTGGTCAAATGTAAAATTTAACAAAGATTATATTCCTAGTACAACTTATGAGAAATTCGACTCAATGTTTAGGAATGAACTATCTATGTTACTGTGCATTTTATCGGAAATCCCCTTTTCATACAAAGACAGTGAAATCCCAAAGATGTATTAAATTGTGAATGAAATTCTGAAGAACTTCTCATTTAAGCAACCTTTGCACTAAAGACTTGTGAGAATATGCTCAGCACATCTGGATTTCACACTTTTCAGAGACGTATCTTCTGTTACCCAACTTCAAATATCTCAATGTGATTAATCGATACAAAAGGAGTTACAATATGACAAGAGAAGGGAAGTTAATTTTATTTTTCATATTTTCGTATCTTTTTTGTTATTTATGTCCTTTCTTTGACTGTAACTTCTCTCACCCTTATAAGAATTATTTGACTGTTAAGGTTTTTATAATAAGAGTATGACTTAGTTCTCTAAATCATACTCTTATTAAGAGTACACTTAATATTTCATAAGTATACCAAAAGGGCACCATACATTAAGGAGAAGTAGAAAAGAACTGATATTCAAAACTATAAAGGTAACTTTACTCAAAGTTAACATTATTTTCATAAACTTTGGTCATTCAGTTACAACCTACAGCTTCAATCTGATTGACAAGCACATGAAATATGAAGTTTGATTTATTTCAGCAAGATATTCTTGGTGAAAACAGCCTCTATAAACAGGCTCTGTTTTTCCCTTGAAGACTGTAGTCATAAAACATCCGTGCAGCAGATGACACATCAGTATCATTTAACTTGACTTTGTAAAGATAAAAGAAAAAAAATTTAATTAGAATGGAGGAAAAATCCCAACTGCATCAAGCACTGGTCCCTTGCCTGGTTTGTAATGAAATTAACGTTGGGGTGCTTTTGGTGTTCCTGCTGTCTGCGTGCAGTTCATGCTTCCACTGCCTGAAGGCAGATGGGTCCCCTAATTCTGAGGTGTCAGAGGGGCCCTCTGTTGATGTTTACCAAGGCAGAGGGCTATTCTGGGACATCCCAGCAGGTGAGGGCTTACTAAAACTTGAAATAATGAAGAGAAAAGGTGGAGTGAGACATTTTGTCAGAGTCATTCATGCCCTGGTCCAACCCACACCCACCTCTGCCCAGGGTTTGAGAGCAGGAAGGGGGCCCGTGTTGAGGGCTGCCTGATCTTAGCATAGCCAGGTGGGCAGAGAAGCAGGGTACCCGTGATTCGCCACGGTAGTTCAAGGTCTGAAGAAAAGACTGAGCATTTTTAGGGCCTTTCAGAAGGCTAAAGGTGAATTCTACGTGCAAGATGAACAGCACTGCAAAATGTATAATGCAGGTCAGTAAGATGTAAAAAATACATAAAAATACACAGAGAAAACAATAAATCAGGAAAGATCATAATGACTATGACAATGCAAGTCTTTGCTGGACAGCACTCAATGTCGCTGCATCGCAGGAGAAGAGCACGACCATTTCCATTATTGTCCCTGTACCCATCGCCTTACTTCCACCACTGATCAACTTTGCATCTTTAATTTCTAGGAGCACAGTCCTGACATCATTCCTGTACTGTCCACGATGGCTCATACTTTGGGAAGAAGGTAATTTGTGCTCGATTTCTCCATCCACCTCTGCTAACTCTTGAAGCCAAGCGTGACCCACACTCGCCGAGGAATCCCCCTCGTCCTCCACACTGCGAAGAGCTGTGGAGCCAGCACCAAGCCAAGGACCCGTTACATCCGCTAGAAAGACTCCTGTTCATTCACTGGGAATTGGATCAGACTTTGAAGTAGTTTAGAAGTCAACTTGCATAAGTGAATAAATGAGTAACCTAGAAACAAGAAGCATAATGACTTTAGCAGTCCGTGCGTTTGATGTGATGTTAGTGGTGCATCTGACAGATACTTCCTGACTGTCAGATTTTAAATAGTACGATATTTAAGGTTATTTCTACCAGATAAGTCATTGCTAAATTGATACATCTGTTCTATTAAATCTAAATTAAATACGTGTACAAGCCCACAAGAACTAAAAGTAATGCAATTACCATTTTAGACTTTATATAAAGCATCGTATCACCATGGCATTCAAATTTATCCTTTCATGTATTTACAATAAGACATTTTCAGGTAGTACGTACATCAAATTGCAACATCTGACCTCCGTCTGTATGCAAGTTTTACTTGCCTGCCAGTACCTTTACGCATGCACGTGTTCTTTTTTCCTCTCAGGAAGAAATACTGCATGGAAATATTTGAGAAAACGATTTCATGTGTGGTTGTGTATGTCTCACTGGCACATTACCTTTTAAATGGCTACCTTAAACCAAGTGCTAAAAAAAAAAAAAACCAAAACCAACTAAAAAACAACATCACCAACACAAAACAAAACAGTGGAATTACGATTAGTTTTGAAGACTTTTACACATTATGAAGAAACATTAACTGCATGGCCAAATACTCCACCAAGGCTCCTTCCACTCAGGCTAGGGAAGCAGCAAGGCCCACTGCAGAAAAACAACCTTTAGATCTTACATCACCTTGCGAAGTTTGCTTTTTTGTATCCAAATCCATAGCCAAAGTGCAATTTATTGCACATTCTTAACATTGTTATCCTAATGAAATATTTATTTTATTCCTGGGAGTTCATTACAATAGCACCAGAGTGCTTTGTGAACACACATTCGTTTTTGCAACACACCTGTGTGGTGAGCAGATATTTTACAAAGAGCTGAAGAAGAGAGAGGTTAAAGTCAAAAGTCCCTATGAATTGTAGGTGCCAGGCGGAACCACAGAGCATCAACCTTGTATTTGGCACTTTACATAATCCGATATTGGTTTTACCTGTGCCCCACCTGGATCTTTGGAAGGGCTGTTCAATGACTGGCACCCAGAGTAAATCTCTACACAGACAGCAAAGGGATACCATCAAAAATGAAGCTACTACTACAGACAGACAAACTCCACCAGTGGCATTGCCTTATTTTTGACTTTTGGCTTTGAAATTCAGTGACAACTATAAACCCTGGTGTTCTGTGTAGAATTTCTCAATAATTTCTTGAACAAAACCAAAGAAACCCCTCTAAACAAAGAGAAAGAAATTCAATGTAAGGTTATTAATGGGGCTGGAAGCCTGCATCCCCGATACAATGGTCTGAGCATCAGATAATTGATAGTAGTGATGGCTTCCCACATGGGGCACATCGTCAGTTACTCTGTCAGAAGGAAACGAGTAGTAAGACACAGAAATCTTCAATCCCTAGTCACAGCTTTTAAGGGCTACTGGGGCAAGATTTTTTTTCTGCTCGTTTTCCCCATTTATATTTCCTGTACTGTCTGACCCATCTCAACCTTCTCCCTTTCACAGATGCATCACCTAACTCTTTTCTCACTGCTTTAAGCTAGACAGTCTTTTGATCTCTGCCTTTCAGCACCCACTCCAAGCCTCCTTATCTGAGCTGCCAGGACATGTCCTACTCCTTTCCCTAACCCCTTTCTACAGACAAGGTCTTCTTTTTTTCTGCCCCAAGTTCAAGCTATAGATTTTCAAAAGATGTATGCTTGGGAAAAAATAGCAGGGATTTTCAAATGAGGACAGAAGAAATGCAAGACTTCTTTCATAATAAAGAGAGAAAAATGAACTCCTTTTCTCAAAAGCATGAACACACAAGAAGGTTTGCTCTGTTTGATTTTTTTTTTTTTTTTTTTTTTAACAGTAACAATTGCCCAAACTTTAACAGGGAAAACAATGTGTTTTCTCAACTGGCGTCCTCAGAAATGGCTGAAATTTTCCAAAGAGATTCCAGCAGACACTAACTACAAACACTTTTTGCTCAAAAGATTAAATTTTTGCAGAGTCATCTGCAACTAAAAATATAACCAAATAATTTAGAACCATTAAGACAGTGTTGCCCCAAACCTACCCAGCTGGCAGAGCTGCCCAGAGCTGCACAGGCCAAGGATGCAGCATCCCACATCCCCCTCCAGAATGGGTTGACCCAGTGCTGTCTTTTGGCATCAAACCTGTGAGAGTGATGGAGGAATGACAAGGATGACAAGGTACGGCACTAAATAACCCTTTGGCTTCTATCAGGATTGATGGCCAAGCAGCAGGCACTGCTTCCTCAGCTTCAGCAGGTGTTGGAAACTGAGCCTTATTAGAAACAGGGTAAATCCTGAACCATGGAAATAACGCACAGTGACATGTTGTATAAAATAGTCCCAGATGCTGAATACAATTCTCTTTCTGCTTCTTATCCATAATGCTCTGGCAAGATCTGACAAACGGATGCATCCTTTTTTTTTTTTTTGGCTACACAGCATCAGTTAGCGAAGCTACCTTTTACACAACGCTGTGTAAAACAGCCTTTGAAGTGAGTTTTTTTTAGAAACACAAAGCTGTAGCTTCAGCTGAACTGTGTAGTTCACGCCAAGTCACACCTGTATACAAGGCAATTAGCAATTAAAATGCTCCATCAATTGAAGATCGGATACATCCTCCATACACCTTCACAAACATCATGAAAAGGGGTTGAGATATTGACGACATGTTCATAGTTTCTTTTCTTATGCAGAAATAGAGTTGAAAGCCAAGTCTATTACTGCAGTTTATGAGTTCCCTTCTCAGTTCTGTCCCACATGCTGATAGCTGTGTCATTTCCAGGAATCTGGGCTTTTATCTTGGCATGTCTGTGTTGATCTGGAAGTTCATCATTTTCAATTTCATAACGTCTGACAGCCAGAAGTAATATTGCTTTACTTCGAGTGCTGGTTGTTTTAGACCACTGCAAATGCTCCTGTGTACTTGGGGTACAAACACATACAAGTGTGCAGTAATTTTCATTTAAAAGGTAGCAAAAGCACCCAGGTGTGGTTCATATTTTAGCTTGCCACCCCTGCCACCGGCATACCCCCACAACGGAGTTGTCTTCTCCCCAGATACAACAACAACAAAAAACCAACCTGCAGGAAGTGCAGAGGGATCATGTGCTCAATATATGTCCTAACAGCTCTTGGGAAAAAAAATCAGGGTAGAAGTATATTGAAGACTCCCACACAGCCTCTTGTAGCCAAAGAGATGTTGTACGAGCTCCAGAATCAATTATATCCAGAGCTATAAATTTAGGCTCCTTTGTTAGTACCGTGCTGTACAAGATGCCAACAGTTTAAGGTTCTTTTATGAGAATATAACAAATCCATAATGTAACAAAATTCAAACCACAGCTCTGTGGACACTTTTGTTCAGGGATTCGGCACTGTGGCAGAGTTGAGTTTTGATAGGGGTTTTACATATTGTTTTACCACAACAAAGACATCCTGAAAAAAACAAAAAGCGTGCAGAAGCTGTGTGAAGAAAGCTCTTTTAAGTACTAAGAGTGATATAGTTAATTAGCGTACAGAAAGAAATATATTAATCCTTACCTTACCACATTTGTCCACCATTATCTTCCTTAATCCCTGTAATAAGATAGAACATGGTTTAATGCAGATATTCAGGTGTTGGTGCCAAGAACGATACCTATCAGAAACAGTTATCTATCGTATTTAGAGCTACACAGTTTGGGGTCAAAATGCCAAGGCTGAAGACTATATGCTAATTAACCCAAAGATCATAGTGATATCATTGGAAATGAGATTTCCAAAAGCAAGAGATGACAGTTTTTCCTTGCCCATAAGGCTAGAGCACATGCATATAGAAAACTTTGCAGCTCTTGTTGCCACTGTGCTGCAAAAACCTGCATAATAGCTGGAACTTTTTGGCAGAAGATGAGAAGAATCTTTCCCTGTTGTGCAGCAATTTAATAAGGAAAACATCCCCGAATTAGCCTCTCACAAGTTTTGTCTGGCCTGTATTTTGTGACTCTGCAGTTGCAGAATTATGTTGTTCTATTAGGCATAGGCTCAATGTCTTAAAGAAAAAATAACAGTAAGCTTGATAAATAGTCAATTTTTATTTTTATACCTGTTAAAGTTTAGGCTGCTTCATAACTATATGTTTAAAAGGTGTACAAATGAGCAGCCCATGAGGAATAAGCTTCTAATCTAACATAGATCAATGTGATACAGACAGCCCTGGCATTAGAGCTACTATCAAGCTGGGCTTAAGAATAGATCAGTAACTCTCCTTAACCATCAGTATTTATTTGCAAAGCTTGCTGGAGCATAAAATGGATAAAGCTGAAGCTCACATAAAATTTGTGAGTTGAAGAAAGAAAGAATCAGAAAAATAATTGACTATAAATATTCCATATGGATTTTTCTCTTTTTTGAGAATTTTTATGGGGTTTGTTGAGCTTTCATCATATAAAATTGAGAAATATTCCCCTTTATACTTACTTTAGGGGAAAAAAAAAATAAACCCAAAAATTGTTCAAGAAGTAAATAGAACCTATACCCGAAAGCCATAACATCAGAAGTACTGCTTAATAACATACATGGGTTTTAGATCTTTCCACATAACTTTGCCAGACAGCACAATTTCCAGCCTTGCAACACTGCTGATATTTCAGGCTGCATCTCTTCAACTGAGACAGCCATTCATATCAAATTGTGTGGGCAGTTGGAGACAAAAATGATTTTGATGTACAGTTTTCCTGGGCAGGTAAGACAGACACAGTTTAAGCAATCACTGCTCCTCAGTACTTGTTAATGATCCAGCATCCCCATCAGCGCCTCAGCTGCTGCAGCTGCAAAGTTAGATGGCTCAATTGACACACGCTTCACTAACCCTGGCTTTTAAAATCATAATTCCAAGAAACTCTTATTTTTAATTAGATACAGCCCCGCTGATTGCAGTGATATGTTTCTTAAACTAGAAAATCCTTTAGCCTTACAGCCATCAATCAGTCTCTGCGAAGCCAAAAGATTCACACATGAGGGGCAGCCCCAAAATGTGATGAGTCAGCACCACAGCTGGTGATCCCAGCTAGGTGTGGTACTAATCTTTTCTAAGAGAGCCACCATAAGCAGCTTCGAAAAAAAAAAATCTTGCAAAGCTGAAGGAACAGCAGCTTTGTGCAATATCCAGTAAGAGAGCAATAGAAAACACAAGGGACAGCACATAATAAAACCAGTATCTTGTTAAGCATGCTTAATTAGCAGTCAGGCCAGTCTACATTTATTTACTCCAATTAGATCATTAGCTGAGTGTTTGCATAAAGAAAAAAAAAAAAAACAAACCACCAAACACAAATTCCTGCAAGTCAGAGGGCAAAAGGAAAAACGTTTGCAGGATTTCCAACCCCCCCCCCCAAAATATACTAATGATCTCTGACCATCAATTACCACCTATTGGGCAATCCAATCCAAGAGCCAAGGCCTTGGGAGAGATGATTGCTTCTACTTTTCATGAAGGTTCATTAACATATTCCCCTCAAAACAAACCACAATGGGAACCATAATAAAGATGCGATATTTGGAATTCAATCATTTTAATGTAGCAGTTACAACTTGAGCAGGTCAGTGTGCAGCATAATAAATATAAATGACACAGCGAGCAGCAAACAGGGTTCTGATGCTGCCATCATCTCCTTGCTATTATCTACAACGTATCATTTTACCTATAAAGATTAACTATCCCAAAAACAATGACTCCACAAAACTCATTAAAGGAAGGAGAATGAGACCTCCAGAAACACACATGCCTTGGTACCCAACTGCAGGCAAACCAACCAGGTTTTAAATTCTCACTCGGGATAATTTTTAAGATTTTATCTTTTCTTGAAGATCTGGCATAACGGTAGGGAAACTAAGTAACAAAGCTAGAAAGGATGAATTATAGAGCAAGACTGGTAGGTTTGTTTTTTTTCTTAACAAAATTATGGCCCTCTGTTTGCATTTTGGTGCAGGATAACCACAGAGTTCCAGGTTTCAGAAGTGCAGGAGCTAGGTACACCTATGGTTTTATGTAAATATAGCATCATCAGTACAAATTCTGTAAGTGTCATTGGCTGGAAAATAGTAACTCTGCTTTCTACACCATTACCGAACAAATTTCTTTTATCATCTAAGGAATACATTCAAATTTTAATTGCGTCTCAACAAACTTTTGTGACCGAGCTCTCTAAACCATTATTTTTAAAGCTGAAAAATATACAAACATAACAAAGAGATACTAAAAAAATTTTAAAAAAGCAAAAAAAAAAGCTGTATTTAAACAGAAGTTAAGAAAGATAAAAAAAAGTCAATCCACTACAGCCAGAAAGATGAAGCCTGGCCAGGAGAATGTAGAGGTCCAATAAACTCTTTGTAAGATGCAACTGCTACATATTATTATGGTCTGGCCGCTGTCTCCACACAGATTTTGTTCCCTTGAACACATTTGCCTGGATTAGAGCTAGTTTAAAAGTTGTAGTCTCTCCTACAGTCTGCAGTTTAGACATAGACTAGTTATTAGTTTGGAATTATCATCAAAAGTTCACATTTGCCAAATGACACCACAAAACAGCGTTCAATACAACCAGGTACTTTTTGTATAGCAAGCTAGAAATAATCAGATGGCCTCTATTATTGTAGCTTCAATTATTGCTGCTTTGTCTGAAGCAGGAATCGACGGAAACACAAGCAACCCATCAGCTACGTTGAACCTGGCGCTACCAAAACAAGAGCGCAAGAAAAATATTTTACAGAACCTGCCAAGCCAGAACCATTGCATGTTGTGTCCTCACCTGAGCCTGTGACAACTAAATAATTACAGAGGCACCCTGAAGTGTGCCAGCCACATAAGTCCACGGGAATCTTCTTCAGGATTTCAGGCCAAAAAAAAAAGAAAAAAAAAAACAGTAAAGAATTAAAAGTAATGCAGTTTTATGCACAGCAGGACCACGGGACACTAAGTTTATGTATGCAAATATGCTCCATGTCACATCAGATATCTTGTTGTCAGGACAAAACTCTTCAAGAGCTTTATAATAGATCGTCAAGGTCCCATGGGCAAGTCTTGCAAAGCCCCTCACAGTAGTGATTAATCCCAGCCTATTTAAGGATCCCTGAAAGAGACAGCTGTGATAAACACCTGTAAAATCCATCTCCTGCTCAATACATGCCTCCAGCCCCAGAGCTCCAGTGCTCTGAAGTCATCAAAATAAATTAATAGAGTAATAGGGTTACCTCATTCCTGCCCCTAGCAGAAGGAAGGTCAGTAAAAAAAAAAAACCAAACCATGTGGAATTAACTATATTTAAAATGTCTGATATACTCATTTGCTGACCTTTACCATCTCATACAAGCGCATATATATATAAATATGAATTCAAATTAACTACCATGTTGAATAAATAGTAAAAATAAATAAAATAAAATTTGCTCCCAAGCTCATCTCAATCTCAAACAGCTTCAAGAACAATAGCACTGGGGAAACAGGTTGAGACAAATACTGGCCTGAAGGATGTTCAGGACATCACCATTATCAATCCACAAAAAATCTCCGCAAGTGTGGCCTAGAAATGGGCCAGGTTTTCAAGGTGACTGCCCCAAAAATAGCGATTAAACATGAATAAAAATGAGCAACAGTTAAAAATCTGTCAAATTACTTTATTTCATAAAGAATTTTCCATTTATCTTATGGTAAACAAAGTGGTTTTGCCCTCTAAGATTGTAGTTTCAACTACCTGTAGAGTAGTTAGAGCATGACTAATCTCTAAATCTTCCCATATTGAAAAAAAAAAATTAAAAAATGAGCAATGCCAGTGCAGCTGATCCAAGTTTTTCTGTGCAAAACCCAATCTCCAATATTCTGCGTAAGAAATCAATACTAAGCCTGACAATCTCTCCTGAGTTCCTGTACATTCCTCTTCACGTGAATGATATTGGCAAGGTCGCTGCTAACATCGGCCCAATGCTTTCAAACACACTTTGCTGCTTCCTTTGTTCAGGGGGAGGAGTGACATGGGCTGCTTTTGCTGTTTTGATTGTCTTTTTTGCTTGGAAAATTAAATTTCATGAAGTTCATTCTTATAGATTGAACACTTTGTGCTAAACAAATGGTTATGGTCTTTCTGATGCTTTCAATAAATTAGAAGTAGATGTTCAAGCCAATATTGAACTGACACAAGTTAGATTTACCAAGCAAAATTTTCCAAAAATGTAATCTTATCGAGCAAGTACTGTATTTTGCACCTGTCAGAAAATATTTATTGCTTTATTTCATTAGCATGTCCTGTCAACTTTTAATTTTAAATTGCTCAGCAGAACATAAAAGGCATTTTGCTAAGAGAGAACTAACTTCTCATGGTAAGAAACATCAGCTAATACGGAATAAAGAAACCCTGTGTCTTCAGGGGTAAATATTTTGTTAGCCATTTGGACCACAGTTTTTTAAAATCATTTGAGTAGTTAAGCTACACAAACCTGCCAACATACTCCCTCTCTATTTGTAACGGAACTTGTCAAGTCTGAATGATTTTCATTAAAATAATAATATATTTTAAACTGCAGGGATTTTATGGTTCTCCCTCTGTTGATAATACTAAATATTTTCCATCAGAAGGTGTAGTTTTTTGCTAGCGTTCATTTAAAGGAAAGCTCAAAACAGATCTGTGAAAACATATTTGTATACACTGCAGCTACAAGAGATTTTTCATTTCAATGGATGAAATAAAAGCCTTTTTAAAGCAACTAAGAGTAGCAATCTTTTCTCAACACATATGAGCAACTCTCATTATGTCTAAGGGAGTTATGTGAGTGCTGAGGGAACACAATACAAGCTCAGCCCTTAGCAGCCGTGCTTTTCAGGAGGATGTTCAGGCAGCTGCTGTCTGAAATCTACTACTTTAATGATTTTCAGTGCATCTCGCAAAGGCTAGAGGAAAGGACTATTTCTGGGGAGCAAGTGAGAGCATCCACCTGATCAGGTGCCTCCCTGCGATCAAGAGCTTTTCATGAGTGTTTTCACATGTGGGTGACTCAGCAGCAGGGCTGGCATCCTGCATCCAACAATAGCTACACGGGATTAAACTGGAGCCTATATCGGAAACCTAAAATACCCTCCAAACACCCTAGAGGTCTGAAAACTTGAATTTTTTTTTATTTTTTTTTTTTAAGGATTCTTGGTCCAAAGCTCCAGCTTCCCATGGTCTCCTCTATCAGAAGGTAAATGCATCTCTCCAGCATGGTGTCATTGACTTCAGTAATTTACATGGGAAAAAAAAAAAAAAAAAAAAAAAGCAGCAGCTCCTCTCTGCTTTATGCATAAAAGTGGAAAAATGTGGGTTCGATCAAAATGTCTTTTAGGATCTGGGTGTTGTAGGCCACCCGTATCTCATTTATGTGAACTGGTGGCAGTCAATCACTGGAAAACAAGTCTGTTCCCCATGAACGTTACAGCTGATGAAAATACAATCAACAGCCATCATTAACTCATAAGGTTTTGATTTCATTGACAGCACCACATCAAGCGAGCTCTACTTTTCGCTGCTAATTTTAATTACTGCCTTAATGCATTTCTTTAAATCATAGCCAGAACTGCCTCAGACACAGCATTCTCCAGGTTGTCATTCATTTGCTGATGCTACAGCTAATTGGCAGCGCTTTCAGGAAAAAAATATGCTCCTTACAAAAGCCCTTTAGATATATATTCTTAAGAGCACATAACTAGCTCCATACTCATTTGGACCAGATGTTTTGGTATAAATAAAATAAATTGCATCCCTAACAGGCTGCTTAGACAGGACAGATCTCTCACATGCAAAAATGAAATTGCGTCACGCTCTTCCTATGCGTTCTAGCCTTGAAAACCCAAAATCTTGTCAAGCTTTTCAACAAACATACTAATGAAAGGGGAAAAGGATAAAAAGTAAAGACTCCCCAAGCTGGAGAAGTATGTCAGAGTGCCTGCTCTGGAATATTTTGAATTCCCTATTATTACCCTTAGAAATCATTCACATACAAACACCAATGCCCAAAATTAGGACCCCTCAGTTTTATCACAGTTGACTATTATCTATTCCTTGCCAGCATTTCTTCATTTATATTTTTTTGGTACTGCATGTTTCGATGTGCACAGCAACGCATACTTCAAACGCACAGTTTTACACCTGCTCAGATTTGGACAGTTTTATCAAGCAACCAGAAAGCAATGATGTCACGGATGAAAGTATTGACACGGTAATGATTTAGTGGGAAATCCAGATTTGTTAATAACTAACAGCAAGTTTTCATTACAAAATAATTCAGAAATGTTGAAAGAAAGAAAAGCGACTTATTTATAGATTCTAAAATGACAGGGTTCACACTAACTCACCTAACAGTACCTTAATTTATATATACATGCGCATACACAAAACGTACAAACACACCCACACAAACAAAAGTATCTGGATCCAGTAGAATGAAGTACATACCCACACACCAATAAACAGAGAAAGAACGGGTGAAAAAGCAGCTCGCTCAAAGCAAATTCCCCTCTTCTCGAGTTTAGAGCAAATACTCCCAATGCCTTGGCATTCCTCAACGGGCGATCATTGAGACTCGAGCAGGTTGACTTTCCTCAGCTCTGGCAGCAGACGACACCTTAAGGGTTTTGGGACCCGAGAGGCATCCCAGCTCAGGGGAGATGCTGGTCACATGCTACTGCGATCCAGGAGAGCTCAAAGGGTCTCTCTTGTGGTCACAATTTATAGGGTCCGAGATAATTGACTTTTGTCAAATCCCTTCTGGTGCCTTCCAACAGTTGCACAAGAATTTGGTGAATATGCAACTCTGTTATTGTTCCATCTGACCGCATCCCAGGCACAGGTGTGCCAGGCCACCCGGAGATGATGGGCTGTTATGACCATTTCTCAGCAATCCGGAGGGGCAGGAGCCAGGCTCCTTAAGGGGACCTTAATGTTAGGTGTCCTTATCTCCACAGATCAGTGTATAGCTCAGGGGATGTGGGTAGAATCACACCTGGCACCAAGCACCCCAACAAGGAGGGGCAGGGAGGGGTGAGAATTGCACCACCACAAATTATGCCCATGTTTTAATCACAAAGAAGGAAAAAAGACCTCCTTTATATTTCTACAGCTTCAAGGAGTCCCATTTCCAGGCTTTACCATGCCAACCCTGGTGCAGGAAGCGTATTTTTAGTTATTGCTTAAATTGATTAGCAAGGAGTACCAATATTTTATTATTTTTTTCTAATCACAGTTCATACATTAAATTGTAATACTGGGCTTGCCCTAACAGGTGGTCTGCAGATTGAGCTTTTTGATGTCCTCTATTCAGCCTGCTCAGTGCTGGAGTTGATAAAAAAACACTGTGGACTTTATCTGATACCCGCACATGTGGCATCTCTTTTTGTAGTGTCCAGACCAATAAGGACTGATAGTAAAACAAGGGCTGTGCCTGGCTTCAGTAGGATATACTGGCTATTGACTGCATTTGCTCAAAGTCATCATCAAACATCCTTCCCAGTTAGCGCTGCCTGGCAGCGACTGGCTGAAGGCATCAGCCACTGCCTTTTCATCGAGTGCCACCACCTATTTCAAGGCCTATGACACAGGTTTAATTTTATCTTAGTAAACAGCGTCCTCCCCGATTTGTCAATTTATTGTTGATACGCCCTTCGCGAGGAGTTCGGTTGTTGAATGGAGAACAAACAGGCAAAGGAAACGTGTTTTCCTCCAGAGGGAGCAGAAGACTTACTGCTGCCCCTTTTAGGCGCTCTTCTGAGCTCTTCGGAAGGGAGATTGCTTAATTTAATGTTCAAACAAATGATACGGTCTGAAAGGGCTTCATGCGTTTGGATAATACTTTCTCAGAAATTTAATTCACTAATTTCATTAGGTACCGCATCAGCCGGCACAGTTTTCAGGGACACGTTTAGAGGGCAGCTCATTTTAGAGCAATTTTAAAGAAACAGATTTGACACAGTGTCAATCTCTTGCCAAGCTGCATGGCATCTCCCAGGAAAACAATTGAATTTAGGAATGCAGCCTGCTTATTTTCATCTCCTCTATCTCACTAGGATAAAGTTACTCTTTTACATAAGCAGTAAATATATTCAATATTTGATGATGTGTGACTTAAAATTTGTCCTTCACCAAGGCAAAGAATACAAGGCCTCTAAAAATGAAAACTAAAAGCTCAACCATTTCCCCTCCCCTTCATTTTTCCAGCAGTTTTTAATGGAAGGTCATACTAGTCACTGCCGTTCCAAATTTGATTTATCTCCTTGATTTTATAAAAACACTTAACTTCACAAAACATTTTGTGGTAGGACACAGACCTAAACAGAGGTATTTCTCAGACAAAGAAAACTCTCACCTTCAAGCACTTCACACAAGAGGGATAGTGTGTGTCATCTTCTTTACTGATGAGCTTATAGGAGAGCAGGAGGACTTTGTGTCGTTAATGCTTCAGGACACTTTTGAAGTAGAAATTAACTCTTAAAAGCTAGTTGGATGGTTTGAAAAAAAAAAAATTAAATCATACAGCTGCTGGGATTGTCTGAAAGAGGAGTCCCATCCTTTTTTTTTTTTATATATATACATTTGAAAATATATACAAAAATGTGACCAATCAACAGGAAGGATCCAGACCTGTGAAAATGGTATCGTCTAAGAACATTTGATTTCCAAACTTTGTGTCCAAATGGTTTAAGGCTATTTATCTTATATTATAATCATTACACATCAGTTGAGCACAGCCTAGTGTCTTTGTGCTGTAGTAAAATGCCTCACTTGAAAATTAGCTAAGTGGCTTTGTGGAAGGTGCAAAAATGTCAGAAATTTTTATTCTTATCAAGCTTAGCTGTTGTATAAGTAATACAACCTGATTTAACTAAAATAAATTATACATCCAGTATGAAATTAGTCTACACCAGGAAGGCCTTATATTTTGTACTCTGTAAAAGATCATGGCCTAATTAGACTGTGATGTTAACTCTTCAGTCAGACTGATGGGACGCTGTGTGGCTCATCATTTCTACGTCAAGGGATGTGTCCGAGTGCAGGTGTAGAAACACTTGACACTTGTGACTCCCAGAAGAGAGGCCACACAACATCCTTGAAGAGCCTGCCAAGAAATTCAAGCTCAGTTGCCACCAGTTTACTATTTCTAAAAGGAGTTCCTACTTTTAAAGTGAGATCTCCCCATAGCTCCCATCAAATCCCTGCAGGGGTTCTGATTATCTCTGGATAAAGGTTGAAATATTTCTTTGGAGGTGGTGTACTTGTGTCAGTTCAGGAGGCTGAAGGTGACACTGAGGAGACAACAGAGGGTTAAACAAGAAAGGACATCCCTTTGGGTCTGTCTGTTCTGGTGTCTACAATAGCCAACAGGCATGGGGGACCTGTCCCAGTCTGCAAAGAACGTGAAAGGCAAAAGCAGTAAAAGGCAATTCCCCTCTCCGTGTTTCAATGGTGAAGCACACAGGGCTGTGTGCAATGAGTTTGCAAAGCTGGTAATTTTTTTTTTTTTTTTTTTTTTAATTTGAAGCCGATAAGGAGGCTAGTCACATTTAAACTCTTGCTTCTGGCTTGCAGTGTGTCTGGACACAGAGAGGTCATGGCTTGATGCTGTTTCTTTTGATGATGGAGGAGAATTTTATATCTAACTTCTCCAAGTTTTAATCAATATTCCGGCTCTGCAAGTATATTAGTTTATATTTCTAAGTCTGCAAATACACTATTAGTATAGTTTGAGAGGTTTTTGATCTGGCTGAAACAAGGAACATGACACAAAACACAGAACACAAGAACCTGCCTTACATGCTTGGGTTTAGGGCACAAAATGTCCCCAACATGCTCAGTCCCATGGAGAGGGTCACACGGGGCAAGGAGCGGCCATAGAGGATAGCAAAATGTTCCTGTCCACTTCTTGCTCCTTCGTGTAAGGGAAGCTGTTCAGCCCTCAGGGACTTCTACAACAGAAGGTTACACTCTAATTGAGCATTTAATTTAAGGTTAGGTTTCATCACAGCACTCTAATGAAGACTAGTTAATCTTACAGTGACTAAACAGCCCAAAAATGTTAAGAGACAACCTCTCCTTCTTGAATTTCATTTTCTTCCCTACTGCTTACAACCCTGCTTATTGTTAATATTAACTTCCATCATATTTAGAAACTGTGACTCAGCCTTCCTTCCGCCAGGCAGGAATGAGGCACTGTTCCCAAGGCTGCTCTCAAGCCTTACGTTTCACATGCGTGAGCCCAAGCTACAAAATACACAGTGTATACGGATGCGTAGACAAAAAGGACCTTTTATTCCACTATCCTAACCCAGCACCCAGCTACACCACTGGGTACAGACGTGACATCCACCACTCCAAATTCCTCCCTTGGAGAAGCACAAGAGACAGTCCCTTATCCTGTAAAACGTCCTTGGAAGAAGCATGTATGACCTCTCCTATGTGTAAGTGTCGGAGAAGAGCCAACTAGAGGTTGTAGCACAGAGCTTTCCTGAGGGCGATGGGGGAGAACAAGCAGGTCTGGGATTTGGGCTAGGACAACAGGGACAACATGTAACCATCTGTTCCAGCTCATCCTTTGCTATTTGAAATGGATGAGAGAAGAAAAGATATTAATACTAAGAGCCCTGTGAGATAGGGTACATCTCAAATCCCCACAACAGAACACACATCACATATTGTTTCCAGCACTGTAATTATCTGACAAAGCTATTAACCATACCCCTGAGATGCCATAAAGCATTAATACTTCCCACCAAACCAATCTGAAACGTAGCCAGGTATTAGTCAGTGACTGTATGTTACTTTGGGAGGAAAAAAAGTTTTATCGGGAGAGTAATTTCCTTGTATTTCTGAGAAACTTAAGGTTTAAAATGTTGGCTGTGCACAGCTCTGCTGAGAAACACAGTGCTGCTTTCTTAACACACATTAGAAGAGCAAGCACTTAATATGCATAGAAGGGTGGAGGTCTCAGGCCACATTTGCCTCCACCTCACACTAAAACTTCATTAAGTGAAACATAATCAAGCTAGTATGAATATAAATAAATAATTGGGTATAAATATGGATATAAATAAAAATAAAAAGCTAGCAATATTAAAGAAGCCCAAGCGTAGATATAGGATCCCTATGCATCAATTACTTTGCCAGTTAAATAATTAATGGGAAGTTATTAATGGGACAAGAGACAAAAAATTGCAACCGAGGCCGCTTCAGAATTGAGCGAAGGGATTCTAGAAAACAGTCCAACACCACTTGAATAAAATTCACATCGGAGGAAGTTTCCAGCAAGATACTCCTCACCGAAGATTGATTGAGCCGGCGCGTTGACGATGGCCAGCCGCTGCGACAGCCTCCCTACCCGACTTGTCTACCAAGCAGCACGGCTCAAAGCAGACGTTCGCCGTGGCTGCTGGCGTGGGGACAGAGGAACATACTTGGTGCAAACAGCGTGGAGCACCTCATTGTTTAAAAGATGGATCTGGAGCAGTTCCCAGATTATACATCTGCCCCTGTAATTCATGTCTCGTATAAACGAGGCTGACACAGGAGGTGTTGGGAACGAGCACATTTCGTCACAGTGGGCACATCTCTGTCTGCTGGTCAAAACACCCATGGGTGAGCCCTTCCCAAAAGTAGTTATCAGAACAACGAAGAAACCAAAGGGAAACACCTATAGGTCCGTTTTGGTTTAGCTTCAGTTTTGAACGTGCTAATATTAACATAGCTGCAGATATACATTTCCCTCCTCGCCTTCAGCAGGTAGTAAATAAATGGGGTGACATTGAGTCTTATTTACCAGTGAGAGCAATTTCAATTCTCCCCTTCATTCCCTTTTTATCTCAGTTTCTTCCCTCACATTTACCCTCTACTTTGTCATCACAACAATACGCTAATATATAACGAACGTACCATTACAAGTTTTCACGAGCATCACTCTGTAGGGTCCAAAAAAAACCCCCAACAAAACTGATCAACACCCCCCAAAAAACAAGCCACAAACCTCAGAACAACCCCACCACCACCACCCACAAAAAATAGAGCTGTAAGGGACTTAGTAAGAGGTCAGGGAGTCCACCTCCAGTCCCAAGGCAGCAGTAACTACACCTGTGCCTCTGGTACAGTTGCCTTATGACCCATAATGACTGAAAAAGAGCCTTGTCCTCACTATTGCCAAAAGTCCCTACTGCAATAATAATAAATCTGGATTTTAACTTTATTTTTCTTTTTTTGCTACCACTAATTACCAGTCTAACAGTCTCTGGTTAAAGTGGCTCCTGTACCAGAATACAAGTCTGCCCCATCACGTCTAGGGCTAGCGAGGTAGTGGGACTGCAGCATGCTGGAAAACAGAACTGCAAAGCAATACTAAAACATTTTGGGCTATAACGTTTATACTTGTATTTTATAATTTCACATATGGAGATATCACCTAATTGTCAATAGACTAACAACACTGCTCATCGAGGGCTTAACCCATAGCTCTTCAGAGTCAATGAGACCATTCTACTGCCTTCAAACGGCTTTGGAACACCCCCAAAAGGAAAAAAAAAAAAAAAAGAATAAATTACAAATTGTCTCATTAACTTCTCCAAATGTCTTTTGAACCAGTTCCAGAAAAATAAATGAAGGAAAAAAAGAGTATTCAAGCACTCCAAGAGCACAGCTCAAGAAAAAAAAAAAAAACAAAAAACAAAAAAACCCACACAACCACAACGTACTGCCCAGACTACTCTCAAACTGATATGAGATAATATATAATCACATATTGCAAATGACTCCTAAAGTCCAGGAGAACAAAGTCCACCATCAGGCTGCCCTTTGAGCCTTGTATCTCTCATAATTCAGCCTCTCCTTGCCATTCAGATACGTTGTGTGCAAAGCATTCACACAATCATTGTCAGAAATAACCACACTTTTCCCCATCTGCACTCACTCAGAGCTAAGCAGGAAAAAAGAAAAAAAAAAAAAAAAACAAAAAAACCCCACACCACACTACTGACAAAGCAGTTACATCATCAGATGTGAATTCTGATTTAAACAGCCATGTTTCTTTCCCTGGAAATCTTTGTTGCACTAAGAGTACGTGAACTTGCATAAAGTTTTCTTTTACTCAAGTATATAAAAAAAAAAATTCTTGCAAGCCAAATACATGAAAAAAATTCCACATTAGTTTCCTAATTCCAGGTGTTTTCAGGTGGATGGAGCCCACATATCTTTAAGAATTCTACCCTGAGCTTTAGAACTCATCGCCTAGGGTGCAGCAAAAGCTCTGTGGAGCTGATATACCCCAGCTGTGATTTTCACTTCATCATATGCCTAGAATAGGTTAATTTGGACCGGCCTACCAAAGCAATAAAATTAATGCCACTGTCCTGAATGTTTCCTGTTCATTGCTGAAATAAAAGCCTCCGCTGGGTGGTGATTATGAAGCATGATTGCCCTTGTAATTCTAATATCTGCTTTCCTTAATTTACAACTCTCCCACCAAATAAAACCAAGGAAGAGACAGAAGATTCATTAGCATTACAAAATTAAAATTATTAAAATGATTCGCAATATCATCCTTCTGGATTTTGCATCAAATAAAGCTTTGTTCCACAGTGTTTTCTCTGTTTGAGAAACAGATTTCTGCCAACGTTGCGGCTCACCGGAAGTGAAGTTCAGCTCAGTCTTCATTTTCAACTTAAACAGTTTTGATAGAAAATTGAGTTACACGGTTTTGGGGGTGGAGAGGACACACAGATGCAATCAAAGCTCACGTATTCTGAGTTTTCTATATTGTGAAGAGCCTGTGATTCTAAAAATATTGCAGAACAAGAGTATGGGATAGGAAATGCAGCTAATTTACAAATTATATAGTAATTGTTTATGACTTTCACTGTCAACACAAAACGAGATATCATGATAAAAAATAAGACTCAGTTTAATCATGCATCCTAAGGTGATATCCCTGCATTTTTGGCAGTGTTGAGACGGATAATTTTATTCTGCCCAGATAAGATTTGCAAGATATTTTGAGTTTCACAAAAAAGATTCTTCCTTTCTCTCCATATTATTACATGGTAGCCCAAAACCAGCCATTAACCACTGCTCAGGGTGACAAATTCAGGCAGCAAGATTCACATCAAGCTGATCAGTTTTGAAGTGTTTTTACAGAAAGTTAAGCCAAATTATTTTTTACTTCTTCAGAAATTTACTCGAATGTTTATCATCCAGAAAAATATACATCCATGTTTCACTCTACAAGCTCTTCTGTAGCGATCAAATAAAAATAAATTTTTAAAAAAATATTTAATAATTACGTAAGGATTCAAGTAGTAAAAGCCCCAATCCTAGAAACATTCAGGAGGTAGACCTAGTGCAGGTAAGCTGGTCTCATGAAGTCTAGAAGCCATCAGAGAGTTGTTTGAATTCATTTCCTAAGGACAGATGAAGCTCCCATTCAGAGCCTCCTCACCAGTTAAGATTTCCCCTCAAAGAACTCACTGAATAATTGGGCCTATTATTAAAAGTTTTTCAACACAGAAAGCAACAACAAAACTTAATGTCTAACGCAATTTTCTTCTCCCGTTGAAACATTAACACTGTTTTGTCTGTTTAAGCAGCAAGAGAAAATGGTAAGGCTTTACCTACCAGAAAAAAAAATTTAGAAATTAACAACAAAAAAAAAAAAAAAAAAAAAAAAGAGTAGACTATTCAACCTGTCATTTTCCTTGAAGTTAATGAGAGCTTATGGTGGGAATTAATTGTGTAGGATAGACGCTGGACACAACATTTCCTACTGAAAGCTGTGGCTACATTCCCTAGGTGTATTTCATTAAAATATCATTAATATATCATTAAAATATTTACTTAAAGAAGATGGCAGGACTACTGAAGGCTGCTCTTTGCCATTATGTTTGGCATCAACAGACATTTTGAGAGATGGGCAAGGATATCCAGGTAAGGGAGAGATGCTATGGCATCCTCCTCCTCCCTGTCTGCTTCCAAAGTTTATATCCCCTTCCACGGATCTGCAAATCCCTCAATGCCAACACGTTGATTTTGGCCCAATATTCAGTAGTGTCTGAGTTACATCCCTACGCAGTGACCCCACAGCTAACACACAGAAGCCTTCTTCCTTCACTTCGAGGTGCAGCGGGCAAACCACAAAAAAAAAAACAACAAAACAAACCACACAAGAAAAAAAACACACCACCAAACAAATACATACTGGAAACAATTGCACACATTTGATTTGACAAAAGCACTTGTTAAAATATTTATCAGAAATATCCAGCAGGCACACACCGATGCCTGCTCCTCACACAGCTCTCTGTGCAGTGAGGCCATCCCACGCCTCAGCACCGGACAGAAAACCCAGATGCAATATGTAAATCACAACAGGAGACAGGCTGAGAAACCTGAAGCAAAGACATTTTATATTTGCCCAGCCATAATTGCTGTTTATCCATTTAGCGTACAGCTCAGTTGCTTTGTAAGCTAACAGTAAATACTTCAGAAGAAAAACACGCTTTCAAAAGGTATAGCACAGAAGGCTCCAGAGAAGGATTTCAGCCATTTTAGCATGTAATTACTCCTTTTTTCTCGTCTTACTTGCATGGAGTTTGGCCACAGTCTGAAGTCTATAAATTAAACATTCATAACAACGATGGCTGCACAATAATAATAATTATTTATTTTTTCCAGCATGTTTCATCTTGAAAGGCCCCCTGATGTGCAGCCAGCTGTCCCAGAGAAAGGCACGCAGAGCACAGCGTGCTGCAGAATAAAATGCCCACAAGACGAAACACCAGCAAGTCTTGGTGCCTCAGCAGATTTGGTGTCCATTTCAGGCATCTTATACCTGTTCTCTTTATACAGGCCCTGAAATATGGGCTTGCATACTCTGAGCCTACTGAATTTGCTGCTGGAGAAAGGATGATGGGCTAAATTAACCCTGAGCAGACACAGTCCTAGCGCAACTTGCGGCGCCCTTGTTACTGAGGATGTTTTCCTGATGATCTCTAAAGCCTGTGTAACCCTCGAGTCACTCCTGAATAATTTGTTCTTCTCTAAAGAGGAATATAGGAACTTCAGAGTAACATCAGAAAGATTATAAAGAGGTTTTTTTATCTAGTAGCAGAGGCAAAAGCTTAAGAAATGAGTTTGTCAGATATTGTCAAGATCTTTTGTTTCTGTGCCATGAGCATCTGAGAAATCCAGATTATTGGCTGGAAAACAGAAATAATAGAATCTTCATGCTTAATAGATTACAATATCATGACAGAACCCCAGACATTCCAGTCCTGCTGCAATGGAGCAGCTCAGGCCCATCAGCTGCTGTGCAACTACTCCAGTCACATTTTCACCGTCCTTTTGCATGGTTTTTTTTCTGTATCCAGTGACTGGGGTTACAGGAGAGATGGGATAAATTGCAGAAGGGAAAAACTGGCAGCGACCCCCTTTGAGACACCAGAAAGACTGAGCCCAAGGCAGAAGGTAGATGACGTGTTAAAGTTACCCATCACTTATGTGAAACAGTCACAAACAAGACTTTAAAACCACAATATTTGTCTTTGATTTAGGCACTTAGAAATTCCAGCTTTTCCAGAAAACTACATTTCACTCCCTTCCTGTCATTCCTATGTCCTGGTTTCCCAAAAACAAAATAGAGTTAACATTTATTCAGCTAGACACCTATTACAAACTCATTTAAATAGCTTCTAGTTTTATATCAGCACTTTTAGGTCAACAGCATTACCGGAGCAGCTTGACTCTCCCCAGCTTGAAAATAGCTTCCAGGTACGTATTTTAAATGCATTTGTCTTTGATGAGAGGCTCGCCCATCAGCCACATTTTGTCGCTACACTGTGCGTCTCAGCAGCCTTTCCAAACCAAGTATTTTGTATATGCTACAAGAGAATCTCCTCTGCTGTGTAAAAGAAGAAAAACCCCGCAAATTCAGTAAATATAAACGACCAAAAAACAGTGCAAAACTATGCAACCTGTAGCAAACCATACTCCAGGGAACTGCTAACTGCTTCTCAGGAGTACTGGGTAAAGTGTCTATATGGATCACATCATGATGAATTACCGACACTTTTTACATGTATGTCACCTAATTCTAACATTTATCCACTTTATGTTACAGCTTCAGCTTTAATTTGATCATCCTCCCTATTTTCTCTGCATCCCAAACACCCTTGGGAGCCTTAAAAATAACACATGTATTCAAGCCCAATTCAAATGAAAACACCACGTTTAAATCCAGGCCAACAGTAAATAATGATTGGCTTCTCCCTTCGGATGCTAGAACTGGATTTAGACAGGTGAAAATAGTCCCAGGTTGTCTGTCCAATATCTACATTTCCCACCCATTAGTCCCTGTGGCAGAATTCCCTTCTAATGGGCTGAATTTTTGCACTAATTTAACACTAAAATGGCTCAATCTGATGGCAGAATATTTTGTGCTCTGTCAGGATCCCAAAGAACAGCATGTTAAGTTAAAAAATAAATTAAAAAAACAAAAAAAAGGAATTCTTTTTGTCAAAGACTGAAGAACAGATGACAGATGTTCTTGAAAGCTTATACCGAAGATGAGTAGTGTTGTGAGCAAGGAAGAGAAGATTTAAGGAATAACTTCTAAATCCGAGGATGACATCAAATTCATTTTCAGCACTGGCAGCATTATATTTCCAGCAAAATGAGGTACAGCACTGAGCTCTGGTGCAAGGTCCAAGCCTGGCTTAGTGGGCCTGATCCTGTTGCCACTTCAGATAACAGAGGGTTTTGTTTTAGAGTTTAGTTCCTTCACACAGGCGAAGGCAAGAGCCCCCAAACCAGATGTTATCTGTGATTAATTCCCTGCCACGGAAGTTATCAGGTCCAGCAAGTTTATCCCCAGTGAACTTGGGCTTTGCTGTGTTTGTTCCTGCTCATTCACACCAGCTCACAGGTGTGTGCACGGCCGCTGCGCCCCAAAAATCCTGCGTTTATAAACCAGACAGCAGGAGTTTATCCAGGATAAACACTGCCAACGCAGAGCCGTCCCAGGTCCTCCCTGAGCCCTCCCTGCACTGCTCACAGCACGAGCCAGGGATCCATCAGGCTGGCACCCACCTCTCTGCAAACGTTGTGGGTTTCGATTTATCCTCTGCAGTGGGACACTTTCTGTTGTCAAAGTGAATTAAAGAGGTTGCATTTGATTTACCACCAAACGACTAAAAGCTGTTTGCCAAAGGCTGACAGATGTATGCGAGGCCACAGCTCAGCAGAAAAGGACTCCGGGCAGGATCTCTTGTGAATTTGCCCAATGCTTTCTTTCATTTTCTATCCAAATTGGAAAAATTTATTGTAAATTTAAGTATAGGGCTCCCTTTCCTCAAAGTGACAGGTAGTGCCCTGTCCACTTGTCGGAACAAAATCAGAGCTAAAAAAAAAAAAAAAAAACAACAAAAATCAGCAGCAAACTGAAGGCAGTATGGTGATGGACAGGGAGGTGCCCTTGGAGTCCGGCACGGAGGAGAGTGGAGGCTGCAGCTGGAAATACTGAGCTGCTGGAAGCATGCATGGGGGGAGGAAAAGCGATAAGCAGGGGTCAGTGGAGCCAGATTTATCCACACCGAAATGAAGAAAAACTTCTCCCTCCAAAACAGCTGGCAGTCAGTCACAGGCTGATAGGACAGATTGAAGGGGGCACAGTGAATAAGAATAGATATTTTTATATTCCTAATGTTCAATTTTAAGTTGATGTCATAAATATTAATAAAGGAAATATTTATTATGGACAACGGCCATTTTTCCAGCCTTTCGGCAAAGTGTTTTTTTTTTTTTTTTAATTCACTCCACTCATCAGAGTGAAAGAGGATTTTTAAAGGTGCCTCTAATGACACAGAGATGGAATGAGCAGCTTGGGGCGAGGGGTAGTTTGCTTGGGTTTTGTCTTCAATCCAAACATCAGTGCAGCCTGTCACTTGACTTTGAAAGGAATCAGCCCACTAATATAAGACCTAGCAAAGTGTTTCAGCTATAACCCATCCTAAAAATGCACATTGTGTACATGCAGGGATATACACACACTCCTACTCTCTATAGATTAAATATATATATTTTAATGAGTCTGTCTTTTCTGACTCCAAATGTGAAGCGCACATGCTAGCTACATAACAATATAACACAAAAGATATTAAACTTTCCCTATCAGAGTACTTGTCCACACAGAAAGCCTCTTGGAAAGTAATGGTTCCCAGGGAAGTTTGCTCACATAATTTTTTTAAGTCTTTGCTAGAGTTTTAATAGCTTGTCTGGGAAATTTAGAAGAGCTCTGGAGATCAAATGTCAAATTCCTCCCATGCAGTTTTGAAATTTCACTATTTAATTTTAATTTCTTACTACCCAGCCATATTGTATCTTGAGGGCCTCTTCCAAGCAAGAAGAGACCTGCAATAATAAAAGGAATTTAAAATTATTATTACTGAAAGACGTGAGAACTGGTTGCGAGATGCCATATGCCATAGGGCCTAAGACAAATGCCATTTATACAAAGCCTCCATGAAGCCAGAGAATTCATGTTTTCAGTGTAAATTATTCTGCAATTCCAAAACTTTTTCTAGCTGTAATGGAAACTAATTGCCGTATTTACTTCAACATTACTACACAACAACTACAGAATATGCTACAGCCCAGCCTGCCCTATGCCCCAGCATAAACCTTCTGAGACTTTTAGCAAAAAGGAAAAATAACAATTCATTTTTCCACCAATTCTTCCTTATATCTGCCTGAATAGAAAAAAAAAAATTCCATAATCATATCATACCAGAAAAATTAATGCTGGACACTCGGACACAGCTGCACCTTGCTCACCTCTCCTGACTGTTTGGACCATCACGCTATTCAACAGTGAGATTGCCTTTTTTTCAGAAGGTTTTCCAATATTTAGACTATTCAAATCACAGTTTATTTTAACGGGTAGCAGTATCTATCATGACTTGCCCCCCTCTCTCCCAGCAGCCAGCCCAAGGAAAGCAGAAACTGCAACTCACGTGCTTCACATACCCAACTTCCTCTTCCTTTCTTACCCTAATGGATCAAAAGCTTTAGACATGAAAATCTTGTTAGCAATGCCACGCTCACCAGCCAATTTTCAGAGTTCAGCATATGTCTAATCAAAAGATCATCCGTATAAATCAGACTTTCCTTTTTAATTGTAACGTCTCACTGGGCCTTTCTAATAAATATTTTAAATTCATTAAACAAGGTTCATAAAAGTATCACCTTGGGCCTTTTAAACACTTCAGAATTTTAAATGTGAGCCTGACTTAGAGCTCGAGCTTACTCGTGTTTTATGCTGGCATTTCTCTGTGTTGACATTTGAGACTTTGCTGGGTGTAACACTGCTTCATCATTCCTGGCTGCCTGCCGCGAGGACCCGATGCCAAACGGCAACGATTGCCGTCTTTGTTTGAAGCAAAAAAATACAGCGGCAAAGGATTATCTCTGGTTTCAAACCATCTCTAGGTAACTCCTATGACTTGCCTGTCAACTGGTACCCAAAGGATGCATCTGGTGAAGGTTCAGATCCCACCGTGGTGGGGACAGGGCATTGCGGCTCCATCGGTGTTGCTGCAGGTTGAGTTTGGCAAGGCTGCACATTGTTCATGGAACCAGGGACAGTAACAACGTAAGATAACTCCTTCAAAGCCTTAGGATGCAGAGAAAGTGTTCTCAAAAAGGTCACTCTTAATAGATAACTGACAAATTAATAGCTCCTGATCTAAAACTTGAGCATCACCAGAACTCTCTGTGTAAAGGAACAGAGCCCAGATGGCAGAACCACAACAAACGATCATTTCTAGTGCAAGATGTTCCTGTAGACACCTTGGCCAGAGGCTATGACAACTGTGACTTGAAAAGACACCTCTCAAATTTGGGGAGGAGGGGGAAAACAGGACTCATCTTAGATTTTCTTCTTGCCTTGAAACAAAACTTACCTTTTCATTTTTAAGTGCTGTGGCTTTTTTTGCTCTAATGAAGTAGCTTAAAATGAAAGATCTCAAGAAAAAAGCATCAAATTAACTTCATATCCCCCTATCACTTGTGAAGCATGTGGAAATTGTCCAGTAGATATTAATGTCTTACACATAAATACTTGGACATGTTAAATCTACACTTTTTTAAAATGCCTTTAAATTATAATACATTACACTACCTAGTCAAGCTCTTATAATTCTGGATTTTTGGAATCGCATAAAATAAGCACATTTGAAGACAAACTGGATAAGTAGTATAGAATATTATCCTCAGAGTAACAGATGAGTAGTAAAAATGCCTGTGAAAACCAACCTGGGGTGCTCCCATCTTCTTGGGATTAAGCCCAGGTATATACATCCTGTTTTGAGGACAAACATGACCATCAAGGCACACGGGCCAAATTTTATGCTTCAGTGTTACCAGAAACGTTTCACAGATTTTAATAATTTGAGAACAAGATGATCTGTTGAGGTGGGGTTTGGCAATTTTATTTCCTTAATGAAAAACTAAAGATCAGTCTCCGCAGGTTAAGTATCCACAGCAACTGCTTTACTGCATATGAGCTATTGCTAAAAACCCAATTATTTTTCTATTTCACTGCCATTTTAACATAATGGCTGTTGTCTCTGCACCTACTAGAAATAACAATTTGACATGGGGTGGGGAGGGCTCCTCTTTCTTCCCTACAAATCCATTTCTCACCCCAATTTTGGGGACCGATTTTCCTAAGATCTTATGAAGAAAGCTTGAGCAATCAAGCAGATACAACAAGCTGTTCAGTGTTCCTATCCAACTTGCATAAATACAGATCATGCATAAGCTAAAATGAAAACAAATAAAAAGAAAAAAAAAACTGAAACAAATAAAACCCCAAAATATCTACAGTGGCTTATCATTTTACTATTGAATTTAATTAGTTAAAATCAGAATTAGGGTGGGAGAGGGGGGGGATAGGAGAGGGAGGGAAATGTTTTCTCTTCCTATTAAGTACTGACATTCTGGATTCAGCATCTCATTAATAAAAATGAAGTTTCACAGACTGTAACTGTTAGAAGTGACACCGTGTCTTCCCATGGGTTAAGATGTACACCTGGGAACAACTTTTCAGAGAAGTGGGGTAAGGAGGAGGACACCAACAGAAAATAACTGGTTACAGCTGTCAACCCCACCACAGACACCACGGCTTCATACTCTTCCACATCAGCATCCTTTTCAGCTTCAGCAGCACAGTAATCACGGCTCAGACCCCCAAAACATTTCCAAAGGAAAGAGGGGGAAGTGTTAACAATACCATTTACTTGCCAACATGAAAATTTATGAAAGTATACTGGCCTGTCTCTGAGGACTCTTTACTTACAGTGTGCATATCTAATGCATCTCAGCAGAAATATCCTGAACTAGAGGATTCAACTCAAGGTCAGATATAATTTCTTCAACACAAGGATACTTTGAGATAATTTCAAGCCGTGTAAGAAGATTTATTTAAGTATTCAGTATAAACGGCTTGTCTAACCTTTGCTGTTCCAACAGCTACTCCCTTAACATTATTTTTAGGACTAAAAAGCAACTATTAAAAGAACAAGTGTTTTATACAGAGGGATTGGTATTATTTATCTGATTAAATTTATTTTTTTAAAAAAGTTATCTGTACTGGTTAGCTTTGTTTAGCTACTAGTTGCGAGTTGTGTTGCTTGTATCTCATCCATACATATATTTGGAGACTCATACCTACAACCCAGCAGTAAAATCCATCACAAAATTTGACATGAAAAGCAACACAGTTGAGGTACATGAAAGAAAAGGTATGGGTGGAAAAAAAAATAAATCTAATAAGTAGGTTTTATTTAAGCAAATGTTGGAGAGTCGGTGAAGTAATTTGGCTGTTCCATCACTTTTTACATCCAGCAGCCTCATTTGTGCTGACAATCCTTTACCAGTAATTTCAGACAGGAGAAAAGCCTTGGAAGAAAACGGATAGTTTCAGACAGATTTCTTTATGTCCTTTTATCTTATCAGTAGCAAAGATGCTCGTTCTACACCAACTGCGTTTCAAGCCATACAGCGCGGTGAAGGGTGAAGCCTTCACTCAACGCTGGTGGAGTGAAGCATCTGCTCTGTGCTCTTGGAGGATAGTTCCTCTGGAAAAGCTTTGGTGTATAATTGACACATATTATTTATTGCAAATGTTTCTGGCAGTCAGATAGTTTGTTTGGTTTTTAATTTGTTTAGTATTTATTGCTTGGTGTACCTGTGGCCTGGATACTCAATAGGTAAGTTCCTCTGTAGTACTTAAATAGGATTTACTAACGACATCTCTTCAATATGAGAAATTTACATTGCCACTTCATGAAAGAAATGCTCTGCTCTAACCACCTCGTTAAATAAATTGAGAATATATTCGCTTTCCTAGCACTCACTTCAAAGCACACACGCTCTATGGATTCCCAGCTGTCAGCCAATGTGCTTGCACTTCCTGACAAGGACACAGGGAGGAGAAAAAACAACACACACAAAACAAAACCAAAAAAAAAAAAAAGAGTCAGCTACAAGAGCTTAATAATCATAAGAAGATATGTCCTTAATATTCCCAACATACAACGATGCTGCCTAAGCAGCTGTTGTCAGAAAACTGACTCATGCTCCGAGAGCTGCCTCAGTCCAGCTGCAGTCACATGTAGTTCATATTATGGTCTTAACCAAAGAATTTTCTTTATAAATACAGAAATCAAATAGCATGCTTAAGTCACTCAGGTCAAGACAGGGATTTTCAAAGTATTCAGTATTGAGATAGTTCTTCTCCTTCCATGGACACTGGTGTGTGGGTTTGGTTGTTCGGGTTTTTTTTTTTTTAGCAGCAAGGAAAAAGCAATAAAAATTTAAAATAATCAAGCAAAACCAAAACTCCAGTGCCAGCTTATTAAATATCCAACCAGTCTGGACTAGCTGTATGCACCTTACTCATTTTAGCAGGTTATTACTGTCTGAAGATATATTTATTTTTGCGTTAAACAGGCATTCAAAAAAAGTAAGTAAAATGATTTGACAGGGGAATTTGGATAGTTTAACAGAGAAATTATTGATCTTAAATAGTCGCCACGTGGCCACATACCATGGCAGTTTCTCACCCATTCTCCCCAGAGGGACAGGTACTTTTTCACACCTCACCTCCAGCAGGCAAGGAAGAGGTGGCTGCTCTCTTCAGAGCATGCCCCTTCCCAGGGCCTGTTTGCAGCAAACATGCTATTAGATTAACATTTAAAAAAAAAAACAACACCCCACCCTGAAGTCTGTATTTTAAAGGATTCTTCTCTTCCAACAAGGTATGCAAAAATAGTTACACTGTACATCAACTGAGCTATAAAAGAACCTGCTATCATTTCATTTGCTTTTATAACCTTCCTCCACACATAATACCACATTATGCACATTATAATGAAACCTGATTACACCAAAACTTGTAAGACAGCTGGGTGGTGTTCTGTTAAACGGGCTCCCTCCCCACACACTCACGCACTTTTCCAAAAAGCCTTGTCTTCCTTGATTTCCCAAATACAGCAGATGTTCGACAGTCTCATCATGAAAACCACATTAACTGAATGAGAGCTGTAGGAAAGGAATTTTTAAATAAACAAAATACTCTTGTGGTTGGAGCCTGGGGTCTTGTTCCTTTGGCTTGGCATGCATGTGTTGGGGGGGAGAGGGCGTGTGTGTGTTTTATGTGGGTTTTTTTTAATTTATTTTGGGTTGAGGATGGGGTGTAAAGTGCTGCTTTTAATTCTTTTGCACATCTATCCTATAACCGCTTAGTTTCAAAAAACAAGAACCAAACCACACAACAAAAAACAAATTACACTATTAAATTAAGTCTTAACTGATTGACAAAACCAAGCTACCTAGTTCAGCAAACTGACCGTTCAGTGCTTAGGAATGACTATCTCCCCCGTTCAGTACTAATATGCTCTGTGACAGCACTGACACCTCAACAGCATGGAAAGTGGTTTCCTTGCATTGTTTGCTGCCTGGAAAGTGAAGACTGGCAGATGTTCAGCCCTTCACTTGCCAGGAAAATTAGCACTTTCCCAACACATATGCATACTGAGTGAAGCATCCTGTAGTCATTGACAAAATAGATCTCAGCATGGCAATGGGCTGATTGGAGACAGGAGCTCTTCAAACTCAATATGTCAAGAAAGTACAGGCAAAGTTATTATTTGCAGCCACACAATCAAGACCTCGGAACAGTGTTAATTAGCATGACATCAGAACCATCCACCCATAGCAGCTCCACTAAGACAAACTAATTTACAAAGCTTTAACGGAATAAGTGTTTCATCAGTTTGGATTTAAACATAAGGAATCCCAGGTTACAGGGGTTTTTTTTGTATGTTTATTTGTACATCAATTCTATTTCTAATTCTGAGGTTATTAATATACTTATTTGTGTTCAGATGAGAAAAATGCACAGTTTTTCTGACTTTACTCGCATTATTTCAAATTTTTCGAGAAATCAGTCTAAATTGTTACTTTTTTTCTTGCCTAATCCCTGTTAAACCATACGAGTGATTGCTACAGTAAGTCACAAATCTACTAACAGTAAATTGCTACCTAATGCTCTGCATTTTGTACGATTTGCGTGAAGAGCTGCAGCCGTGGGAAGGACTCACGTTGGAGAAGTTGATGGAGAACTGTCTGCTGTGGGAGGGACCCCCGCTGGGGCAGGGGCAGAGGGTGAGGAGTCCTCCCCTGAGGGGGAAGGAGCAGCGGAGACGAGGGGTGATGAACTGACCACAGCCCCCATTCCCCGTCCCCCTGCGCCGCTGGCGGGGAGGAGGGAGAGAAATGGGGGGTGAAGCTGAGCCCGGGGAGAAGGGAGGGGTGGGGGGAAGGTGTGTTAATTTTTATTTTATTTCTCATTAATTTATTACCAATCAAATCAGAGTAGGGTAAACTAATTTCCCCAAGTCAAGGCTGCTTTGCCCATGACGGTAACTGGCAAGTGATCTCTCCCTGCCCTTATCTTGACTTTTTCGTTATATTTTCTCCTCCCTCTCCAGCTGAGGAGGGGAGTGATAGAGCAACATTGGTGGGCACCTGCTGTCCAGTGAGGGTCAATTCACCCCAACATCCCACTACAAAATACAACGTTAGAGATGCAGTCGGCACATGGTGCAAGAACTCTACGCCCTGCCCCTTCGTGTTTTCCAGCACCACAATTAGGACCAGTGCTTCTGCATGGTCAGAAGACAAGAATATTTGATTAGATGAGCCCAGATGGAAATAGGGCTCTTCCTGGGCAGCTACTGATGTGCAGCAGCCCTTCGGCACAGAGGCTGTGGCTCCTTGTACTTCACAGAGCTCAACCACTCAAGTCATTCAAGCAGCATCTCTTAAGTCCAAGTTCTCAGCAAAGGCTGTAGTTACACAGTCCTCTGTAAATACTATTTCAGCAATAATAACTGGGAACGGTTCATCTAACTACAGAAACAGCATAGAAGGACAATGTTACTGTTAATCTTGGTATTTCAAATAACCCTGATAAGTAGCCTTATTAGTCACTATTTGGTGTTATCTTCTGTGATGCCACATGAAACCCACAATCGCTTGAAACAGCATTTCCTTTTCTGTTCATAATTGTCAGGTATGAAATACAGCTCAGCTTGGACCAGTAAAGCATCAATACAGGATTGCAGCTACATTTGTTTCTTCTATAAACAGCATTTCATAGCAGACTGGGAGTGTTCACAGTGGAATTTATACCACTTTAACAATAAAATGAAAGTCATGTTGTGGGAAACAGCATAAAAATACATATTTAATGACAAAATCTTGTACATACTAGCCTAGAATAATGTTGAAGTCATCCTTTTCTTGTAAAAACATTGAAGAGTGTATATACTAACCAACTTAACACAGGTCATACGTTTGAATGATTGGGATTCATAAAGTGGCACAGAACACATTGAGCTGTCTCAGCATTTTAGGGCTTAAGTTAAAAATATGAAGCAATAAAATTCAAATGTGATTATTCAGAAGGTGCATCTGGTCACTGCTGGAGAGCAGCGTTTGAGCTGGACCGCTCAGCAGGCAGGTGAAGTACAGGCGGCTGGCGAGTGCCGTGCTCACTCTTTGGATGAGGCAACCACTTGCAATTGAAGTCATGGCTGTGAGGGACGTGGCCTAATGGAACCTCCCTTGGTCTAAAGCTGATGTTCCCCACTGCTCTGAGGGCCCTGATCATCATCAGCCTCGCCCATTAGGCCTCGGTGGGTTTTTTGTCTCCCTTGCCAGGTCAATAGTAAATATTTGTCACAAATTTGAACCTAATGATTTTTGCACTAATACAGGCAGTTTGAATGTTCTGGCAGGTGAAGGAAGATGCTTAGGAACAGAAGAAAAGAAGCATCTGGGCAAAGTGATACAAGTCAAATACAAATCAAAATGAGCTACAAGCCAAACACATCCACCTCCTCCTTATTTATCCATGGGAAAGGAAGAAAGAACTTATCAAGTCCTACTTACTACCTATATTTGTGTCATCTTCTGGGCTCAGTAAAACAATGGGCAACTGTGTTTTCGCCTTTTTCTAACTAGTGAAAGAAAGGGGAGAAGGGTTTAAGGGGGAGAGAGAGAGAGAGAGAGAGAGAATCACTGAAATGGTAAGTAAAGTTTAGGAAATAAAATGGCGGGGGGACACAGGACAGGGACAAAAGGAAAACAGGATGTAAAGCTTTGGTTACAGAGAGAGCATTAAATCTTTGAATTCATTGCCTTCATGTGCAAACTGAAAGAACATAATTTTCAAGTCAGATTTTGAACATTAATAAACTTCTTTTGCCTAGACATACACTTTCAATTCACATATATATTTTCCTAAGGGGAAAAAAAAATATATATATATATATATATCAAACCCAGGAAATTCCCACAGAGGTAATGAACAGCTATTCTCTTAAAAAAAAAAAAAAAAAAAAAAAAAAAAAAAAAAGCAGGAAACCCAGCAGGGAAGTCTCAGTGAAGAAATGCCAAAATTTGTGTTATAAATATCCAGGGTTTGACTCCAGGGAAGCACTAAATGGTGGTGGGGATCCCTACAGATGTAGCAGATATCACTCTGCTGCTCACCGCCCTCACTTCATTTGAGAGACTCATGATGACATGGACTCACAGCAGCTTTGCAATCATTTCTGAGCACTGGAGGCTGACCTGGCTCAAGAGCTCTGCTATAAATAACCTGTTTGTTTAATTTAATAGAAGGGTTTTAAGAAAGAAACAAGGGAAAGAAGGAAAAACAAGCCATTCCTTAAACTCCTTCAGGGTTCTTAACGTGCCAAAGCCAGAAGGTGCTGATCATACATAAAATCCAAAGGGCGGTGAATATTTAGAAGAAAAAAAAAATCCACCGTAAACACCGGTAAGGGAAGACTGGCATTGAATCAGGGAACTCAGCCTGAAGCAGAGAAACCAGGAGGAGTCTCACGGAGCCAAATGAACCTGAAGGAATCAGACATGCCTTCAGGAAGAAAACATTAAAATAAAATATTCATGCTATAAACATGCCTTCTTCTGACAATGACCTGAGCCCTGCAGTTAAGATAAGCAGGACAAGTGTCTAAAGGCTTTTTGACTCCCACTGACAATGTTCCAGGCAGACAGCAGTCACCAGCACACGGAGGAGCAATAATCTCTGTAAACTTTCCACGGCCAGCAGGCTCAGAAGGACCCAGTGGCAATGTCAGAGCGCGATACTAATGGGGGAATCGAATGGGAGAACCTGCCCCAAAAAAACATCACTCCTGTGCCGCAGCAGCGAGCTCAAAAGGGTTGTAGGTCTATCAAAAAGGATTATGTGTTTTGGTGAGATTAGTGTTGCTCTTCTCTTACGGACATGAGGAAAAGGAGTACAAGCAAGAGAAATTCTGACTCAATTAGCATTTGCTTTGCAGTTGCAATAATAGTTCACCTCATATTTCAGTTACAATTTGAACTGTACTTTAAAATACGCAATATTTTACTTACATAACTGGAATTTTCAGCATGACCTTTCAGAAATAGGGATCAGCGCTACACACCTCCAAGGAGTGTGAGAAATCACTTATTCAAAACTAGATAGACAAAAGGAACACATACCTCAACACACCACAGCTCCAACAGCAGTGAAAGCTCTTCCCAAAAGAAATTTATAAATTCACAAAAAAAAAAAAAAATGTATGTCACCATGACAACTAACGTGAGTTTTGTAAATTCTTGACTCAGTTCTCATACTGAAGGGGACAGGGGAAAGCTTGCAACGACATCAATACTTGACACATTAGCCTTTCACTTTTGTTTTATCACACTGCTCATGTGCTCTCAAGTTTGCCGACCCCATATTCTTGAGCCCACCGAAAAGATGTGACAATCTTGTCTCCATATATAACCAAAAATGTAAAACCTGGATCTCTTTTTAACAGTATCTTTTCCTGTAGCCACTCCAAAGGTGAGCCACAAAGAAGATCCGAGATCTAATTTTTGATCTCCCATGACAAAGAGCTGTTATACTTAGTAGCAGCAAATAAATGCTAAACCTAAATGCACGTTTCAATAAAATATTAGTGTCTTGTAATTCATTCCACTGTATTTTCCATTTATCAATCGGTTTCATCTAAGTCATTTTCAGACAGAGAATGTAGTAACTCTCATCTCCCCAAGAAAAGCTTTGTCGATACTAAATGAGCAAAACTTTTCCTTGCTCTCTCAGCTGGGGAAGATGCAAAGGGAATGAATGGCCAAACACGTTCCCCTCCTCTCCGTCTCTGTGACACAGGAGGGAAGGGGTCACACAAAAGCTGATTGGGAAGAGCTGAGAATGCACATTTTTTTTCCTCATGATTTCTCTATTGAAAATCCACTTTCCCAGCAAGATAGAAATTTAAGAGTCCAGAAGGACAACTGGCTGACTTTTTTCTTGAACTCGCTACCACCAGCCACATCCTGCTTCTATTACCATCATTCATGCTATGTTGTGCAACCACCCAATTTAGGGCCCTCAGAGAAGGAAGAATTGAAGGACTTTTGCTTTTCTTTACTATTTTGATGATTTTACTTGCTGGCTTGAAATGCTCTTGGACATGTCACAGTTTTCTTTCACTACTGTTACAATGGCTCTACAGATAAACAAGGTTAAAATCTCTTCTTCCATTTCTGTAAAGACTTACACAAGGGCTCTGCACTTAAAATGGCAAAGCTCCCACAGACTTGTGAACAACCACAGGATATTTTTCTTCACATCTTTAAGTCTGGATGTCTCCTTCCTAGTCAGTCTTACTTCAAAGACACAAACAAATCCTAATTTGACGGTCTTATCAGGGAACTGCAGGAAAAGGAAATATTTTCCTTCTGTCTTTATCTCTTTCATGATTAAACATAATTGACAAAACTATTAGGCCTGAACAGTGACCATGTCCCTGGTTCAGAGGGAAAAAAACACCATTAAAAAAAAAGCTACTTTGAGTGAGGTATTAGGCCTATTGATATTTCCTAGAGTGGATACAGAAAGGAGCCTATTTCAGCATCTCTCAGGTCACCAGCAAATGTTACGATTATGTGCCTCCATACAATTGAGGCACAGATGTAGGAAGAACATTGAGCTTTGGGGGATAATCAGATTTATTTTTTTTTTTCCAATAAGTAGAGCATATTATTTTCAAGTGGTTAACTGAGAATAACTCTTGCAGAAGTACAATATAACAGTAATTATTCCGAAATCAATGGCACAAAAGGGTTCATTTTAAATCATATTATGATTGCTGGATTAAAGTAGTTATTATATAATCGGATAGCAATTACTCCACCTTAATAATTTCTGGGTTTCTAAGGGTGAAAGTGATAATACAAGCTACAGCAGGTGTCAAATTTTAGACTTTGTGAAATGAATATTCTAAAGGCTGGAAAGAAACAAACATATTAGCATATAAAAACCACAAGCACAGAAAATAGCTAAAAATAGAAAAATACTTCAACCCTCCTGCCTTGAGCAGACATTCAGAAGCAGTTCACTCATGACAAAGGACTTCAACACGTGGTTTAAATCACAAGGAACCCAGAGTTCCTCATCATCCCTTCTCTGAACAATCTTAATAAAGTCGATTTATACAAGAAATCGTTGTCTATAACTTAGCCACTTCTTTACCAGAGCAGAGAGACAAGTCTCTTAACAGCTCACATATTCGCAGGACACTGTAGAGCCATGCTTCAGAAAGTCTTCATCACACATGGCTTTGCTCTGGTTCAAATTTCTACCAACTCCTTTACTGCAAAGGCAGCCTCAAGTCATATTGTTCTTCCTTATTTCATTTCTCTTTGATCTGAAACTCTCTTCTCGATTCTTTAAATATCAGGCACCTACTGCTTTTTAATCACATCTCAAAGAGCATCTCTTTCCCAGATCCCACCTAAAACCCAGCTCAGAAGAGTTGAAAAGAATGTAAGCAAAAAACAACCCGCTTAGTAACCTTCTGCAATTCCCCCATTCTTTCAGTGATGGCTTTTACATATTCCCAGCTCCTGAAAGATAGCCATGCTAGGAAAACAAAGCAATGAGGTTTTTCCAGATTCAAGAGCCTGTCCATGAGACCTTAGATACAGGAACCGAGGCTTTGTTTCAAGCTTCCTTAGAGAAAAGGTCTCATCCATGCCTCAGTGGACACAATCAGCACCTAACTGCTGCAAGACAGAATACACAACTTCCTTATTATTCTTTAAAATACAGTTCGCTTTGTGGAAGAATATACCAGTTTGGATTACAAACTAAATGGCAAGTTAAAATGAAGTCCACCTAGTTTCTCACAGGACAAATATTTGAGATGTGCCATCGAATATAAAGTCCATTTGGCAAGGTAAGTAGACACTGAAGTTCAATATATACCAAGGTAAATGTGTGAAGTTTAATACAGTTAAGGAAAAAGGAAAGTCTCTTGACAAAAAAAGATAGCGATGTATCGATTGTAGATTTCCTAGATGTAGTTCAGCACACTAATTTCTGCACAGTCCTAGCAACATAAGGTTATACCAAGGAAAAATAGACCTTGAAACACAGTCAGGCAGTAATGTAAGCAGATGGATTTCTGTCAGTGAACGTTTCTGTAAGATTGATTTCATTCTGCGAGGATTTGTGGTAACTGAACGATTACAAGTGGTTCACAAAACCTAACCCGTTACGGAGGTTTGAAGTGAAAGCCATCAACATAGGGAAGATTTGATTAAAACCGAGAGAAATGAAATCTGAAAGCATTACAATCACAGAAATCAAAATGTGAAAGGGGGTTGTCACAAAAAGTCATGGAGAAGAACAAAAAAAAAAAGTGTTTTCCATCTAGATTTTCTTAGAAATAAACACTCCACAACTGTTACAGAACAAACCCAGCAATCTAGGTGAAGATGGTGTAGGACAGTCTCAAGAGAGCAAATATGTAGACGTGGCAAAACTGCTAGCCAGCTCAGAAGGAAAACTGCAGAGTCACAACCTTTCTACCAAGAGCATTCACTCCCACCAGTGCCAAAAGTGGTGTTGGACAGAGCTGAGTAAAAGTGGTGCCAACAACCCTGCAGACCCCAGACTGCAGGATTTCAGCCTAAGCCCTGCAGTCACTATCGTGTTCCACCAAATGCCTGTTCTTTGAGTAGCAGCCACAGTTAGACTCCTGTGAACCAAGAGAAGGCTCTTACATCATTCAGTTATCGGAGTGCACCCTTGCATATGAGCAAGTAGGGAAGAAAAAAAGTCCCAAAAGAAAAAAAAAAAAGTCAGTGATTAATTTATGATCTGCTGTGTGAGACTTGCTCGTGCCAGCTTGCATAATTAGAAGTGCTGTTATTGGTCGTAAGGAGTCGGTTTTAGATTCTAGCAGTGCCCATAAGCCACAGCAGGACTGCACATACGGTGTTGAATCTCAGCCCCAAAGCTGTCATCGAGTTCAACAGGCACAAGAAAAATCTCTGCTGTCCATTACCATCACGGCAAAAAACACTGTGTTAAAAAAGTATTTCTCAGCGTGCCTCAAGCAGTGAGATACTAAACATTAAAGCAGACATCAGTGCTACAAAACATTAAGGTAGTGTCAATAAGCCCTTTATGATTGCAAAGGTATATTAACCATCCATCCCTCACCCAACATTTTCCATCTACCTTCCAGCCCTACTTTCCATAAAGACAGCTGCTATGGCTAACACAGGCTGCCTAATTCCTCCTTTAACCAGCCTCATGTTGAATTCACACCTCCTGAAGCACCACAAGCCTGACGTACAGATCTCTTTGGAGATCTATAAAGTGCTGTGCAAAGCTGCGAAGTAAACTGTAAGACTGCATTACGGCTGGCCTCAACCTAAACTGTTTGTATGATGTAGGTAAAACATCAACACACAGAATCATCTAGGTTGGAAAGGACCCTGGAGATCATCTAGTCCAACCGTTAAATATATACAACAGGACAAAGCAGAAAGGTTTCCAGCCAAAAAATATTTCTCCGTCATGACTCCCCAAGAAAAGCATCGTAATACATCTAGTTATGGGACTACTTGGAAAAGGAAGTTAAAGATGGTATGGAAATATCCACTCTGCTGAAACAGCTTCACAGAACAGGGAATTTTAGCAGGTCTACTCCAGGAAAATAGATTCCCAAAGATAAATGGCAGCAAGGCGCATCAAGTCTTTATCGTTGGTAATTTTTGAAACACTAAACCAAAGAGTCTTAAATGACTATTCATATATTCCTTAGAAACTGGAAATACTGAATGTAACTAACGATCTTCCGCTACAAAGAGAAGCAAGTTATAAAAATAGTTAATAGTGCAGTTCTTTAACCTCTTTATCCATCTTGCTTAGAAACTAAGAAGAGCACTGCTACACCACCACCAAAAAAATTACGATTTCCACGTTAACACAGATCCCGTCTCAACAATTGTGCTGACTCGTGCCCTGTGATAAACGCTTGTGAGACACCGCAAGAGAAGTTATTATGAAAAGAAAGAAGTGTCGGGTGACTCCCATCCGTGTGCAATCTTAAAACCAAAAAAACCCACAAGCTAGAGGAATTGGCAGCTGGCACTTCGGGTTGTCAGCTGCCAACGAACTGCATTGTTTTAATTGTTGGAAATGATTGATTATGCAGCTGAGCTACTGAGGTAGCTGAACAATTTCATGACAACACAAACAATGGTAGTGTCATTCACTCTCCTCCAGATACGTGGTCAGATGGAGGGAACAGTGCTGTTTTGCCATGCTAAATTACAGCATCTAAGAGAATAGCTGTGATTATTTTCCCCGTCACTAAAGTTCAGTGTTTGTTGTTGCATCTACGTGGACACCTGTTGCCTGAACCAGCGTGTATCATCAGTTTGGAAGTGCAAAAAAAAAAAACCAAAACTTTTTTACAATATATATATTTATCTACACACAAATTCAAATTCTTTGTTCTTTAGGTCTCACACTTTTTCTCCTACCATAGGGCTTCTGCAGAACATTCAAAATGCTCAAGACAATATCAATTAGGAAGACAGGTCTTGCATCATCTTGAACCAGATAGAGAGGAATGGTTCCTTATTATTAAAATAACAGGGGTGTGTTCTATTTTGCCCATAAAATTAACTTTGTTCAGATCAATAGAAATTTAGAAGCTCTGGTAAGTAGGAAAGCAAGCTGAACACCTTCATTTGATTATCTTTCAGTCTCTCAGGCACATAAGCATTGCCTATGACTGAACTTGTCTGGAAAGGGAACAAAATAACTGAAGGTTGAACAGGAGTAAGTACTAATCCAAGAATCTCATCTTTCCAGGGGTGTGGGGTTTGTTTGTTGGTTTGGTTTTTGGGTTTGTTTTTTTTTGGTTTTTTTTTTTTGGGGGGGGGGGGGGGCATCCTCCAGGTTTTTTGTGGTGGATTTGTTGTTCTGGGTTTCTTTTCTACATCCTGGTGAGCTTCATCTCAGCAGCCCAGAGGAAAAAACTTAATGGGCTGTTACAAAGCACAACCTCCAGACTGTCAAAAACAGAAAACAAGAGGGAATTGGAGGAAAGAAAAAAGTTACAAAACAAAACAACAACAACAACAACAAAAAAAGAATTGGCGACTAGAACTTGTACAACTCCCAGTCCTAGAGGGCTGATTCTGGAGGAGCTTCTGGTTCATCAGGCAAACCTGACTCAGAGAGGCACACTGCTGGTTTGTTGTGGGTTTTTTCCAGCTGCTACATTGTTTATAATTAGCAAATTTTTCATGCATCAGAACAAGGGCCTGATCCTTCAGGCTGTAAACACCAGCTGACAGATCAATAGAAGACAGTTTGCTATGGGAAATACCTACAAATAATACTGTATGCCCATCCAATTTCTTCCTTTTCAAAAAAAAAAAAAAAACAAACACCTAAGTTTATTTGAAATGATGCTAGGGCATATACAATTTTTGTGGTAGCAACAGATGGTCTGTTCCAACTTAAACCAGTAAACGTTTCCCTAAACATCAGAGGCAAGAAGTGTGGCACTTTCAGCAAGAAAAACTCCTCTGGGGTCAGCAACCATGGACCAAGCTTTGAAGCCTACAAAGCTGTAAGACTGATCAACCAGGACTTACAGTTGGCCTTAAGTAGTTTTATTTGACCACTTTGGGGACCTAAAGAAAGGAAATTGTACTGGGAAGGGAATCAATTCTTCTAGCTTGCACTACACCTAAGGCGCCTGAAAACTCCCAGTTGGGAAACGGGTGTAAAGAGCAGTGCAGAAGAAAAATAAAAGCAGTGGTCTTACTACTATAGAATGAAAAAAGACCCATCAAGACTGCTCTGCATCTTACTGCATCCACACAGGTTTTCTTCTACACTGCATATCCTGTTTGTGGTTTTTTCTTGTTTACCCTTCACTGACCCTTCCCAGTGCTGGATAACAACAGCACACTGCACTGCTCTGCCCTAGGCACTCACTCACAGGTAATGTGTTTTACTATCAAACAACTGACCCACTCCCCTTCAGGTGATTAACAGCCAGAGTAAGTCATCAGGACAGTAAATTTCTGAAGACCTCATTATAGCAAGATTTTGAGCTCAAAACCAGGATGAATACAGAGGCAGCTGAAACCATGAAAACAGAGCTCCAGGGGAGATGCTAAAGCCCCCTGCCACATCAGCCAGATACATCCTCCTTCTCAAGGTCCCTTCTTACAATTCCCTTCAACCAAAGAAAAGCAAAGTCTGGTGGGAAGCCACCCTGAGGCTCAAGGCACAGCTTGGAAACATCCTTCCCACAGAAGTGCTTCCCAAAGCCCAAGAGAAAGCAAAGACCCAGCTCCCACCCTGACAGGGCACAGCCTGTGCTCACAGGTAGGCAGGAGGCTGCTAGGGCTCATGTCACAGATGTAGCTCCTAGGTGTATAGACAGCCACTGCAACCAAGCTAAATCTATCAACCCTGGGCAAATCACCCCTCCTACAGCAGCTAAAGGTGAGTAACACACCAGGGGAACAAAACCAGCCTCATTCTCCTGTTTGGTAAGAGGTTTATTACAACTCAGACTCCTTACCTTGAAAGCAACTGCTCCATTCCCAGAAACAAGGTTGGCAGCAACACCCAAACCTCCTGCAAACATCAACCCGTAGACTCCACACCAACACCAAACAGCTGGGCTTTGCCTTTCACTCCTTCCTCCCTTCCTTTTCTGACAAATCTCCCCAGAACACCCTCTCTTCCCAAAGTGCTCTGCTAGCAGCAGCTGTTTCTGCTTTGCAGCATGGTCACAGCTGAGAGAGATAATGTAGATGGGTTTCCTCCAGCAGCAGGGACTTCCAGGCATGCACCTGCTTGCAGCCCTGAGAAGGTCAGGGAGCAAGCGCCACCCCACATCCCTCCTGACACTCTGCAGGGTGTATTTAAAAATAAATGCATTGACTCTAACTTGAGTAATAGTAAACAGTGCGTTGCACCTCACTAGGTTGTTCCAGGAGCTTAACTGCTGTAAGCGTAGTTGAGGTCAGTTAAAGGTTTATTAGGTAGATAAGTGTTACAACTCCATCATAAAACTGGAGAGCACAGACGTCGAAAAGAAATTTTTAGCCCTATTTTTCAGTGTTTCCTTTTGTCAGACAACTGGCTCAGTCTTTAAATCTTATTGCCTAAAATCATCCACGTGACGAATAAAGGGTGCTTGGAAAGTAGAAGAACTGAAAATAAGAAGCCATTTCTGAAAGTGCAGTTGCACGTGATTTGCCAAAGGTCACACAGTGCGTCAGGCACGAGAGAGCACGGGTCACCTCCGTTCACAGCCCTCTGCTTTAATGCTTACACTGCACCTCGCTGATGGGCAGGTGGTTTACCCAAAGAACGTGGTTTAACCCCAAATGTGGTTACATTTAGATGCTGTATCTTTACCCAGAGTTATGGCATGCAGACCTAGAGCTGACAAAGTAAGGTGACCTCACTGTCTTGCTGATTTCAACATCATGGGTTTTTTTAGTAAGATCTTTAGCATTTAGTAAGATTTTGAGCATTTTATTATAGTGTATATTTAATTTTTTTCATGTAATATAAATAGGATACTGACAAAGTCCAGGGAATTATCAAGCAAACACAGCAATGTTCAAAATCTACAGACTAAAACCAATTTATTCCATTAAAGAATCTGTCTCAGTAGAAGCTAAAACTCTTCTCAAATGTCAGTGGTTCAACTGGGCCAAAGTTTATTCCATTCTTTCTTGATTTGACTAGTTTTAGCACTTTCCTTCAAATCACACACATTTTTTAAGAGCATAGTTGACCACAGCTCTGATTAGTGGAACCATTGTAAAAAAAATATTCTCTAGAAGGATTTGACACATTATAATAAGCTGTGGGGTTTTCACATTTAGGTCAATAAAGAATATGATCATCACCAAGAGTGACTTAAGGGGCTATTACTAAGATGAAGAAGTTCAGCTGTAGAGATCAGTTCTGCCTCAGCAGAAAGACTGAACATTATGAAAAAGAAAGTATTGGCAGCTTTACAACCATAATTAATTTCTGAAAGTACCCTTTCTGGGAGGAATATTAGTGTGTTTGAACCTGATACTTCACAGCTAATTCCCATTTCAGGAGTGCTGGGCAGCTGCTGAAAGACACATTTGGCTTTGGATAACCTGAATAGTGAAGGGAGCAACCACAAGGAATAAAATAACTCAATATGGCCTGAACTGTAATGGTGAAGGATAATCATGCACTGCCTAAAGACAAACCAGACAAAGCTGAAGACCAGCAAAGACCAAATTCTTAGTAGACATGAATAATATGTGGGTAATTTTTAACAAATTTCCTGCCAGAATACTATATAATATGAAATCATACAATCTGTTTTGTAAATACACCACTAACAACTTTCATGTGGCTCGATATTCTGTTAAGTAGATGGTAAATAGGGATTTGATTTATTTTTTTTTTTTGTTCCAGTCTTGGTGAATGAGAAGGGCTATGAAATTCTCACAGAAACTTTAGTACATTTAAAATATTTAGCACAAAGTCACGAAGACACCAGCTTTGCTCTGGAAACCACGTAGCTGCGCACTGAAACGTTGTACCTAACCTAAAAAATTAGTGAAAAAATAGTAATATACTTAATTAAACATGATCCATTTAACTGTGTGTACCTCTAACTCCAGAAGTGAAGCAAAAGACAGAGGCATATAGCTATAGCTCATTGTGATTTATACTTGTATAGAATTTTGCCTTTTTTTCTCCATATAGCTGCATAGAATTTACTTAATTAACCAGAAGAGTCCATTTGGGAAGTTAAGTCTTACAGTTGGTGACATCAAGACCAAGAGAGAGTGACTTAGCTACTCTGAAAACAAGTTAAAGCAAAGCTAAAATTTCTGAATGCACAAATTTCAGTTCAGCTTGCTGGTCCTTCACCTTTTCCCAACCATCCAGCATCCCATCAGCGGGAGCTTTCCACGTGCCTCGAGATGACTGACATCCGGTCCAAAGAAATGCTGGAAAGAAGGTATGTGGCATTTGAAAAGGAAAGAGCAGATTTGGGCAATTTTCACGTCACCAGACAACTTCTCTGGTTTTGGACTATTACAGGACTTTGACTTATAAATTGTGAACTAACGGATGGGAATGAATATCTAATAGCTTTTGATGTCCAGCATCCAGGGAAAGGCATGGCACCGCAAGACTCACTACCCACATCTCGAGTTATTCCGTTTAATAGTTATTTGACCACATACATCTAGTTATCACCACCATCAGAGGAATATCTCAACCACAAAACTGGTTGGAAGGTTCAGTGTGTCAGTCTGTCTTGTCACGATATCCACACAAGGTACGCAGTGGAATTTCAGACAGCAGAAAGCTCTCCTGTCTATGGCCTTGTTGACCTGATAAAAAAACCCCAAGACCGTCCTAATGTAGATTATTTATATACAGTGGCTAATTTTTGTGAATTTATTTGGCAACAGAAATGTTAAACTTTTAAAGCAACATAGCAGATAAAACAATGATGAAATGGACCATAATCATCATCACCTGTTTGTTTGGTTGGTTTTTTCCTGTGTGTTTTATGATCCATATTTTTACTCCTCTTTTTTTTTTTTTTTTTGGAAAGGTGATTGCCATTCAATTTACACTGTTTTATATTAGCTTTAGAACATCTCACTGCAGATTCCTATTATGAGTTGAGCTCATTACATGCATGTAGCATCATTTCTTCTTGGGACTCTTCATTTGGCTGTTTGTTGATGTGCTACTAACAGCTATTTTATGTTCTGATAACTAGAGTCTAAAAGAAACATGATCCTGTCTTTAGGTAAATAAATGCTCTTGAGAGAAATTAATGCAGGATTTTGAAGGGTAGGAGTTTTTTTACTATTTTTTCTCTCCCTCCTTGACTTTTGCTCTATTACAGCATGTTTTTAAAATTTAATTATTTACTTTCCTTTCCTTATACTGACCTGACATTTGTCTTCCTGACTGACACTTCTGTTCAGCTTCACACCAGATGTTTTTTCCTCTGTGGCTAATATGTCTCATTTACTGAGGTCCCCAGTTTCAAACCATTGCCAAATACATAACCACATAGTTGCTTTCTTAAATAACACCATTGGGGGGGGGGGGGGGGGGGGAAATTACAAATTTACCCTTACAAACACAGTTTTTCATGGAGGGCATGTGGAGTCTGTTGTACAAGACGTGACCTAAGCTCCTGCCTACAGATTGCAAAGGTTTTGTGGTCGCTTGTTAGTCACCCACAAACTGGAAGGGCTGATTTCTCTCCCAGACCCAGGGGTAGACAGCAGCTGTTGGTAACTTTTGACTGAGCCTGAGTTGTACGTGGTGTTTTACCTCCCCTCATCTACCCTTTTTCAGATCCTTCCTTTTTCATTGTCATGCAGGGAAGTCAAACTCCTGTGCTGTGAAATTGCAAACTGTTTCCATGGAGATGATTAATATGTTCATAAATCCACAATAATTCATTCACTGCAGGACCACGGAGGATGAAACATTGGTTGTGAAAAGAAGAAAATGACTTTAAAAGCAGATTTTTTTTCCTCTTAATGATAATCCAAAGAAAGAAAAAAAAAAAAAAAAAAGCAAGTGAAAGACGAATGGACATGTATTTTACATTATTGTTTCTCTTGGATGGTGTGTTGTCCCAACAAGTGTCCTAAGATAGTTTTTGTTGGCAGACTTGGAAAATACTAAATACCTAGTCATCAAACCATTCAACATCTAAAAGGTGAAACAAGCTTGTTCAATAATAATTAAGGCATGTAGATAGTGTGTTATTGTTACTTACATAGTTCGATCATGTGATGAGCACTTTCAGGCAGGTAGTATACAAAAAGAATCATTCAAGGTCAGTATTGTGTCTTAAATAACAGCACAGGTATGACAAGAATCATCTGCTATATTATGAAACTGCAGTATCTCAGAGGATAACAAGTGGCAGTTCTTGGCAAACACTGACTTTTGATGGACACCAGTGTAGACAATCCTATCCTCAGCCAATATTGAGCTTTTGTAAAGAATTTGATGGAAACTGGAGCAGCTGTCTATCATTTTGAACAGTTCTATTTTTAAATTGAGTCATAGTTTTACTTCAGACTCAAACACAAATGCATATAAAAATTCAAATGTATCAAATTTTCACTGTACTTGACCGAAAATTAATAAAAAATGGGGTGTGTAGGAAGCCAATGGTCATATTAGCACATAGTCATTAAAGAGGAAAGAGAAGTGTTCCATAATGCCTCTGAGAGCTTTCACACAAGCTATACCTTCTACTGCATCTCCCAATAATGACTATTTTTGTACCAAGGCTGTGTTTATAAAGTCCAGCTAACCATCCTGGGATGCGACAGACAAGCAGAGCTTTTCCACTTTCTTAATAGAGCCCTCTTAGCTAATGTCAGGGTTGTAAAGACTCACTTCAAAGCAAGCAAGAAGAGATGAAGGGCTAGATGTGGAAGACAAAAATACTCATTCTGGTCTAGACTCTCCAAAGAAGCAGAAGCAATTAATTTTAATTAGATTAATTAAAAGTCATTTGAAATTTGAAACTTTGCAATGCAGTTCTATCACCCTGATTCATCATGACCGGTTACCTCTTTTTAACCCTGGTTGATCTCAGTGATTTCAAGTGCTGTGGCAAAGATGCAGAACTTCTGACTAAAACTGCAGAAAACAAAAGTCATTCGAGCATCTGAATTTCTAGACGACAAACAGCATCACAGTACGACCTCACACAGGTCCATTTTCCTCCCTGGGTCTGCAAAAACAAGTTGTGGTGCCTCACTGTGGAAGGTTCAATGGAAACACTCCATTTAGGCCACTATAAGGAAAATCCCATTCCCTAGCAGAAGAAAAGACCATCACCAACACCTCGGATCTTCTGGATCCAGCTGCCAAATCCTTCTGCTTTTTCCATGTTTGAAAGATTTTTAGAAATGTCTGGTCCCAAGTTTACAAACTAGGGCCCACAGAGGAGAGCTATGAGAAATATGGTGAGAATTCTGTCAGTATGGTTTTTTTTACATTATAATCTAAGGTGCTGGAAGTGTAAGGAGTGGTTGACAAAGCCTACAGAAAGTCTGGCATTCAACTTCTACAGAAATTTTCAAATAGGACGAACTTCTACAGAGATTTTCAAATAACATTGACATTACTACATATAACTGCAGCAGTGTATGATTTCACTCCCATTTGAGCAAACGGAGATTTTTACAAAGGTAAAAGCAGTCTGGAGGTGTAGGTGCCCTTACTCTAGTAGCATATATATAAATATTTTGCTACTGTATGGGCAATGTCATCAAACTGAAACATATTCCTGTTTGAAACTTTCATCTCTCATTCAAATACCTGATTTCATGAGAGCTCGAGGCCCACAGGTAGCAGAGTTTGTACCTAGCAAACTTCTTCCTAGCACCGAAAGCAGATTTTTAATTTCCGAAACGGTTTTAATGTTCCTAAATAGTGTTTGTAGAACTGACATACCTGTTAACACATACTGCAGAGATTCAGGGAATAGCTGGCGAAGAGAGGAATAAATTCAATAGCACCTCAAAGTCAGAGGGAAACAGATGCGCTGGCTCCTGTGCTCATCCTGCTGCAGTGGACCAGGGCCAGGGAGACTCCTGCTCCGCCCGTGTGTGTTCAACCATGAGGTTTGGATCAATCCCCAAAGCACAACTGCTGCTCCTGGCTGGCTGATAAAAGGAAAAATCCAACCCCTGGGCACCAGATGCAGCTAAACACTGCGACGGGTAACCCATCTGCAGAGCACGGTGTGCAGGCTGTGCCACTTCTCTCGCCTTGGGAGCAGGGAGCAGCCTGGAAACAAGAGTTTACAAAATGCAGATCAAAGGGATTTGCACCTGTGCCACGCTGATTTATGAGCATCCCGTATCTACTGTACATACAGGCAAAGGGAGGTTCTGGATGCACAGTACTCAGAATTAAGGTCCAGTGGAGGCAATTTATGAAATACTATAAATTCTTCTTATTATTACACTTTTTAATTTCTCCACCTAGAACCTTACCCTTAGTTCAGCCTGTCAAATTTCTTATTTTAGGTTTTCCTGTACCTAGAGGTATAGGAAACGTGCTCTTTATCCTAGGGTCACGTTACATTTGGGTGTGACACTGGGTAGTGAGGATACATTCATTATTAACCAGCATTTATTAAGAAACGTCAAAACTGTCCATGACCTTTTAATATCCAGCTTGTGAATGACTCCGGGAAGTTCCTTATCTCCAGACCTCGTATGCAGGGCTGCAGCTCAGCTACAGGACAGGACAGATAACACGGCCACGGGCAGCCTGAGCTTTAATCACAAATGGAAATCCAATTTTTGGCGGTGCTCACCTGCTGCGGGCCCAGGAGCACGTAACTACCTTGATGAGAGTTCAAGGTATCCAGGTAGCAGAGAGAGTTTGCACCAAGCAAACTGCTTCCTATCCCTGAAAGCAGATTTTCTATTTCCAAATCTGTTCTAATGTTCCTTTGTAGCCGTGGTAGCTCTGACATACAGCTGCCTGTTAACATGTTCTGCAGAGGTTCAAGGAATAGCTGGTGGACAGGTGGAATAGCACTGAATTAATAGAAATAAGTGCTAGTTCTGCCAGTAATTGTTTTCAGGTTTGGACCTGGTTTATCTACTGTTGTGAGGAAAAAAAATGCAGGACATTGGAGCTGCTGAAATCAGGCACTAGCAGATAACTGAAGTAGTCAAGCTTTGAAAAATATTGTCCTAGGCTGGATTATTTCTTAATTTTCCAGCTCTGTATTTTCCTCAGTGAGCTGGGACTCCAGCTCCTGGGACGTTTTGTAACTCAAAGTCTTCATTTTATATTTAAATGGCACTCTCGCAGTACCAAGTGACTTCTGGTAAGTGTCCTCCTCACTGGGCAGGTTTTCTAACAACTCCTGGTCCTGCCTAAATCTGCCTTCTATCGCTGATTAATTTTTTTGTTGGTTTGGGGTTTTTTTTGCCCTGCTTTTATTAAAGATCAGCACGCAGACAACAAACAAATTCAGCTTTAATAGCATGAAAAATTTGGCTTTACCGAAGAAAGACAAGGATGCTGTTTAACCTTTCCAGAAAAAAAGGGTTTTTTGGTTTAAAAGCCTCAAAACATGTTAATTTCTGCTGCAATAGCGTATTATTCATTCATTGATCAACAAATCAGTTTACCGTCATTACTTTCCTAACCTGTTTCTAGGCTTCATCCAGAGTCCATCGACCTTAACGAGGTGTAAGAAATTTTCAGGATGCAACAATTTTCAATTTCCTACAAGGTGCCATATCCACACAATATTTATATATAACAGGTTCTTCCTCCTTTGGCAAGAGACAATAAATATCCTTAACAACCAGGAGGTTCTCTGCTTTCCACATCCCAAGGAAAGCCAGAAAGAATGGTCTGGCTTGGCTTCAGAGGACTTGGGAGGAAAATCTTCCTCTGTACTTTCAGCCCCACAGCTAAGGGCGAGACAGACTCCAGCCCTGAGGTCAGAGGAAACTTCATTCAATAATTTCAGACCATTAGATACTCTAAAAAGACCTAGATGTATAAAATCCCAACTTCCCCCAAAGCTGCACGTGATCAGAGAGAAGCAGAAAATGCCATTTCCAGCCCATAGTGGTTATTAACCCAGAGTTGGGCACAAAAAAGGTTTCCAGATGGTCTTGTCTGAAGGCCTCTCTACACGAGGTTTGTGTGGACTGTACAGGGCTGAATTCCCTGCTTTAAGTGTCTCAGCAAATCTTAATAAAACCCATAAGGGAAAATAGAGCAAGTCTTAAAGTATTTTTTTTTTTAAATAAATAAATCAATAAATCTAATTCAAAGTCATTTCCTACCTCCTTTCTAGTCCCGTTTCATTTAGGTAGATGGTATCTGTGAGCCTCCTGCAAAGTAAAGTACTTTTAGCAATGTACAAAACGAAAGTCATACTTTTCTATTAGTATGTTCAGTATTTTGTGAGCTGTGGAGAATCTGTTATCGAGAGAGAGAAATTTAGGTCTAATTACCTCCACCAAGAGGAAAATGGGCCCCTAGAGGTATAAACCAAAGTGAACAGCGAATACATTTATTATAACAATATCATCCAATAATATCACCAGCACAATGAGATTTGGTGCTGTGATGACATAATATAATTTCAAACAGATGCCTGAATGACTAGAAAAGGCAGTTCTGATGAAACTACACAGCAGCTTTTAACACATATTTACTGATAGGGACAAACTGTCTGGGTATTAAACAAGGATGTCGTAGTCTGCTGCTTCTTACATATTTTATTTATAGAATCACCAATTTGCCAGTTAACCACACGATCTGTCTTAGAAATGTGGGCAGTTTAATAAAACTGCTGTTCTCTCATAGTTCATTTTGCTCACTGAAATTCCTTGAATTGCACAAAGGTCCCTTCAGCTCACAAAATCGGACACTTCATGATTGATTATGACAATGACTACATACTGCTCACCCAAAAAACGCAGAGAAAATAATTATTATTCATTTTTAGGATTTAATTTCCCCCCCCCCCCCTTTAAGTACTATTGCCTAATGTGTTTTAAAAATAGGTAATTTTAGTAATGGAAGGACTTATGATATCCTGCCTAAAGACTGATAATGAAATACGCTTAATGCTCACAAGTTCCACAGAGACCAAGGGGAGTTAAGGGTGTCTGTCAGTGCTAGATCAGAGGCCTGGGTCTGTTGTAGTAATTATCCTCTCTGATGGCTTTTAAAAGAGTAAATGAGACCACACCAAAAAAATACGATCTTTTTAATCAACGTTTCTCAAGTTTTAATGCAGTTGTGCATACTCTCCCTTCTGTACTGATAACGAAGACAATGAAGACGCTATTTAACAGTGGCAGCACTTACTGTACCTCCAGGAGCGATTGAGGTCCCACAGCTACTGCAGAGGATTAAATTAAATCAAAGGGAAAGATTGACGTTCAAATTGTAAAACAAATCCATTCTGCTGCCAGCAGCAGTGAGAGAACCATGATTACCAGGAGTGGGTTTCTAGTTTGTGCTACCAGCCCCAAAACTTTATAGTCTAATCTTAGACATGGAGGCTTTTTTTCTGTAAAAATTCCCAGCAACTGCATTACTCTGCAAAAGATGGATGAGTTGCCTGTATCAAATTTCTGGGAAAAATTGGGCCTGTAAAAATCATTCATTTGATTTTATGGGTTTTTTTCTACAAATCTTTACAGAATAGTTGGATTGGCCTAAAATCAGCAGCTGGAACAGAAAGCCAGAATAGCATATGGGGGGGCCGAACTGGGTCTCAAAGACTACAGGCCAGCCTAGAACTAAAATGATGGCTACATCATGCACTACCTCAAATGGCTACAGAGAAAAGACATTCACATAAATCTTCCGGATGTGATTTATTATTATTTGAAGGCTTTATTCAGGTTGGCAAAGCCACCCTTTGTAGAAAATTATATATTGGATTCCTCATCGGAATAAGTTACACAACATTCTGTGCCTGCTTGGGATTCCTAAAAAGAATCCTAAATATTGATAAAGAATGTCAATATATGAGAATACAAGAAGATTTCAAATTTAGTTTCATGTTTGGGGGATTTGAACTTATCTCCGTGTTGCATAGTGTATTCGTCTTTACTGTTATGTCTCACAAACATCCAATTTTCAGTCGTACTGTTAATAATGGGAACTACAGCAAGAGAGATGAGGCAAGAATTTAGTATCTTCAGTAAGTCTGCCTAAGACTGTGAATCAATAAAAGTGGGTATAAATCTGTTTTTATAGAAAATATAGAGTATATGATATATAGAAATAAAATAATATAAGGTATAAATCTGGGACAATATTGTTGAATAAAAGTGAGCTTGGGATACTCAAAATATTTTAATTACGTTTAGTAAAAAATGTTGCAATGGAAGAGAAGCAAAGTGAAGCAAAGCTCAAGAAAATGTGACACTCTCAATGCAAAAATATTGGAAAAAAAAAAAGAAGTCAATTAGTACTATCCATGCCATTCATATCATTAATAAATGCTTATCACCAGATTATATTTCCTGTTTGCACCATCCTTACTTCATTACTACTAATTAGAAATAATTATGGCTGATATATGAAATACTTAATTAAAAGATTTATCTCCTATTGTCAAGTCTCTGCACTGGGAGTGCAGCACTGTCAGGACTTCACTGCTATCACTGGACCTTCTGCAAGAGCTAACAACATCCTGTGTCTTTTCTCATTATGAGCTGGAGTTTTATCAATCAGGAAGAAATCTAAGTCTTCCCCTAAAGAAATCAACACTCTGAGAGAAGAACTGATGTGCTTTTACCCTGGCTCCTGGGGAATTGAGATACAGAGAGTTGCTCAAACATCCTTCTCTCCATCCAGCAGTCTCCTCTTCCATTTGAAATCTTCAACCCAGTTCAAGAAAATTTGATAGAGTAGATGTTATTGCTTTCATCCAGGTTTCACGACCCTTCGTGTTCAGCTAGAGGAAAGGCATCAGCACCTGAAAGTACATCAGCATCCCTCCTCCTGAAGGCTCTTCCACTTGGGCTGACGTCACAGAAGCGTGGCTCGCACCCAGTGGCAGCGATCACACACAGAAGGCTCTTGCCCACATTGCCTTGGCAAAACGGATTACTGATTTTGTTTGCCAAATACTGGTATTTCTAAGACGGATTGGAAATATTCACGAGTATTTTTTAAAAAAATATTGTTGCCTGATTGCGCAGTCCAAGAGAGCCAGTCTGACTAAAGAGAGAGGCATTTTGGAAATCTCCACAGTCCCCCTGTGAGGACAGGCTGGGAGAGTTGGGGGTTCAGCTGGAGGAGAGAAGGCTCCGGGGAGACCTTAGAGCGGCCCCCCAGGGCTGAAAGGGGCTGCAGGAAAGGGGGGGGACTCTGGATCAGAGGGGAGGGATGGGACGAGGGGTGATGGTTTTAAACTGACAGAGGGAGATTTAGATGAGATCTAAGGCAGAAATTCTCCCCTGTGAGGGGGGTGAGGCCCTGGCACAGGCTGCCCAGAGCAGCTGTGGCTGCCCCCTCCCTGGAAGGGTTCAAGGCCAGGTTGGACAGGGCTTTGGGCAACCTGGGCTGGTGGAAGGTTGCCCTGACCATGGTAGGGAGTTGGAACTAGGTGGTCTTTAAGTTCCCTTCCAACCCAAAACAGTCTATGATCTGTAAGATATTCTCCTTGAGCTGCAGGGCTGAGCCGAGCACCCTGGCACTGAATGCCTGCAGTCCTCTGAACCACAACATTTTCAAAGATTCACAACAGCCTCACCCAGAACCACAGGAGGGAAAGGAAAAACAGCGGTTCAAAAGTCATGCTCTGCTATTTTACAGCTCTCTTTTCCCCTCAGTTCTGTGAAGTACTGACAGAAACAGTGAAAAATAGGTTCTGCTTCATTAGCTCCCGAATCACTGCTGTACTTTTCTTGCTAACAGCAATGTCTGCTGTAAACGGTGGTATGGCTGCCAAGGGTAAGGACAGCAGCACGGCACAGACACTCCCCGTGCCCGGGAGGCCTTTGCTGAACAGCCATAGCGCGGTGAAGTCTCCATGGGTTTGCACCTGCAGATCTGTCTGCACAGAAGGGCAACAGGACCCCAAAGGAGAAAAGCCACCGGAGTTCACCAGCTTCATGCATTACATTGTGCTCAATTAAAAGGCTCGTTGTAGGCAAAGAACTGTTCTTTTCTGTACTAATGTCCTGCTAGCCATATTGTTTTATATTAATGCAATCTAGTGATTACCATATCCATGCTCCTGTCCCCCCTGTAATTACAGCATTAGTTATACTGGGTATATTTTCAAAGCTGCATTTTGAGCCAGATACTTTTCACTGCGTTATAGCGCCGATGACTTCATATAAAATTGTTTCTTTCTGTCCAAGCCATATAGCCATACCATATAGCCTCGTCACAAGGCATTACCAGGCTTCAGTATCTATCTTAGCCTCAAAATTAATAGTCTAAATTATCAACTGCAGCGTGCCCAAGCTCAGCGCTTTACAGGCTGGCAAGGGTAAAACTGCCTTTTATCGTCTCATAAACTGGGAGGCTGAAATTATCACTGTAGTTGTCAAGAGTTTTATATAGATTAAATCTCATCTATGATAGACTGGTAGCAAAGCTGAGCGTTTGTTTATGAGAAAAGAGCAACCATAAAGAGAGAATTAGCTTCCCTCGCTCTCCCCAGACCTTGTTGGAGAACTCTTCCTGGCAGTCCTACAACAACAAAAAACAACCAACCAACAAACCCCCACAAACACTAAACTAGGAAGAGATCAAAAATGAACAGTTTCTTCCTGATTTTGTCCTTTATCAAATACTGTGCTCCAGGAAGCATCATCTTCTACAGAATAAAACGTCTTCAACTGGGATCGGGAACAGTTCTCAATGAAATAAATGCACGTACATTCATAGTGTAGCCCTGAGACTGAATCTTTCCACTTTGCCTAAAGGGTGAGATAGTGCCTTGGGGGTTTTCTTAAACTGCCACATTTCTAAACAAACAGTTCATGGGGAGCTAAGATTTAGGGCAGAGAATTCCACTGGGACCACAGAACACACAAGAATCAGGTTGCTGGGCAAGAAAACCTGGGAACAGCTTTGTGATCTGCATGGTAAAGAGTCAACCCCACAAAAGGTACTGAAAGACTTGTTGGTCAACTTGTTGCTTTGATCCAGCTCACTTCAGACAAGGAATTGCCTTTATTCATTCAGACAATTACTTAGGTAAGAATCAGGAATTAGCCTTCTGTCACTACCTGAATAAAAGCATCGGAAATCAGGACAGGTCTGGCAACCATCTGGAGATAAGGGGGCACTCTCCAGCTTGCATTGTCCACAGAATCCTAGAATGGTTTGGGTTGGAAGGGACATTAAAGCCCATCCAGTCCCAAGCCCTCCCATGGGCAGGGCCACCTTCCACCAGGCCAGGTTGCCCAAAGCCCCGTCCAACCTGGCCTTGAACCCTTCCAGGGAGGGGGCAGCCACAGCTGCTCTGGGCAGCCTGTGCCAGGGCCTCACCCCCCTCACAGGGAGGAATTTCTGCCTTAGATCTCATCTAAATCTCCCCTCTGTCAGTTTAAAACCGTCATCCCTCGTCCCATCCCTCCCCCCTGATCCAGAGTCCCCCCCCCTTTCCCGCAGCCCCTTTCAGCCCTGGGGGGCCGCTCTAAGGTCTCCCCAGAGCCTTATCTTCTCCAGCTGAACCCCCCAACTCTCCCAGCCTGTCCTCACAGGGGGGCTCCAGCCCCCCCAGCATCTCCGTGGCCTCCTCTGGCCCCGCTCCTGCAGGTCCGTGTCCTTCTGCTGTTGGTGCCCCAGAGCTGGACCCAGCCCTGCAGGGGGGTCTCCCAGAGCAGAGCAGAGGGGAGAATCCCACCCTGCTCTGGGTGCAGCCCAGCACACGGGGGCCTTTCGTGGCTGCGAGTGCACAATAATGGGTTTTGCCAGTTAACACAAGGTACTTAAAGTACATGAAATCCCTCCTCTGAACTCATGGGATGCTTTTTAACATGAGGTTAGGTATTTTTTGGTAAAAGACTGGGAAAAAAAAAAAAAAAATCAAGTAGCCTAGATCTGTATCCCTCAGGAGTGATTTAAGGGTAGATACTCCCAGCAGATGCTGAAGGTTGCTTTTCCAGAGACAATGAAAGAAAACTCGTAAAAGCAAAGCTTTAAAGGTGGGAAAAACAGAACCCCAAAACTCTATTCTTGATATAGTTCCTCTATAACATAACTTCTTGAAATCAAAGAAACAGAGACTTTTTTTGACAGAATTGACGCCAGCCATCTGTTAAGTTCATGCAAGAAAAAGTCACTTTCCCCACTAAGTTCACATTTGGATTACTTTCCCTTCATGTTAACTTTCAAATAAGCCTTACTCCTGCATCTAGCCAAAGCCTTTACTCTGACATTGCCTTGAGATGCTCTGGCTGTTAGTAATAATAAGGACAAGTGAGAAATTATTAAAAGAGATTTATTGAAAGTGACTGAATGCTCCAGGGTACCATAGTAGGAGATTCGATCCTCAGAACAATTTTATACAGCATATTGAGGCTGTTTAGACTTTCAACTTTAAAATTTTAAAGTTTCTCCTGATTCAGAGCTACTTTGACACAGCTTCAAAGCAGATCCACCTCAAAGCACCGTTAAAGAAAAAAAAATGGAAATATTTTACAATGACAGCTCTAATATCTAAACTGAACCTAAAAGTTGTCAGATAAATTAATAGTGATCTAGCATCTCTGGGAGTGAACCTTCCAATGTACAAATGGCCTTAGCTTTTTAGTCTGCTTTTTTAGTACGATGTATTTGCAGATGAATTTTGAAAACGCTCGCTTGTGCTACCAATTTGTGTGACACTTGGTCATAGCTGAATATGCTCAGTAACAGTTAACTACAATGTTACATACCAAAACCATTTAAAAATACGAGCATCCAACTTATTTAATTTTCCCCAAAGACAATGAGTTTGTGATTAAACTGTACCTGTGTTCACCGAGACGTACTTATTTTGTTTGGGGTTTTTTTAAAGTGTTTGTTCCTGCAAATTCTAGAGTTGCATTGAAAGCAGGAACATGAACTGCAAATAATGCTCTGAGATACTGCAAGAGTATGAGATTTATTAGGAGAAGTGTATGATGAGCGACATTATGGAGAGAAAATTCACCTGTTCCTGGGGACTGCCCAGTGCTCCCGGCTCCTGCAGGAATCTCATCTGCTCCTGTTGTTCGGGCGACTTGCTTGCTCCGAGAGGAGATGGAAAATGATGGAGACAGAAGGGAGAGAGCCTTCATTCAACAGAGGAAAATCTGTGCACCTCATAGAAAATATGTGGTTTTTTTCCAGAAGTAAGAAATAAATGTTGATTTTTAACCCTATTTACTTTGATGATATAAAAATGTAATGGTTCATTAAATGGTACAAATTTAGCAGCATAATAAGTAGAAGGAATTTGACTGAATTTCTTAAAAATAATTTAAAAAAACCCCAAACATGACAGCAGACAAGAGTTGTTGAAAAGTTTAACATTTCATTATTTTTTTAGATTTCTTTTTAGATCAGAAGAAATACTGTGATTTTACATTTCAGGTGGTGATGTGCTCAGAGGGGGAAAAAAAAAATCAGAATAAAACTATACAGACATCCCTTTCAATAATGATAAAATGATTTTTTTTTCACATATTTGTCTTTTTTTTTTTCCCCCTGCAGAATAATATCTCAGTTCAACCAACATATTATTCTTGATGTTTTTCAATTGAACAGCTACATTTTTTTTCCCCCATCAATAAAAGGGATTCTGACACATCTCAAACAAGCTGCATGTGATGAAAAATTGGGTTTATGTTGATTTGATTCTATTTGGTCTTTTTTCCATTTTTAGATGTTATTTGTTTTTATTATATCTCTCACAAAAGTAAAATTTTAAAGTTACCCTTCTCTCTTCTTTTTTCTTTTATGGTTGTTTCAAAACTGCATTTTCACCTCAGTCTGCTTGTTTCAATCTAGCTAATTTGGGCATGTCTCTGGTTTTCCTGGAGTTTTATTCATTCCCAGTGACACTTTTTCTGGCCGATCATTCCTTTGTCTTTTAAACAGTTTGTTCCTTCAACCCATTTAAAAATCGCTCGCCTACCAAAGGATCTAAGCAAAAGCTAACATATACCTCTTTACAATTTCCATAGGATCATGTGGAGTTTAAACGGGAAAAAATATCATCTCTGTGTCTTAAAATACAAATGTAAAAAACCCAAAAGCCATACCTTGTATGAGCCTGGGGCACTCAGCACAAGCTGAGCGTGACCGTCACTGGGCAGGACAGGCTATAGAGGTGATGCTTTTCTCAGGATAAACTTCTCCAGGAGAGAATTTTGTAGACTATATCGAACACTGGATCGGGCAACAAACAGTTTCACCCATCACTGCTGCAAAATAAATTTTATTATACAAACTCACTCAACTTCAGCAAACGCGAACCTAAATAAATTCTTTTTCTCCGCAAAGTGTTTCTGGGTTACTACTCTGAATTGATTTCTGTTTTAAAAGATCACTCCTGTGTCACTTTTCTTTACATAAATAGTACTTTGCTCTGGAGCTTCAATCATGTTGAACAAAATACATTGATTCCTCCCTTTTTTTTGTGTGTAGACTGCTAATCAATCAAATCTAAATAAAATAAAATCAGACCTCTTAATCTCTGTACTTTCATGAAAATAGCACTGTAGACAGAAAAGAGATATAGTAAGTATAGTTCAGGAAATTAAATTATGTATGTTTTCTATCTGTACATGAAAAAAAGCAGAGTTTTCTGTTAAAGTTAAATCTTCAGAAATATGCATATAATTTTTCTTGGGGAGGTTGGGGGTGGTGAGGGGCGCAGATACCACCTTGGTCTTTTTTTTCCCTTCCTGCTTTCTTCTCCTCTTTTCCCACAAACCCCCCCAAGAGACACCTTTGACAAGGTATTATGGGATGCTACATGGAAGCTGCCTCTGCTTCCAGGCCAATGAGATCCAAAGCACTAGGCAAAGCTAGAAGATCCCACCAATGGTTTGCAACCACAACCAGATCCATCCCTTGTGCTGGATCACAGCAGTTCGGGGGCTGCTGCCTTGGAAAAAACATCAACGTGTGTATTTGAGGAGCGTCACAGAAAAGTGCATCTGTAGTACGGTTAGAAATTTTCCTCCAGTCCAGGTAAATCAATACGTTATATATCAGTTCATATTTTACAAGATATTTCTCTCTTTTTTTTCCATCAAGGAGAAACACCAGCAGAAGCTGGATTTGTTTGCTTCATACTTATCTCAGAGACTCTGCGCAGCTCAAATACAGCCACAACGGCACTCATGGTGGGAGAAAGATGCCTACACCATGAAGGAATTCTGAGTTTCTGGGTAAAATCAGGCCGCTCCCGCAGACCAAACAATCTTGTCTTGCTGCAGGGCTGCGATAGAGCCAGTGCTTCACAAAGGCATCCAGCTCTGCGTCATAAGGCTCACAAAAGTATGAACTCCACCCAGGAATGCCAAGTTGCAGAATCTCCCAAACCTAAATAGTAAATGCCGGAGGGGATATTCAAGGGATAATCTTCACCCCCAAATCCTGTTCAGTCAAGCTGCACCCGAACTTCTGCTCTAAATTACTGTTCCTGCACAATGCGACCCGTGGTAAGGATGGAGATGCAGTGCTGCATGTGGAAAATAGTCTATCACGGCCTTAACTAGTAGCTAGATGGAGCACTTGTCATTTTTGTACTGGTTATGTGCTGTGTGCTATAATTTCCTGCCGTGGAGCAACTTTCAGGGGTTTGTTTTTCAGGGTTTTTGCTTTGGGACATTTGGATGATCAAACTTGAAAGCCAATGAGCAGATGGGGGCAATCCTTGCATTCATTCAGCTATAGAAGGATCACTTATGTTTGGACAGCTGGGAACTACTTTAGGAGAGTTTGATTTGCAAAATACAAAGCAGGTTCAATATCGCTTTGGCTCCACAATTTCAACATCTTGCGAAGGCATCAGCAGCGATGGGATTTTGCAGTCAACGTTTACTGCATTGGTTTGTCACTGAACGGTTACAAACCCAGGGCTTTGTGTTTGTTTGAACTGCAGCTTTTTCACTAATTTACGGCGGAAAAGGATGAACTGCATCATGAACTGGTAGGAGATGAGATAGGGTGGATCTGCCCAAGTGAGTATCTTTTTTTTTTTTTTTTTTTGTGCAGTTGAAAAGGAAAGTAATTGTTTTGCTTAGTTTGAAAGGGGAAATGTTTAGTAAATCTTTTAGGGGCTAGATGTGCTAATAACGATATCTAATAATGTTATTTGTAACACTGGGGCCTCAGCTACAGCCAGGTGGAAGCAGAGAGACTCAGATTTCCCTGCTGTGACTAGGGAGAAGAGAGTGCTTACAGCAGGGACAGAGACCCGATACAAACACTTTTTCAATTATCTGAAAGATAAATTCATTTGATCTGTGAGGTTAAAGCTGTTCAGAAGCATTTATCACTAGAATTTACCAAATTGCTCATGCGTGGTTGCAAAGGATACAGCCATGGAACTGCAGGTCAGACATCAGGTGGGGTTATCCGTTCCCTTTCATGGAAGATGTGCACCTTGTTCCTCCCTCCTCTGCAGCAGGAGAAATGTGAGAGTCAGAAGAACTTACCTTTGTAGAAATTAAAAGAATGTCACAACTGGGAAGAAAAATCCAGAGAATCTGCAAAGCAATGGGAATTACACATTCAGAAAGCAAAGCACATCTGTCTTTCCTGACATCACCACTCCCAAGCAGACAGTGAGGAATGACCATGCAAAGGAGTGCAATTCCAAAGGAAAACGCTCCTCTGATCCCATCACTGGTGGGCAAGAAGGGGAGGAAGCAGGGGGATGCCACACCACTGGGGAGGCAAAGCAAAAGGCAAGAAAAATTCTTAATGGTAGCCAAGTTTGTACCGGTGGTTTGGCTGGGGATACTTCCAGTATGGCAAAGACACTCAGGTGTCCTCCTGGGCTTTTTGTTGGCTCTCTCATGTGGAATTTGACTCCTGATCAAAGTTAACATCATCAAACGTGAAGGTAAAATGCATAAGGATGTTAGAAATGCTGCAACAACCCAAAAATTTCCGCTACAGGAATGCCTCTGCTTTTATTAAGTGAACATTCCCCTGTAAGCACAGCAGAAAGTTTAAAGCCCTCACCCCTTTACAAATTAGAAACATGTAAATGCTGACTTCACTCCAAATTGTGCCATTTCAATGCACGTTCGCCTTTTGTTGGAAATTGCATAGTTGATTCTAAATTAGGTAAATTATTAATTGGTATGCCTGTTTCTCTTCTGTGTCTGTACTGGAAGTGGTAAGATGCTAAATGGCAGCTACCCAACTTACTCTACGCATATATTAATTAACAAGGGTAAGATTTTAATCAACTTGCATGAGGGAAAGATTAATTGAAACATTTGGAAATTTATGTCAGAACCCTTTGACTTCCAAAGGAACAGGAGAAGAAAATATTTGCAATTATAGTCTGTGCGCTTGCTAGCAGAGTGTCTGTTACTTGGATTTTGTTCCAGGACTGCACTAGATTTAATGCAACTACAAATCAGTTCCTGGGTTTTGACATCCAATATAAATTTTGTTATATCAAGACTTTGGGGACTTTGCAGCAAGCTATTGTAAGAAGCTTTTAGGATTATTTGGACATTTTGAAATTTGATCTTACCTTCCAACTGCATTCGAGTGAAACAGGCCAAGGGAAACGGATTGCTGAAAGCTCCTTGTGTTTGTTGAGTTCATGTGGATGTTTCCCCAGCAAAGCAAATTCTCCCAGCGCTTGTCACTCCATTCCCATAGCCCTGAGCTGCAAAACTGCTGAAGCTCACCGGGGGAAAGTCAGTAACGCCACAGCCACCGGTTTTCTTCAACACAATTTTTTTTACAGGTGGGATACTTTTCTTACGAGCAGGAGATGGATGGTTTCCTCCTGACATCTCAGAGCTCAGGTGGGATCTGGACCCCACAGCTGCTGCTCTGCTAGAAAAACCAGCAGTCCAGTAAATCCTAATCTGTTTCTAGGCAGTTGGTTTTCTTAAATTTGATGAGTCACACCAGAGGATTTGGTTTATTGAATTTTGGTATTAGAAAAATTTAATGATTTGAGATTGAAAACATAGAACTCCTTCTGCTTTTAGAAAAAAACAAAACAAAACAAAACAAAAAACACAAAAAAAAACCAAAAAAAAAAAACCAACGCAAAAAACAAAACTCCAGCCATGCTAATAACTTGTTCCGTTAAAGCTGGCTTTTTCTTGGACTTTTGTGACTTTTGTGATCTACTGCAAACACACACACGCAGTCTTGGGACTGGGGGTGCTCCTAACCTTTAGTTTTACTTATTTTTCCTGCCTGACTCACTTACAAGCACAATGTCTAAAAGAATAAGAGTTCAATACATGTCTGAGCCATGGCTTGGAGAGCATGACTATGGTCCTCCATGGTATAATACTAACTTTCCTTTTCCAGTAAAGCCTGTTGAGATAACATCTTAAAAATGGATTTTAATGAGACAAATTAAATCTCTCTAGGCTGTGTTTTATCTCAGTTTAAAACAAAATTATTCTCCAATAATTTACAGAAGTGACCCTCTGCAAACAATATTACTTGAAATAACTGCAGTTCATTATCCTTATAATAACAACATATAAAAATTCAGTGCTGCTTAAAATTCGTTTGAGCAGCATGGCCCTGTGTTAATAATAGGATGTGAAACCAATGTTTTGGGACTCTTGGCAGAAAAATGACTTATTTATAAAGCACCTTTTATCTCTTAACTGACACTGAATTGCTCTAGATCACACGCAATTAAAGCACAAGGAATGAAGGATGGGTTTTAAGAGGAAAAGTCCCTCTCTAGGTAGGGCACCTGAACACTCCTTTACTCAGAAAAAACCTCGTGAAAGGTCACAACTCAACCAATTGTATAAGTACAGCAGTACACAGCGGTCTAGACTTGTATATATTTTTTTTAAAAAAATCCTACCTAAAAGGTCTTTTCTTTGACCAAATGTGCTATAATGAAAGCAAAATGAAAGCAAAGCCATTTGTTACATAAATAAAATACAGGTGAGCATCGTGGGAGTTCTGCAGCTCTACCAAGATGTAACTACTGGTAAAAGGAGTTTCGGGAGGCTGAAGGCATCGACATTTTCTTTGGAAATTTTGATGCCTCATCTAGACATGCTTGTTATCATTGATACTGTGAGTGCCAGAACAGCACTGTTAGTGATCTTAAAATGAAGGAAAAAAAAAAAAAATCTCACCCAGAACCTGAAGCAGATTTCAACTCTATTTGAAAAAGCTGCAGACAATGAAGTTTTTCCTTTACTCGGTGAGGTATGATATTTCAAGTGTTTGATCTAGGGAAAGAATGCATCTGCTTGAAAAATATAGCAGCCTACTAGACTTTTTATACAAGCAAGGTTGTTTTCTTCAGTAATTTTGAGAGCAAACTTTCCCCACCAAATGCTGATGACAAGCAAGCTCCATACTTTGGCATCTGCCACATGAGCTGAGTTTGCTAAACTGAATCCCCTTCTGTTTCCTCCAAACTGCTTTGATATTTGAACAAATGGGGAAAACAGTCTCTTCTCTGACTGTTTCAAGGCTTTCAAGAAGTGTATCATGTCACAGGAGATGCAGTTTGTGAGTCAAAGAGGAAAAACCAGGATCTGTGAATTAACACATGCCGTTTGGTCAGTGAGAGCCCCTATATAAATATGTTTGTACGTGTGGCACGTGGTGCCAGTGCAAATCAATGCACAGGTTTCTCAGCTTTCTCCCCTTTGCTATGTAACACATTAAAAAAAAATAAAAAAAATAAAATAAATTAGGAGCCACACTGCTCATCTACAGAGGAAACAGGGGGTTGGAGAGGTGGAGACACCATGAGGAGGTCACAGGTGATGAAGCTTCCCTGCAGGAATGACAGGACACAAGGTATAATGTTATCTACTTACTTTTGAAGTAGCAGGGGTTTTTGTTGCTTTGCAAGTGATTTTCATACGGTTTGGTTGGGGTTTTATTCCTTCATTTCCTTTTTTTTTTTTTTTTTTTTCCCACTTCTCAACTTTCAGGCTTTCGACCAAACCTACTTCCAAATTCCCTGCTAAACAGTTTTGAGACTCCTCCTCCCTTCAGATGTTCATCACAGGAGTGCAGCAGTGTGCATTACACTAGATACACTTTTCTTTTAACTCTTATAAGAGACTCCACGCTGTCCTTGTGCTTTATTTTCCAGTCTTGTCTTCGAGTTTGAGATGCGTTGCCATTATTTTCCCTTAGATATTCTGTTAGGACTTTGACTCATCGTTTTTGTCAATCAGAAAGGATTGTGAAGGATTTCCTCTACAGCTGAGGCAGTATCTGGAGCCCAGAAATTAGCCGAAGCCAGCTGGGTTGTGTGCAACTGCCTGTCTCCTGTGCATATGATAGTGAATCCCCTCAACTTGATTTTCAATTATTGAAAAATTTGTTTAAATACCAAACTGTGCTGAAGAGACAAGAAGCCTGAGATTGTATAAAAAGATATGCTATTTTCTCCTTTTGGAAATGGATCTATTTCTCAAAGATGCTATTTAAGATGATATTTGCTTTTCAATCACATCAAGCCACTCCAGGATACGTGGTGTCCTACCGCTCTCAATCCGCGAGGCAGGAGGTGCTTTCAGGGGTGCTCTTTACTCATAGGGAGAATCTGTTCTACAAGGAAGGAATTATTTCTAATAGATTTGGACCTCGAGTCCTTCGGACCTTTGACATACCAGCAGGGAGAATGTTAAAAATAAATAATTAAAAATCATATTACAAAACACGAGAGTACTTTGAAGTGTCTGGGAGGGGATAGGCATTGCACAAAACTTGTCACAGCGGTTTCTGAAGCAAATAGCCGTGACCGAGTTCCCTTGACTAGTACCCAGCCACTTTCTGCTTGGTGTGATACCTTTTTATCAGGCCAATAAAAGCCAGAGGCATTGCTAAGTTTACCTTGGGAAGTTTGTGTCACAACGTAAATATTCTGTTAATGTAGTGGGTTTTAAACTGAATGTAGATTAACACTGGGCATCCAGTCTGGGGTAAATCAATACAACCCTGTTAGTTTATGTCAAAGGCAGTGATGGAAACTTGAAAAAGGCTCAATAATAAAGTTCCTTTGAAAGACAAAGTTGGCCCTCAAAGGCAAAGTCTGCTAAGCAGTTTCTTAAGATATGATTAGAGATGGTGATGAAAAACTTACTTCATTAATTATTCAGTTAATATAGTTGACTTTCAGTTAAATATCTACATGCATTCTCTGACTAGAAAGAAAAACAAACAAACAACTTGAAAATTCATTTTCAAATTCTGCTTTTCTGCTCAGGAGCAGGTTATGTTTGATCAACACCTGAAATATTAAAATATATTTTTAAAAGAAAAGAATCCAAATACCATGCAATCCTCTGCAATACGCATGGCTTTTTCTACATCACATGTGAAACTAGGCAGCAAGAGAGCCACGCACTTGGAATCCAAACTAGTTCTTTGGAAACAAATGGGGCTTGGACCAAACAAATTTATCAGAATTTTCCATCAGGTGGCATTTAGATATTTATCTGAAAAATGTTTGCTTGGCAGACTGAGATATAATATAAACCAAGACCAGAGACTAAGAGCGTCTTCCACCATCTTCATCCTACACGCTGCTGTGCCTCCGGCAGTGCTGTGTGGCCCGTCCAGGTGTGCCATGCTGGGATGTCCAGGAAAACCGCCACCACTCACCTTCCACCACTGTGCTTCTGCTGACCTTGGTGTTGCACCTCTTCCCTTCTATTTAGCTGCATTTCTGCTGCAAATATTCACCGTCCATCATTTCTGTGGTTTATTCCTTTCAGTCTCTCCTACAGCTACTCTCCTACTCATCTTTTAGCTCTTACTGCCACCTTAACATTGCTTCTCATAATGTTTCTATCCAGTAAACAAAATTATATGGATATTAATGTATGTCAATACTGCTAGAGCTTTCAATTTCAATCAGCTTTTACATATTTTGCAGTCCTTAGTCCCCTTTGTTAAATAACAGCACCGCCTTCTAGGTGAGCATCCCACCACAGCTGCCCACCCTTCATCTGCACCAGCTTCTCCAACAGAGCCCCAAAACATGGATCATTCTTCCTTGTTCAGACACTCTACAAGCATCTGAAGGAGCAGGCACCTCGTACCGATGAAAAATCTCCACTTGCGCCCGAGAATGTCAATTATTCAATATTTTAGTATTCAGTCTTAAGCTCTGCCAAAAGTGTTACTTACAGAACAAAAGTGACAGAATTTGGCTTTTCCCCAGCTCTACAAGAGGCAAACACTAAAGACCACTTTTTGCTGATGCAGTTTTAAGAGTTTTGAGCAGAATTAAAAAGCCCATGTGGCCAAAAGGATTTTAGAAACTTTAAAGGAACACTGCCAGATCACACCTAAGCATTTGGGTAAGGATAATAAAAGTAAACCAATATAAAAATAAAAGTCTGTGTAAAAAATACAGTCCTCTGCTATATCTACACTTATATCTATTTATTTTAATTTTAGTTTTAACAATAGTACAACTTTTGCTTCACAAACACTATATTGGCACAGAAGACCCTGAACATAGGTTGTTTGAAATTGGGTAGTTGCCATTGTCCCAAGGCAGGGATTTAATATAATCTCTTTTCTTTTCTTTTTTTTTTTTCATATTTTGTTGGAACAGACAAGGAGAGTTTATGTGCTCGGTTAACACATTGCAGGAATTTCCAATGAGGAGTCTCAACTTTATAAACCACTCAGTTCCTGCCTGCGAGAGCATTGCTGATTCGCCCTGAATCTGGGAAAAGCTGAGATAAACTGCAAATGAAACCAGCACTTCAGAAAACACTATTAAGTGCTTTTTAGGCCCTATCTCTTGGTCTTTCCTTGCTTTCTCCAAAAAGGTGCAATATTCCTCCTTTCCAGCTCCACAGGGCTCTGTTAATGAGAAATCATCTCTTCAAGGTATTATATATAAAAAAAATAATCTTGTAGATAGATGAGAATATTGAGATGAACGTTTGATTTAATGGTGTCTTTAGTGGGAAGAGATCTTGGTGTCATGTTGAGGAAGGACAACGATTGACACTACAATTTATAGGTTGGCCAGGAACATCTGGGAGAATTCAATTCTCAGTTCAGCTGTTACTCGCCAGCGGAGTCACTTTGAGCTATGGAAAGGAGAATCCTGACACCAGCTTTCAGCCACCCTGTAGAAGTTGCTCCTTTCTCCCATCTCCTCTTCTACAACGTCAGTACAACACATCAGCTCCACCTCTAATGAGAGCTGTTACAGTCACACAAATCATGCGATATTAAAAAAGGTCAAGCGTATTACATCCCCTCTTCGGGGCCGTAACAACCCGTCTGTATTCTGAGCACGCTTCCAAGTTTGAACAAGGTTATTGAAAGAAATCTGAATGCCACATTAACTTAATTTTATTGTCCCACCTCTGTGAAAAAAAAAAAAAAAAATCAGGTACTTGCTTTTTTACAATATCTTCCAAGCACTTGGTGTTAGGAGCTTAATTACAGATTTGTAAATCTATATTCATGAAACGTTGCATTTTCAGTGTATTGTAAAAGAGGGATTTATAGTCCTAGAAATTTGGAGGTTACCTAGGATGACAAAAATTGCAGGAGAAATATCAAATTAATAATACCTACCATGTACTATTGGAGAAGAAAACCAGTGAGGATATGGAATTAAGTGACCATTTCTAGAACTGGTAGAAATGTTGCCTTTATGCAAATGGGTAGATGAATATATATCCGCACCCGGTTTAAGGCAAGAAGAGCAAGGCTGCAGGCTAATCTGTAGGTTTGTCTAAAGCTGATGCATCTCTGAGTGTAGGATAAAGTGTGCCTGAAACACCCACCAGGCAACACACAAGATGCAAGGTATATATCAGTTTTTCCCCTCACTTACCCAAGGCAGGTTTTTATTAGTCTCCTTGCATTCTCCTTTTAAAAGTTCAGTTATTTAACTCTTATTGGAAGTTGGTCACAGAAAAACTTGTCCTGTTTTCTTTTTTTTTTTTTTTTTTGATGGGGGGAAAGTTGTGAGGGGGGCTGCTTTTTGGTGCTATCAGTATCTAGTTGAGGTAATAAAACTGGCAAAACTGCACCAAGTTCACATCCCCATAGAAAGCTGGTTGTACCGTGATTGCTCCTCACATTCCCCATAAAGTGCATGGAATGGGAAAAAAAAATTAAAAAAAAAAAAAAAAAAAAAAAACCACACAAAAACCAACCACACCCCAAAAAAACCCAAACCCAAACAAGACAACAAACTGCAAATCTAGATTCTAGATGTTTAGGTAGTGGTGAAACTGCTCGTCACTGATTTGGGCAGCCACAGAAGGTCACTGCTTAGACATCTGAGGAGGCAGAGGAGGCAAGAGCTTCACCGATGCCACATACCTTCAGCAGTAGTCAGCCAGGAGACAGCCAACTGCTTGATTTATCTGAAGTCTGCCCCGTCTTATTTTCTGCCAAAGGCAATCAAGCAGGAGCAGGAGGATTAATGGCTCTGCACAGCTAAGCCTCTCGTTGGCACACTTGTCAGCATCCCTCCACCTCCCACCATCGCTTCTTCCATCCCTGTGCGAGCTCCCTGCCTCTCCATGCATCCAACCTCCCTCCAGACCCTCATGGATCTTCACTGGAGCCGCTGTCACCTCCGGAGGGGACGAGCAAATCTCAGGCTCAGGGGATACAGGGGTTGCATTTGGAGAGGCAATCGGGTCAGCTGTGCACACCGAGGGGAAACACAGGGCAAAAGCAGCCCTTCTGCAGGCAGTAATGTAAAATATGCAAAAATTTGCCACTAAAAAGTCATCATTTATCACAGCCTCCCAAAGGTGATACTAGAGTAAGTTTCAGATATATAATCTGTCTCTAATATAACAAATCCAGACTGCCATCCTCCTTCGATTCTAACGTCAACTCACAAAAATATAATCAATTACCCCTTCAATTTTTTAAGAAACTTGGAATTTCTCTATGTTTAACAGAAGGTGACTGCACTTTCTCAAACCCCTTTTGCATTAGCTGCTGGCAAATTATTATTTTCTTTTGCAAATACCAAATCGAAGGCATCTTTTATTTTAGGAACTCAAGGCATCTCTCAGACATTAATTCAGCAAGGCTGGCACCAGCTCTATCAAACAAAAGCAATGCTCTACTCTTTTTCAGGTAAGCCACAGACAAAGTGCTTTGCTTAAGGCCAGAAGTGAGTCATTGGAAGAGTCCATCACGCACAGTACATCTCTCATGCTGCTGCCATCATCAGCTCACAAAAATAAAAGGAATAATTAATGATAGCTTCTGAATTTATATTAGACTTTAAGGAGTTCATGGTCTGAGCCCATTACATTATGCAAGATTCATCTAGCTATAATTTATGTGGTTATTGTTAGCTACCCATTCTCACCCGACTACTTTTTTCTTTAGGGAAAGTCTCCAAAGACTTCCCCAAATATATTCTTTTGAATGGTAAAATAACTCCAGATTAATCTAACAGACACCTCTGCTGAATTACTTAAAAACAAAACGAATGCCGTGAAAAATCCCCTAACAACCAAGTCCTCAAGGTCTGCCACACTGCAGTGCACACAGTTCAGGAGGTGACGCCCCAGCCACCGAAAAGTTGCAATTACTCACCAATGTGAACAAGTCTCATGACTTTTCCCGGGGGGGTTCATCAAGATGGGATTTTTTTTTTTTTTTTTTTGCCATTATCCTAAATGAAAATTTTAAATGTACAGCTATCATTTGTATAAGAGACATGTTTATGGATCATTTACTAGTACGGTACGTTCTCTTAATCCTTTCAGCTACAAAAAGTAAATTGTTGGTTACGATTCATTGGTCATACCAATGCAAATGCTGCCCTTTAAATATGGCGTGATTAATTTAATAGTTCGCTTAGGCTGCAGGAAATTACCTGGTGGAAATAAACTAACACTTCAACTCCAGAGGAATTTCACCTTGTTTTTATAACGCAGCAATGACATAAACAAGTCGGAAGTATCTCAGAAACATTTTCAGTAGTAATTGCCATATGTTGGTATTAAAAATTATCCTAATTCTTGATCAATTACAAGAATATGAAATATTTCAACAGACATAACACTGGAATGTTTGCCTGGTAGTTTCCCGGCCTCTGTATGTTGTGATTTCCAAAGTGACTAGGTTTTTAACTTGTTTTAGAAAGGGTAGGGTAAAATATGGAAATGAGTCCAAGGTACATAAAGCAGCTCAATTAATTTTCGTATGTGAGTTGCTGAATGGGAGGAATTTGAATAGAACTTGGTTGCAGGGGGGTAAAAAAAAAAAAAAAAAAAAGAGCATTGCCTAAATCCATCAATCCTCACATAGGACCAAACCACTCCGTTGCACCATTTCATATTCATCATCTATTTGGGGACAAGCAACTCGTCACTCTCTTTGTTCAGTGAGAGGTATAAAATAATACCTAGACTACTGAGCATAGTTTCAGGCCGCTTTATAATGTTCCCAGGGCAAAGACAGCAAATTTTTACATGCAAGTGCAATGTTAGAGATGCT